>NC_137102.1:18034823-18634823 GCF_949357685.1 Gobio gobio | reverse complement strand
ATTTTTTTTATGTTTTTGAAAGAAGTCAAAATGCTCCCAGGCTGCATTTATTTGATCAAAAATACTGTAAAAACAGTAATATTATGAAATTTAATTTCATTTGAAATAAACTTTTCTATTTGTGAATTTTCAGCATCATTACCTCAGTCTTCAGGATCACATGATCCTTCAGAAATCATTCGAACTGATTTACTGCCCAATAAACATTTCTTATTATTATCAAAGTTGAACACAGTAATATTTCTGAGGAAACAGTGATACACTATCAAAAAAAAGAGGAAAGTAATACTTTTATTCAGCAAGGATGCATTACATTAATCAAAAGTGACAGTAAAGATAATTATAATGTTACATTTTAATGTTAACATTTCAAATAATGCTGCTATTTTGGCATTTCTATTAATCAACGAATACTGAAAAAAGCAAGGTTTCCACAAGAAATATTAAGCAGCAAAACCTGTTTTCAACATTGATAACAAGAACCTTTAATAAAAATCCTATACAAATCCAATAAAATTGATAAAAGTTCAACTTTGCCATCACAGAGAAACATTACATTTTAAAATATATTAAAATAGAAAATAGTTCTTTAAAATTGTAAAAATATTTGAAAATATGACTGTTTTTACTGCATTTTTGATTCAATAATACAGCCTTGGTGAACATAAGAGACTCAACAAAAACATTTTAAAAATCTTGTTCCACACTTTTGACCACTAGTGCGTTTAATTCATTTATTTAAGATATCACTTCAGTACACAAAAGGAGGCAAATCTCAACAATGTGAAACAACATTAAATGCAGCAGATACTTTAGACCTACCCATTTCGACATGGGCAGGAACATCAAACCGAAAATCAATCCGGGTGTCCAAACCACAGATACAGCGTTTGCTTCGACAAGGCTCTGCCAAGCTCTTAATCTAGCAAAAGCACACATATTTACCTCTGGCAGTGGTGTACCACCACAGCATAGGTTATCACCTGCTGTTTACCCCCGACTACTTCCCAGCATCCCAGTGCGGCAGGGAAGAAATAACATGCACCGCTAACCTTGCCCAATCTCCAAGTTCAAGGAAAACTGATTGGTGGTGTTTCCTACACTGACAAGCAGCAAATTACTAATCAATTCGGAGATTGCTCAGCGCTGATTGCCATCACCCCTCAGTCCTGACAACACATCTGATTGATGGTGCCATATTGTAAAGTAAAGGGACCACAATAAAGAAAAACAATACAAAATCCCATCTAAATCAAAGGAGGAAAGTGAAAAATCACTACTTTTTAATTTTTATTTATTTATTTTAAAGCATGCATTCAACATCTTTGACAGTTACAGACAATAATGCATAATCTTTTTTAACCATCAATGTTTGGTATGACATGATACAGTATGTCAAAGGAACAGATCTCCCCAAAATGAAAATTCTGTCATCATTTAGGTTGAGAAAATGATGACAGAATTTTCATTTCTGGGAGAACTATCCCTTTAACACTTTTAATTTCAACCGGAGATGAAGTACGCCACGGAGACATGCATTTTCAAAACAAATAAATGCACTGTGGGACAAACTGTGTGTCTTGATGAGGGCATGAAATTGTAATGAAGAGGATACATGTCCCTCATTGATAAAGGAGACACAAAACAATATGAGTTGAGTGAGATGAATTGGACACAAAGACCTGCTGTTGCGAGCGTGATGAATTAAACGTCACACCCACGAACACTGCGATTTCAGCTAGTAGAAATCAGCAACCACTCGGGAACATGAGGCAGCATCAGCTTTTTTCTCCCCTAGCGAGCCAGACGTATTTCCTGATTCAAAACCTGAGGTGAGGTGAGCTGGCGTGCTACAACAGTCATCGGTAACAAACAGACCTTTGTTATGTGCAGTACACTTTTCCTCTTCGACTTCGTTTTGCAGTCAAACTCCAGGGGTCCTCAGACCACTAACCGACTGAGTGAAGTAAGGTAATGGCAGTTTTGTCAAGTACTCGTCTCTAGCAAGTGTGTTTCTGAAATCCATGTTTCATTCAGAACTGAGAGCGACTGTGTGTGTGATTGATCGAACGCTCCATCTTAACAATCAGGGCCGTGCCCTCATTTCCCATACATACTCATTTTAGCATAAGTAGTATGCAAATTCAATCATTTCAATTTCATCACAGCCCAACTGGAATGTGAGAGAGACACTCTGCAGATTCTAAAGACGGCCTTCAGTCTGAAAACCAAACTCATAGCATAACTTTAATAAGACTCTGGACTCTGTCATCCTTTACTGACCCCCATGTCATTCCAAACCTGTATGAATTTCTTTCTTCTGTGGAACACAAAATAAGATATTTTGAAAAATGTCCTGAACAAATTTCTATGCATTCATTTTTACTGCATGTAAAAATGGCAACCAATACATTCTTCAAAATCTCAGGTTCCACTGATTTGGCGCGACATGAGGGTTTGTAAATGATCACAGAATGTTTTATGACTTATTACTATGCTTTTTCTTGGTAAATGAACACGCTCCAAAATAATGCACTCTTTTTACACTACTGTTCAAAAATTGGAAGTCAGCTAGATGTCTTTAAAGGAAGGCTGCATTTATATGATCAAAATACAATAGAAAGCATTAATATTGTGAAGTTTTCTATGTCTATCTGTCTTTACGTGATCCTTCAGAAATCATTCTTATATGCTGGTTTGCTGCTCTAGAAACATTTATTTTATTATCAATGTTGAAAGTTTTGCTGAATATTTTTGTGGAAACCTTGATACATATTTCCCCAGGATTCTTTGATGAATAGAAAAATCAGCATTTATTTGAAATAGAAATGTTTTGTAACATTACAAATGGCTTTACTGTCACTTTTGATCAATTGAATGCATCCTTAATAAAATGAATAATTTCTTTCAAAAACATCTCACTGATCCGACCTTTTGAACAGTAGTGTATTTCTGTTATACTGCTTGAATACAGACATCAGAACGCAGACAGGTTGAATGCTGGGACAAAGGTTGAATATGTACTGAACAAGCAGGAAATGACAACGTGGTGATGAGATGGGTAATGGAGGAGACGTTTCATGAGACACATTCCAGCTGTCTTACCTCGTATCGGCGAGCCCCCTAGGTGAAGTAAATTGAATGCAAACAAGATTGAAGAGAAGTGTTAGTAGACGAGAGAGATAGACAAAGAGAGATAAGGAAAACAAAAGGGAGGGAATCAAATGAAAGTAAGCTTAATTAAACAGAAAGGAATCAAGTTGAGCCAGGCGACTGCTCTCCGCGGATTAGTTGAATGTTGGCTGTCTGGTGCAATGGAATTAACTCAGAAAAAAAGAAAAATCAGAGGGCAAATTTTCTTTGTGGTAAAATTCTGAGATTTAGGTGCCTGCCAAACCTGATGCTTTAAGGAACATTTGCAGAGCTTAGGGATACAACGTGTACTCAGGTTATTTTTGTTCACAGCACTGTTCAGAAAATCACAGACCATGGCAGGTTAAGGCGACAAGTTTGCTGTGAGAATAGCAGAAACAGCTAGCAACAATTCTGTACATGTGAATTTAAGTCAACATGAAATGTCATTCAACTCATTTTACTTCCATAACTGAAGTATTTCAGAGTGCATATTCAGTATTTACCTGACATATGGCATTTAATTACCTATGTTATTTAATTACATACGTTTTTTTAATTAGAAAAGCTAAAGTCTTGCTAACTACAATAATAGCCTAAAACAATACATAAATAGCTACTGGGCTATTAGCAAACACAGTGGTATACTGCTATGAATAGGAGAAACTGCCATGAGCGATATGGGGGATCTGAGTTTGGCATGCAATTTTTAAGGCAAGCAGTTTGGCGAGCTTTTCAAGCCAAAAAGTGTTCTTGCATGCCTGCCTTCAATAGTCTTGAGATGTTCCAAATATGGCCAACCAAGTGAACTCATTTTCCTTGAAGGGACTTTGCTATTGGTTGACACTGGTTAAATGAACTGTTCGTGCAGCCTATACGTGAAGTCAGTCGAAAAGCTATAAATCATACACCTAAGAAAGTAAACAGAGTTCAATTTGATTTCATGTTGACAAACTATCGGTCAAATCACAAGGTAAGGCTACTTCGCTATTACCAGTGTCTATCAAAAACCACTTATCTACTAAAAGTAAAACAGCAAACATGTCATTCAACATTCTCCTGAAGCGTAAAAGAGCTGAAGAGCTAGATAAGACTAGCTTTATTGTCATAATTTTATGTTAAGAGTGTCCTAAAAGGGCCATTAAGCTTCGCGCCTCATACCGTCCAGAGATAAGCTCTTTGAGGAAGCAATGTTTTAATCTTTGGTGGAATGATACATTTTGTTCAGTTGACTTTTTGCAAGATAGAGGCATTGAGGATTCAAACTTTTAACTGTGTATTTGTAAACTGTGTACTTAGACGCTGATGCTAGAACCTAGAGAACAAGCTCCGCTGTGGACTTGCCCTCTAAATGAAGTGGATTTAGTGGAAAGGGATAAACTCTGAGTCAGTCAGGAGCCATTAATCCAGCCTGGGCAAAGTCCTGTTCATCCGTCTGATCCTAGGTCAGACCTGAGCCGTCTATCCATTAGGACGGTCTACAATGTAAATAGAGCAGCTGATCCTCTCCGGGCCGCTCTCATATTCCCTTATGGGTGCCTACAATTACCCAGACCATTTGCATGTGGCTTAAGACTCATTTGACGTTATGGCCACATCAATACATTTCTCCTTACATTTCACAAATTGGCAGACCAAAGGCCTGACATTGCACAACAACAACAAAAATTGACGTTTCAGATTTTATTATTCAGTTCATTAAACTAAAGTAGTAAAACATTAACAGAAAATAAGCACTAAGTGCAAACAGAGCTATGTCAATAGGGTGTCTGTATTTGTGACCTCTTAAGTTTAATATATTAGTTCCTGCTCGTGTGATTATAGGGCTGAAGTAGTGTGCCATACCTGAACGAAGCTGTTTAATTCGCCCGTTGCTGTTGATGTCTACAGGTAGGAAGTCCTTGAACCAAGTGATCTCCGGGTCAGGGTTCCCACTGGCGGCACAGAGCATTGTGGTTGTTCTTGTTCGCTCCACCACTTTCAGCTGAGGGCCCATGTCAATGGTGGGGAAGCCATGAGGAATCTGGTTTTCTGTAGCAAGAAAAAGAAGAAACAGGTCAAGTCAGGAGCCAAAAATCGAATGATTTACCAAAATAAGAGTAATGATCTCAAAGAACTCTGATTGCTATAAATCAAGGGTTAGAGATGTGAGTCAGACGGAATTGTCCTGCTAAAGCAAATCCAGTGCTAGTCTCATTAGTGCACTGAATCAATTCACTTCCCAGAAAACTGCCTTCCTTTGCATTAATAAGATCAAAGCATGGCGAGGCTAATCCACAGGACATTTGTGTACCGTTATTCTTACATGTAACACCATATGGACGCCAAGCTTTAAGTTTTAAGCTGCAAGCTTTTGGTTTGCTCTAAATCTTTATAGGAGTTTGAGTAGGGATGGAGCAAAAACAATGAGAGAGCAAAATGCAAATTCGGCCAGTTGGAACTAGTTTAACTACTAGCAAGCCAGCACTATTATTGATATTCTTCATACTTTCTAGTTTCACTTTTTTGTGCCACTTTTAAATACAGCATGATAATTGTATACGTTTTTTTAAAAGCATAAGTTCCTTGTTAGTTTTTCATCATTATTATTATTACAATTTCGAATCGACCTTAACTAATTATTATTAATATTATCATTGATCTCATCATTTCTTATCTTTTTACCAACAACAACTGACTTCTGTAGTTGTTAAATGTGCTTCATAGATAAATGACTTTATAGATTCCGTTTAGAACATTTAAGATCAAAGTTTGAAAATGTCCTCATTTTTATTATGGTCACAATTCAAAATGTAAAAAAAAGCAATGACATAATCGAAACACTTGCATTCTCAATTGCCACTGGTCTTACATAGTGAATTGTGATAGCTCTTTTCTTTCTTATAACATTTGAACCATCTTCAGCCGCCTCTACATTCCAAAAATGGTGACGTGTCGATACTCATGTGCCACAGAAATAAAACAAATCATGTGACAACTGCAACATGCACTTGATGCGGCATTTCATTTATGCAAAACCACTGTCTAAAAATGCTTCCCTAAACTTTAAACCGAACACATTTATTTTGCTGTGCTGCAAACACTGCTGTTTTCTTCTGGAAATGCAAATCTAGTTGGCAAATAATGCTTTGTCCTTCAATGGTTTGGAAAACACAGTTTCCACTCTGATACAGACCGTGACGCTTTTCACTACTTCTACACAAGGGAGTAACAGAGCAGATATCTTAAGTATCAACCATTTGCATAATTAACACAAATGATATGAATAATATGAAAATGAACACTAATTATATGAGAAACCAGATAAGCAAGGCTGAAAACATACGGTTTCCAAGCACATGAAAACATGGCACTTGTCTAAAATCACTTTTTTCCTCTTCTCAAACATTCACACAAATGTTTGGATGAAAGCCCAGCATGAGTAATATTCACACTTGCAATAGCAACATTAGTGCAACACCACACTCTCTTTGATGCCAAGGTAAGCCAAAGGGCAAGGCTGAAATATTCAATTTGAGACAATCCCCTGCATGTGACAAACATTTTCAGTCTAAGCTCTACATAGCACTACAGTCAACTGCCATTTATCACTTCTTCTTATTCCAGTTCGTTCAACATTTAATCACTGGTCTATTGATCCTCAGAGCATCAAGCAACGCTTCTCATGGAAGCTGAATTGAAAAGCTCTCACAAAAGACTACGACTTTAAATTTGAGACTAGTGTTCCAGGACAATGTAAATCAGACATGTCCACAGTGAGCAAACCTCAAAAGGGTTATTTCACGAATCACTAATCCCCTTATGAAAACATCGACATAGGGAATCATTTAGAAAGCAGAAAATGTTGTGCGGAATCTGCACTGGAGGGTACTTTTCAGTACAAGGTAACTTGGAATATGAGGCTGCTCAAGTTATGCCTCATTAAGAAGCAAAAACAGCCAGATTTCTTTTTTCCGGGTGTGACCTTCAGAAACTGTCATGTATCAAAACTAACATTCTTGCCTCGGCGTGCTTGAGAGAGGTCAGCTACCTGTACGAGTGTGGGCTGTATTACTGAGCGGATTCTGAATAAACAATTGAATACATTTTCTTGAGAAGGAACATACAAATAGTACCTACCAAGTGTCATATAGTCAGCATGCAAAAAAAAGGTAACAATGCGCACAAGAACATCTAAGAGAAAACCAACTGTGCGGTTTTCTCAGTGGAGTGTGAAGGCGTGTATTTCACTCCCCTATCAGGTGTGAAAAAAATATATGGAAAAATACAACGTCCTGGTGTTTCAGGTGACAAAGTGAAGAAAAAAAGTTGTCTTTGAGAGCGAAATAAGTGACATACTTGCGCTATATGTTCGCACTTAATTTTTTTTATTTTTTGTGAAAGTCATCTTACAATTACACTGACACCTAGTGGTGTGGATGAAGAAACATGAGGCACTGCAGAAATTAGTTCTAGATTTATTTATTTCACAAGCGAAAGAGTTGGACTCTTTTGCTTGTGAAATAAATAAACCTAGAGCTAATAACAGGAAGTAACTGAGGTAACAGGAAGGTTACTGAGATAAATGAGTAGTATTCAGATGGTCATGTGACCACAACATCATAGGCTACTAATGTGTCTGGAGTCTTCATCTTACATACATTGTACTGATTTTAACTACTAAAAGAGCTGACTGCAGATTTAAATATGATTCCTAATATTTTGCTTCTTAGTAATGTTTATAATAACGACAGAGACTTCTTTTCAAGTATAGTCAGTTTGAAAAAAAGTAAATTGTATGTGAAGGTAAAAACAATTGTGAAACAGATGGATTTATTCCACAAAAGAAAGCACAGATGGAAAAAAAACGATGGTTACGCTCTTGCATTTCCTAAATAAAAGCTCCATTCTCCATCCTTGAAAGCACGTTTATCATTTCCACCTCTTTACTATGCATGAGGATTTAAAAAAACAGAAGACTCAAAGCTCAAAAATTTGTTTTTAAATCAAATCATATGTGCTTATATTGAGTCAAGCAAGGACTCCATTACTGAGATGAATAGGTAAGAGGGGGAAAAAGCCTGCAAAAATGTCCCGCTCTGTCCCGAGTCTCTGCCGCATCATAGATGTGGGCGCCGCAGCAGATGGCGGTTTGAATTTAAAAAGCCTGCCAACGCTATTTTCATTGTTTCCCCGAAGCAGTTATGACAAGGTGCTTGGCTCAGATGGGGTGATACATTTGGTGGGTAATTGGGATGCCATCTTGTAAAGAGCAGAGAGAAACTTGAGAGCGGACGGAATGAGGAGGAAGTAGGAGGAACAGCGAGAGAGCTCTGCAGAAATGTTCCAGCAAACAGTCAATAGAGAGAAACTGAACTTTAATGACGGTGGTCATGTGCTGAGATTCTCTGCTTGTGTTGCAGAGTTTTATTTCACCTTTGTCTGAGAGGTTACGCAACCGACTGAGGTCATGGTATACGAGAAGCAGAAATCCTGACAATTACAGACAAAGAGTACAGGCTCAGGTTTTTATGCAACGTCAACACCTTACTTGTATCACGTTATTTTAAAAATGCAGTTGAGCCCACTGGCATTTCAAGAGAAACAAAGATAGCAGCTTGACTATGATTCACAGATTCATGACTACCAAAACCACATCTACCCTTTAAGCATCATGTCCTACTTTTACACTGGGTGCGGCTCTATTGTTCACTGTTAATGAAGTTAGGGTTTATTTACTTTAGAATTATATTTTTGGTTAACTTTCAAACAACACGACTGCAATGTACTCAACCCATAAAAAAACAACTACTCTAGAGTTAAAAAATGTGGGATCACTTAATACTTTTATTCAGCATGGATGCATTTAATTGGTCAAAAATTTAATTTATAATTTTACAAAGGATTTCTATTTCAAATAAATGCTGTTATTTCAAACATTATACTTATTATATTAAAATGATCAGTTTCCACAAAATTATTAAGCAGCACAACTATTCTCAACATTGATAATAAGAAATGTTTCGACCAAATCAGTACCAAATCCAAATATATTTAAACAGAGAACTTTTCAATTCTAATAATATATTTCACATTATACCTGTTTTTACTGTTTTTGATCAAATAAATGCAGCTTTTGTGAGCATAAGAGACTTCTTTCAAAAACATCTAATCTTACTGACAAAAAAATATCACAAAAAAAAAAACTTTTGAACGATAGTGTAGATAATGTTGAAGGCCTATCATGAAAGTCAGGGGGGAGAAAAAAGTTCTTTTCTTTCTGCAGTGTATCAAAGCAATCACTAGGTCTTCTTTCTTTCTAAGTTTAAATGTTACTCGTTTCCTATGTTTTTGCTGTTTACAATATATTTACAAAATCCTTCTGTGACACCATTTTTATTTTTTTGAGGTTAAAGTTGAACAATATAACAGTATCATACTTTTTAACTTTGGTGTTGTTGGGTATTTAATTGCTCACGCTCCTCTATTTTTTACATTTAGATGAGGTTTTTTATCATGTTACATTCACTTAATTAATCCCTTTCATATCTGATAATGAAGTGATGCCCAAGTTCATTTGTAACATTTAAATCGATTGATTTTCAGATTTTAGTGTTTCATTTGTAAATGTAGCCAAAACTGTAATTTTGTTTCTCTGCTGTTCCCTGCCATAACATACAAAAATCACTAGCTCGCATAAACTGTTGTAGGTCCTTCAAACTCTTTTAAAGCTAATAGTTAAGACCTCGTGACGACCTCCATAAACAAGAGCCACTGTAACAATAGTATCCTTGATAGTACCCAATGAAATTTCCTTCCTGAATGGGAAATCTACTGTTGCCATCCACAGACCCAGAGCGGGTATTTAATGAGACCTTACCAGAGCGATAAGCCCGTGCGGGCCCTTGCAGATGGCAATCTATTGTATTATCTCCTCAGTTGTGGAACCAGGCCAGAAGCAGCCAAGCTTTATCGATGCTTGTGACCACAAAAAGGGAGCTAACAGAGTAGCACACCACAAACCCATCTGTAATCCGTTTTGTGGAAAGAAAAGGAACATTGTTTTTTGAGAAGCAGTAAATTATGTGGACTGAGACTTATATTCAATGCCTTGAGCAATCAGATAACACAGAAGAACAGATCGAGGCTTGAAAATCTGATATTTACAAAACTTGAGTGCTGAAGAAAACTATTGGCGAACAATGGGAGAGAACTAACTCTGTAGTGTTACGAAAACAAAGCAGTGATGCTGCCAAGAGAATAACAATGGCTTTTCAGGTGGTCGGGAGTAAGTAGAACATAATGTCCTGAAGGCAGAGAAATGGAACGGTGAACCCATCTAATGTGAACAACAAGGGCGGCCGTAAATGTGGTTTAGACATGCATAGGCAGCATATACTCAATGCTGGGTCAGAGCAGAGGGACATAATACACATTACAGTGGATCCGACATGAGGAGTAGTGTTGGGGGGTTGGGTCACCGTGGGAGGATAAAGAGGGAAATGGAGGACAGGAGGGGTACATGCCAACCTCCTGCCAGCTCCAATTACCACGGAGAATAGAGCATGGTATGCGGGGTGATGGGTCTAATCAGAACCCCGCTGAAGAGACAAGTCTCTGTCCTCAGACCCCACTGTGAAACAGCCCGAGTGCTCTCCACGTCCACGTCAGCCAGAGTTATTCTCACCCTGTACAAACATGTCGCCACAGAAGAGGATGCTCAAATAGTGATGAAGCACTGTGGGGCACTCACAACGAGAAGAGAGACTAATCACGCATGTTTAGATCCAATCTCATGAGTCTGGTGTAATGTACATGCTATATATGCTAACTGTATGTGTTTAAAGGGAAAGTTCACCCTAAAATGAAATGTCGATACAAAACCTGTATGACTTTTTCCTCTGAAGAACACACTGGGAGAGAAAAAAAGCTTTAAAAAAGACAATAAATGAGCCCAAAAAGTAGTCCATATGACCAGAGAGTGATATGCCACATCTTTTGAAATCATATGATAGATTTGGGTGAGAAACAGAGAAATCAAGATCTGATTTGAAGAACAATGTTTACGAAATGAACATTACTCTTTCTCAGGTATCGTTTCTCAGTAAACAACTTTTGTTTGTTACACAAAGTAAATGTAGACGTCATTGGTACTTTGGCAACCTTTTTGAAGCATCAACTTTCTTCTAAATTCCTTTTTCTTTTGTGGTCCACAGAAGAAAGAATGGTATACACTCTTAAAAATAAACTATGGTTCCATGAAGAATCTTAAACATCCATGGAACATGGAAACATCTTTAATGGAATCGCTGCAAACCAGTGTACATGAAAGACATTTATATTTTTGACTAAAATATTGGTAGCATTTTATTTTACAGTCCTGTTCCTCATGTACATACTCTGTACTTATTATAATTATTACAATAACTGGGTAATAACTAGGTACTAACCCTGAACCTACCCCTAAACCTAACCCATATCAACCTGTGCTTTCTTAGGTAAGTACACTAAGTACACATAAATGTAAAATAAAGTGCAACTGTAATATTTAAGCATGTCAAGGTCTCAACTGTTGTAGAAGCACAAAGTTCCACAAACAGATTTGGACAGCATATCCTTTGCACTGAATTTTTTTCTCAGGTAAGGCAACTTCTAATCTAATAGCTTGTTTAACAACAATATAGTATTTCTGTAAAAGTCTCAACAGTACTTGAGAAACAAATCTCCTTGTAATTTCCAGAAAGGTGTGTATGAGAGTGATGGATGACGACAATTAAAGGGGACATCTCTTTTGATAGAGGGAGCAGAAGGGCTTCTGTAGTGATATATGACAACAGAACCCCATCCATTTTACTACATCTTTTCATTTCCAGAGATCATTTCAAATGCAGGTTTGTCGTCCTCTGGAGAAAACAGCTTTTTACATTATTCAGCTTGCCAAAAAAATCTGCTTCATTGGCTCATCACTGAATACATATATACAACAAATTAGACAGATGTGTTGTCCATTAAGAATGCAAGCAAAATGATGAGCAAATCAATTTAGAAAAAGCGTACTGTAGTTGTCTCTGCATATTACACTGGAATAAAAAGTACTTTAGCATCGAGAAAAATAACACATTTACCTTCAAATTAGATTATACTCTCAATGTTGCCTCTCAATACGTACGAATAACATACATTATAGAGAATCAAGGCAATTACGAATGAGAGACAGCAGGCACCACATCCGAACAATACACCATTCATTCATGCAAGATGACATCACTGTTAGGTGATATCAGTGACAGCCAAGATATCAGAAAGCTCAGAATGCTGCTTTGCCTGCAGGCTGATGTAGGAGATAACTTTTACATGCTATTATATTTGCATTTTTGGAGACGAGACTGAGTGCTTTTAAAATGAAGACAGAAAGACAAAGCATTAAGCCGTTTATAAAAGAGCTCCGTTGCTGCTGCTGATGCAAAGAAAGTATGAAATTGCTACTGCAATAGATATACAGACTTATGCATAAATAGACATACATAAAGCCCATAGCAGATCTAGGCAGGTGGAGCTGGGGGAGGCGGAGGGTTTCAGAGGAACTCTGATACCGAGCTACAGGAGTAGCCTACAGCAGAGTCCTGCACGGGTCCGATTTTGAAAACCCGCACCCGCCCGTACCCGCAGTGCTTAAACCCGCATCCGACCCGTTTTCCGACAACAGCACTAATTAAAATCCGCACCCGACCCGACCCGCTTAAAATAGAACCGACACCCGACCCGCACCCGCAATAAAATCAGTTTAGCATATCACATTATTGACACACTTACAAAAATGTTTATTGCCAGCATACAGAAGTTATTACACGACCATTAACACAAGGACAACTTCTGCCGGGAGCTTAACGTGGCTTAATGTACTGTTATTAAGAGACCAAACTCAGTAAACATAATACTAATTACGTATACTATGTACAAAAAATCAGATGAGCCCAGAATATGAACGCAACGCGTATAATTACACGTTAAACGTTTTCCTACCATAGAAAACCATTATAAAAAACACTTAACGTGGCTTAAATATGTAGGCCTACTAGTGTTATTAAGAGACCAAACTCAGGAAATATAACACAAATACTGTTCGATAGAACTGCTTGTGCTTGGTTTGTTACCACAGTTATCTGCGTGCTTCCTCAGCGATGAAGTTCCACATTTGCGGCTATCTTTTCTTCAACTCCTCATGATCCATCTTGACGGCTGCAGTGCAGGCAGAGCGCGCGCGCGGTTGTGAAAAATTCTGTGAGGGCACGCGCGCGCCGCGCGGCCACAGATGAACTGATATGGATTTGAAATTATTTTATCAACTTGGAATACAGGCAAGGCATATTTTTTTTAGGAACACATCTACAATATACATGCATATATTGTTTATATATAGGCCTATATTCGTTTGCACGTGACTGTTTAAAAACCGTGTTTCGACCCGTGTTTCTCCCTTGTCCGACCCGACCCGCACCCGCATCCGACACAGTAGGATGTTCTTCACCCGTTTCAGCAATATTCGCGGGTCACCCGTCGACCCCGTGCAGGACTCTGGCCTACAGCAAACACTTAAACAGGATATTCAAATGTTGAGCAAGCATGTTGATCTGATTGCTTGCAGATTGCAGCCTGCCCCCTCTAGAGTTTCAAGACTGAATTAGATACATAATGTACTGTAATGCTTATAATTAAGAATACTTAATACACTGTAAACCCTAACGCTCAAAATAATGAATTGGTTTGAGTAGAGATAACTCAAATTAAACAAATAAGTTCAACCAAATGAACTTATGATATTTATAACTTTTTCTTTTGAGTTCACAAAACTGACACATTTTAAGTGAATTGTTTCATTGTTTTGAGTTTTATGAATTTAGATACACTTTGGGCTGGGATTTCTATTTCCCAGAATGCTAAAATTAAGTGTTATATAATGTTTTTTTTTTGGTGCAAGATTAATGCAAAATCTGTCTAGACAGGCAGCACACTTGTTTTTTAGAAGAGAGTTTCAGTGTACAGTGATTTTGTAGTCGGGATGGGTTTCAAGAAGGTCAGATCTCCTGGTTCATTTTAATTATGAGCACTGCTAAGAATTCATAAGGAACAAACGAAAGGAAGAAAACAGACCAAGTAAAATCAATAGTTGCCCGGAACATCCTCACCTTTAAATGGTATAATTGGCCGTGCAGATCTGCAACCTCACAGACACATGCAGTAAATAACAAAGCAGCATGCGTAAAGGTGAACCGCACCCTAGGAGTGCCGGAGTCCCGTCTGCAATATTTCAGCGGCATGCTGTTTATCTAAGTCAGTGGCGAGGAAAGAGGTGTAATGCATGCCATGACCTTTGAAATAATACACTTTTTCTTGCTGGCCAGAATATTCAGGCTGACTTCCTTCCAACAGTCACTTAATCAATGTTGGGCAGGTGCGACGTTGGTCGCGCTCTCCCTCCTCTCTCCGCATGGGTCTGTCTTTCTGTTTTTTTCCTCTCTCCGTCTCGCCCTCCAGTTTCTTGTGTCTCTGTATGATCTACAGCTCTGCCACAGGCACGTAGCTGTTATTTATGCTATAACACACTGGTTTGTACATAACAGCACATGTGTGACCCATTACTACAACCGAAGGGTGATCTGCTCACTCCACTCAAGCGTAACGGCCCAAGTCACCTTGAGCCATGACAGCCGCGTGGAAATCAAACGATCTGCTATCTGTTATAGAGAACCTTATTTAGATGTAGAGAGCACGAACAGAACCAACATCCTTATCACGTACAGGCCATCAGTAAAAACAACTGCGATTTTATGTTCAGTGTCTTATCGAAAAATAATTTATGATATAAATTATGGTACAATTAAGATCAATATAATTGCAAATAAAGTAATACAATAAAAAGTACCCTATATAATTATAATAAATAAAAATGATGAATAAATCAATTATAAACATTAATAAACTATATAAAATCGAAAATATATCCTCTATACCTGTTAAATATCCTCTATATTAAAACGAAGCAGCGCTGACACATTCAAACACCTGTTTAGCTGAACCACTTCCGAAAGAGTTTGCTTTATAGTGTGGCTGAAAGTTAATGAGAACAGTGTAACATGAAAATGAAGCCCCTCGACTCTGTTCAAGTGACAGCCTTTATTTATTCTTTCAGTTTGCTGACAGAACACCACAGATCAAACCCATGAACCTCTCTATTAACACATCTTCTCTTCAGGCTCTGACACTGAGCTAATCAAACTAAAGATAAAACAGACTATATACCTGCCACTCCTACCAAATTTGGACAGACCTACAATCTCATGACCCAAGCGCTGCAGATAACCACAGAATTTGAACGCATTTCACTCACAGCCTTTGAACGTCCCATGCCATTTGCATTTTTGTTTGTTTTTCCACCCCAGTTGCATCTTAAGAGGTTAAATACATTTTGCTTAACTAAACAAATTCATTTGAATATTTGTTGGTTCGTTTGCAAATGTTCTCAGATGCCAGTAAAAGTAATTATATTTATATAATTGTATTTAAATTGTAATAAAAAAATTGTTACGGTTAAAAAATGAATTTAAGGTTAGAAAGCATGAAGTTTGCAGTGTCAGAATGCCAATCCAAGCTCGAACATGCGTATGACGCACTAGAACAGACATCTTTAGTTCTCGCGCATCACGCATGCTCATTAGAGCATCTTTTTTCCTTTTAATGGCGGTTAGCAAACCCACTTTAAGGTGCATTGCCACCTACTGTACAACACCTGTATGACAGCTGACGTGAAATAAAGAATAAGGCTAAGGATAACAATATCATATACAATACAATACGATACAATCAGTTAAAAAAAAAAATCGTACCCGATACCGATACTTGAGTTTGGCTCTGGACATCCCCCCCTATATATATATTTGTCAGGTACTATCTTTCTGCAGAAGTATGCCATTTAGTGAATTTACCTAATAAAATAACATTTTATTAGGCAATAAATTGCTTTATATGGAAATTTCTGGGACATATTCACACCAAAAGTGCCTGCAAACCGTAGCTGTAATTGTTCACTAAACAACATAGCCTCTAATATTTTATTGCCTAACCACAGAATTTCACATATTTTTAGTCTAACTTTTACCTCACCTGTTCACTGGAATTCTGCTATTTAGCCTTAGAAACTGAAAGCCTGTGATAATTTCACCCTGAAGCAACATTGACCAGGCTGTCGGACATACGACGACTCAAAAGTGTGAACTGCTCCAATTACGCGGCCTAGTGAGCATGGCTGTTAAAGCCACAGGGCTGCTTATTCACAATTACCAGAGCAACATCAGTCAGAGAATGGCCACTCTTACAGTACCACAGACAATCCCAGCACTAGAGATTTAAAGCTGTCCCCCGTCTGAGGTCACTTCCTCCAAACTAAACTGGACTGGAAGGAGCTCACTATATGAATCTGGGTAGTAAACGCATCTGCTTTAGTGAATCGCTAGTGACTCCAATGAGATCTGGCAGCTACAAACATGTTCTGTCAGGATTAATTGCTGATGTTAGTCATAATTAGGGAAACAGCCTTTAATTTGGATTGTGCATCAAGCCTCAGGTTAAAGCTGCAACTCTTTATTCAAAAACCAGTAATTTAAGTTAAACCGCAAAGCCCTCGAAAATGCGGCAGGGATGCCGACGAAGACTCCAGGTGAGTGAATCCACCCAGCCATATTGCACGAGTCCTTGGGAGAGGCCGCGCTCGACAGACGCAGTTTGTAACTGTCAAACGCTCATGATCTACAGCGCTGGGCTTCAAGCCAGCAGATGGTGGGAGAAATTAAACTCGTGACACGGACCGTTGACTGAAGCCAGGGAAGCAGTTGGAGACCACACCTGGAGAGAGGGTCTGTGTGTGTTGCGTGAGAGCGATTCCCTGGAATGTGCATAAGCAAATGATGCCCTTCCAGGAAAACGAAAAGTTTTTATTCAGGAAAATTACCTGAACTGTCATTCAAGTCAGGAAAAAATTCAAAAGCCTGTTGTAATGAGACACATTCTAATGTGGGACAGTTGATGACAAATGGTCTAAGTAAATGGTGGGCGACGTGTTCTTTGCCTGTACTTGACTAGCTGGAAAAATATTTCAAACTAACATTGGGAGGGATTGGACCCGATGTGGTCTTTGCCTGTACTTGACTAGCTGGGGAAAAAAATATTTATGAATGGGAGTCCAAAAAAGTGCATCCATCCATTATAAAAGTACTAAATACAGCTATATATATAGTTAAAACTTTATAAAGAAAAATGTCTATGCCTCTCACAGTTCAAAAAGCTTACACTACGTCAGTGGAAGCTAGATATTTTTTACTTTATAACGGGTATTTTTCTCCGAACTAATCCATCGTTTCGCTTCAGAAGGCCTTTATTAACCCCCCGGAGCTGTGTGGATTACTTTTATAATTGATGGATGCACTTTTTTTGGGCTGCCATTCACTGCCATTATAATGCTTGGATTAGCAAGGGATTTTTTTTTTAATATAACCCCGATTGTATTCGTCTGTAAGAAAAATATCATATACACCTAGGATGGCTTGAGGGTGAGTAAATCATGGGGTAATTTTCATTATTTTGGTGAACTATCCCCTTAAAAATAGAAATAAATAAATTACAGAAACAACTGATTTTCATGACATTTGATTCCTTAAACAATTCTAAAATTTGCATTGTTTCACCAATGCGGACAAACATTGGAATAAAAGCAGAGCCTCCTAAAACAATAAGCATGCATTTTATTTTCTATCTGCAGTGAATCAACTTTCAAAAGTGTGATTCATTGTTTCTCATGAATACTTTTCAGTGGAAAAACTCCTTTATACCTCTCCCACATACTGTATGTGCAACACATGACATGTTTCACAAACAGTGAACTGGTAAATTAACACAAAAACACTGACTTAAGGTATAAAGATTTAGGGGAGATAAAGACAGCGAAGCTGTTGGATGCAATACAAGTGAACAAGTAATAACCTGTTTTTCCAAAGAATTGTATAACATAATCTGATTTGATAAGAACTGAACAGGGTTGCGTTTCCCAAAAGCATCGTAAGCCTAAGTTGATCATAGAACAATTGCCACCAATGCCTTTGGGAGCCCAGTTCTGTAGTCTGAGACCAAACAGGTAGCTGAGGGGAGTGAATGCAATATGAATTGTAATAATTGCTCATTTGCGCTTCCTTTAAATTGCAAAAAGAATTGTTAACGGAATCTAAATCAGCAATAGAATCGTTACGATTCCCAAACATGGAGTTTTCTCCAAATTGCCAATTCAATATGTATTCACTGACAACACGAGTGATGTTTACTAATTACACTATTGAGTATGAGAAAAACAAGAACTCCAGGAGCACGTAGCCGTGAAGCTCTTGAAAAGGATTTCTAGTGTGAAAACCTCTTCTTCAATGTACAGAAATATTCCACTGATCCATCATTTAAAAGCATTCCTGGTGGGTTCAGAGGACGACAGGAGTCTTTCTAATTCCTCACTATATAATACATGAAAGCATGCACGTCATCACGTCAGTCTGACACAAGACAAGAGCATGAAAAGAATAAGCCAAACATGAGAGAGTAACTATTTTTACCATTTGGAGGGATGGTAGGAAGAAGTTCTTGGCCACATTCACCCAGAATTATACCTTCTGATTGTGATTTAGCGGATGGAATGAAAATCATTAAACTGAAAAATGCAAAAGGCACATGTAACAAACTGCTCTGCATTCAGTCTTCACTGCAGTCCTTGAGTGTCAGTAATGTCAAATTTCTCTGCTAAAGAGAAATGAGGAGTGCAAATGGGGTGCAGCTAGACGAAGTCATTATGAATTCACACAGAGGCCCATGTTGGCATCCGCACAATGCGATTACAAGAGAGGCATGGCAAATTTTTATTCAACAGGCAACAGCTGTGAGCAACTAACGCCCACAACCTTGGTGGAAGCGCAGCCTGGAAGTTGAAATGAAACCTGCTGGTATTCCACACGACGTGCAGTTTGCGGCGACGTGCAAGCCCTGAAGGCGTGTTAGGGTGCATCAGTGGCCCTCCGAGGAAAAGGACTTGTTCATGCTTGTAGAGCATCCATACAAATCATAATCACAGAAGAAATGCTCTTGTAACTGCCATCTGTTTAAATTGGGATCAATTATGTTAAGTTCACATTAATTGTTTAGCGATAAGATTCAAGTAGCTAATTAGAAAGGCAGACGCAGTGACTCACATATTACTAAGCTGTGTTTGACCAGCTAAACTCAGGTGGGAGTGATTCCTGTGACTTAAACAAGTTCTTGCAGATTAACGAAGTCTGTAAACCAGGTCATTCAACTTTAAGAAGTTTAACTCTCTTAAGCACATAATGGCTTGTTGTTTGAGCAATTAAGTCTATTTTTCTGGCACCTTGCCACATTCAACCAAACCAGACGAAACAAATCAAACCAAACCAAATCAAACCACAAAACAAACTTCAAACCACAAAAAAAACTAAGAAAAGAAAAGAAAAGCAAAACAAAACACAAAACAGGCGTATGCGATATTGACACAAAAATTATATCTCGATATTTTATTTTCTGCGATTTTCTCGATAACGATTAAACAATATTTTGCTGAGTGTGTTATTGTGCCGGTACATTGGCAGGTTTAGGACTGCCGTGGTCAGCTGACTCCTAAAGTTTTAGATATTCTTCATATTCTATGTGCTGGTCAGTTCACAGCAGTGACAGAAATCATCTTTTCCAATACGTTTCAATTGAATTGAAACTTTTTATGGGCATTTTTACCTTTAAAGAATATATATTTTTAAACCTAATTATTTGCATGCTTCTTTTGTCAATTTCATAAATGTAATCAAATTTAATTATCTTAAAGGTCCCATGGCATGAAATTTTCATTTTATGAGGTATTTCAACATTAATATGAGTTCCCCTAGCCTGAATATTGTCCCCAAGTGGATAGAAATGTTGATCGGTGTAAACCCGAGTTCTGGCTGTCTCTCTCTGCCTTTGAGAAAATGACAGGCCAGACTAGCCAATCCTGAAGCCTCCTGGTTTGACGTCCAAGCAGGCACGGTTTCCTCCCTTTCCCCCGCCCAGAGAATCTGCCACGCCCATGCAAACACTCGAGATCATTAACGTTACTTGTGAACGAGTGAACTGGCAGTTTCTCAGTGTTTGGATGTACAAATGAAAACAGAAGTCTTTCTTCAGTTCCTTCTGATCTGTGATCAGTGATTTCTGATGTGTAGCTAATTATTTATTATTCGTGCACACGCTGCGGCTTCTCTCTCTCCCGACAGAACGGTGTTTTCGTGTTTTCTATCTTGTGAGTCAGTGTTTTGTACGTCCTCGTCGCGTCTATCTGTTCTAAAATGTGCATACAGTCTTTTCTGTTTAACATCAGCAGTAACATCTTTAGAGATAAACCTCACACACGCCGAAGCTCGGCCTTCAACATCCCCGACCCCCAGTACTGCATCTGGCCCACAGCGGAGGCACCAAACGCGGCGTGAGATTAAGCAGAAGGGGGGTAAGCGTGAGGGTATCTGGGCTAGGCTAGCCAGCTTTCCCCACAATAAACTGGATTACATTCGATTACTGCTGTTGTGTCTTTGTTTGCGCTGTGTAAGTTACTCAATGCGCATCACTGACGCTATTCATATGATTGGAACATATCTAGAAATAATGCTTTAATCAAACTTACTAACTCGTTCATCTCGCTGTAATGGTACATTGCATGTGTTACAAAGTTGGTAGAATAATGATGAAGAGGACTCGGTGTGACTGGGACTCGTGTTTATTCAGAACTCTCAGATACAAACACAATAAACTCGCGCTGACAGACAACGCTCTCATAACTCAGTAGTTACTATAAATAACTTTGTTAGCAATCGCTCCGTCTCCGTGATGTCCTGTTCGCGAACGAATCATTCTTTTGAATCGGTTCTTTTTAGTGAACCGAACCAGTTCACCAAATCGGACTGAATCGTTCTAAACGGTTCGCGTCTCGAGTCAGCGCTGATCCATAATTTACTAACTTTCTGACATGAGTGACAGCCCCTCTGACTAGAAATAAACTAATAACCTGAAGTATATTCTAGTAACTACAACAGTTCACCCTGAACTGAGACATGCTGAGAGAACTGATGTGAAGTGAACACAGGTCCATCTGTCTCTGGCAGACTCGTGCCTGCTCGTGCCTCGTTAAACCACGCCCCCTCCGCTCATTTAAAATGCAAAGATGTCAGCCAATCACAACAGTGGGCGTTTTTCCTGAAGTCTCACAGCAGACACGCCTCTTGAAGCAGGGCAGTCAGCCACAGGGCAAACAGCAGTATAGAAAAAATGCCTTTTATTTCTAAATTATGACATTTTATGATGTAAAAATCATACTAACAATATAAGTACACCTCAGGAAACACTATAAAATAATAGAAAAATGCCATGCCATGGGACCTTTAATAAGACACAATAGGGCTGTTTCCAATCTAATTAAATAATATCAACAAAATTCCTCCTTGCAAAGGAGAGGAAACACAGAAGCTGCATCCGAAGTAGAGGTCTGCTACCCAACCCAAGCCCGATGGTATCTATCTATCTATCTATCTATCTATCTATCTATCTATCTATCTATCTATCTATCTATCTATCTATCTATCTATCTATCTATCTATCTATCTATCTATCTATCTATCTATCTATCTATCTATCTATCTATCTATCTATCTATCTATCTATCTATCTATCTATCTATCTATCTATCTATCTATCTATATAATTTTTATGTTATCCTTATAATAGGCTATATCATTTATATCACAAAACTGTTTTTGCGCATGCCATAACACAAAAAGCAAACATTAACCATGAGTGCGATAATGCAAAAAATGACTGAGGGAAAACCTATCACAGTTTCAAATGATGCAGGAAAAGCTGCCCTCTGGAAGTATTATGATCAACTGTCGATGCCATTCTCTTCCTTTATAACTCGTAGGCTACTAAGAAGGATATATTTGTGTAAATAGTTTAGCAACACTGCGTGAACTTGAAGTGTAAAGTTTGAGTTCCAGAGAAATGTTGTGACCGTTACACCTGTTTGACCACAGCAAAGTTACAAAATTGGTAAGTCTGTGCTTTTTCTCTTACTGTTGTGGTGATGGGGCCCCTGTGCCTGTGTTTGTACATGTATTTGTTTACGGTTGCAAGCAAAATGGTATTTGCTGTGAGAAACGGACCTCAGGTTCGGGTCAGTTCGGGCTTAGCATGTAAATGTAATGGTAAATGGTAAAATGGTAAATGGACTGCATTTATATAGCGCTTTTAACAGACCTACGGCCATCCAAAGCGCTTTACATTTGCCTCACATTCACCCATTCATACACTCATTCACACACCGACGGCGGTGTCAGCCATGCAAGGCGCCATCCAGCTCGTCGGGAGCAGCTGGGGTTAGGTGTCTTGCCCGTGGACACCTCGACACTTGTTCAGGTGGAACCGGGGATCGAACCACCAACCTTCCAGTTTGTAGACAACCTACATGAACCACTGCCGCAATGGTCGGGTCGGGTCGGGTTAAATGATCTCAGGTATGGGCCGGGTTCGCGTTTCAGTTTAAAGCCTGTGCAGACCAGTGTTAATTTTGACAGCAAATTTTGATTTAGTTTTAGTCATATTTTAGTCACCTGAATTGTTTTTAGTTTTAGTCTAGTTTTAGTCGACTAAATATCATAAGATTTTAGTCGACTAAATCTACTGTAGATTTAGTCTCCTAAAATCTAACGAGTTTAGTTAAATTGTAAGACATTAAGCATTTAAGCTCCATGTAATTTTGACATCATTTTGTTTTTGACATTAAAAATACACGAAAGAGAGCTCAATTCACTTCTTTTTTTTTTTTTTTTTAAACATCTATATAGTTTTTATAACTTTATATTTATTTTAGTTAGTAGGCCATATCAGGTAAAGCTAAAGCTTCAAATAAGTTTTTTTATTTATTTATTTTTAATTTCAGTTAACATTTATTTAATTTCAAGTTATTTTTTTTATGGTTTTAGTTAACTATTATATTAACCCTGATACTTTATAGAATACAGTATGTGTCAAATACTGGTCTTTCCTCCTGACTATGAATTAAATGGGATTTAAATGAAATACAGTTTATTGTGTAACCAAATACTAATATACTGTATAATGCGTGACTTTTAAATTATAAACAAGCTCGAAATACACCGGGACTCTTATTTTGAAATGTCTGCTGCGTCTCTGTTGCAGTTGCAGCTGCTCATTCAAGTTCAGGAGATAAAATATGCATTGTTACAACCGTCTAAAACATATTACTATATAATCATCATAAAGTAAACATTGTCATTATTCATCAGCATTAGTTCATATACAATTGCGTGGCATAATGATTGTGAACCACTCTGGAGCGCTGTATTGGGGATGCGTGAGCCTGGAGAAGCATAACAGCTCTGTGTTTTGCAGCGGTTAGATCAGCACGTTCAAATTAAATGTGCGCATCTGTTACACAGGACATCAGTTCTGACTGGATCTCTTCCCTAATCGACCCTCCCTAACATTTTCGTCTCGTTTTTATTTGTTGACGAAAATGACAGTAAGTTTTCGTCATAGTTTTAGTCATCCAACACTCGTTTTTATTTAGTTATCGTCTCGTTTTCGTCAGTGAAAAAAGGTTGTTGACGAAAATTATGACGAAAATTATTCGTCAATGATATTAACACTGGTGCAGACCTCTAATCAGAAGTGGCATTTAGATGCATTTACACTGTTTAATGCAGCTCAGAGGTGACAAATGAATAACGTCTCCTGATGGAGGGAACGGAGACGTACGTCGGACGACAGCGACTGAAAGGAAACCTGCCCTTACACTAACATAAAACATTGAATATTCATATTTGAAATGATTTAAAACATGAAGATACTTTAAATGTGAAATTAAAACGGCCAGTAGGTGGCAGCAAGTCACTGTTAACGAGCAAGTCATTGAGATTCAACCGATTCATTCAAACGGCTGATTCATTCAGGAACGAAGCGTCTTAATCTCTCTTGGGCCCTGTCCCAAATAGCACCCTAAACCCTCACGGTCTTCCTCTGAGTTCGCACTTTCACGACGTAATGCCGCTTTGACTGCCGGGAAGAAGTCCGCTGCGTAACCGCACCAGTGCGGGCTTGGCAAAAGGCCGTATATTGACCTCACCCTTCTGAGACCTAAAATGACAAATGGGACACCCTGCGGTCTCATGGACTTAACGGACACGCGCACACAGCAACCTTTGTAAGTCCACAAGACCGAAAGTGCTCATGAAGTGTGCCATTTGGGACAGGGCTTCTGTCATCGAATAATTTATTCAACTGATTTGTTCAAAATGCTGATTCATTCAGTAAGGAAACACTGGGTTAGACGCAATTACAGTGCTGTGGCTTTGTTTTGAACTATTACTATTGGCAAAAACAGGCAACATGGTGTCTAAAATGTAAGTCACTTATTAACTTCTTGTTTAGTGGTATATGCTGTATGCTGATGCCTGGAGATAATATAAACTAAAACGCAGTGAAAGCGTGCACTGTAAATGTGCACCCACACTAGTCTAATCTACAAGACTAGCCTACATCACATAGGCCTAGCCTATGTGTGCACTCTCTGGGTGTGTGTGAGGGATATACTCAATGTCAGATTGCACATCGTTAAAACAACAATTACGATATTATCACAGACGATATATAATCGCACACCCCTACAACAAAAAAAAAAGGGGGGAAAAAAACAAACACTATTGCTTAAGGCTGCTTTATGCTTAACTGCTTTTTACACTGCACTCTGAAATTCTATACTAATTGGTCAATCATGCGATATGTGGTCATATGTTGGATAATTACTGCTGAACTCCTCAACAACTGCTTTCCCACATAGATGTGCTCACTTCTTGTCTCTCATATCACTTTGTGTTTCCTTTTATCTCCTTTTTTTTTTTTTAAACGTTGTCCTTATTAATCTAAGTAGATGCATGAAACAAAACCCCATTATGTTGAGGGTCCGGATAATCCTGTCCGTGTTTATTTTTTGATAATGTCTGGCTGAAGGTATACTGTGAAATAGATCATAATGTACTGAATTATCATCATATTTGTATACCATGCGACTTTTCCAAGAAAAATAGAATGCTATTATTGCCTAAGAAAAAAAACACTGTATTTTTGTATTTAAAGCAGTAAAAGCACCACCATTCTACTGGTTAAACGGTGATGAAAATGAATGTGTCATATTTCAGCCTAATATAATTTCTATGAGTTTAAGATGAGGCGACTGAATTTCTGGCAGAGATTCCCAAGACCCTCCAAATGTGCCGCAGAGGACATCCTTTAGTAAGTCATTAGAGAACATCATTATCATTCAACTTCTCCTTTGTGCTGGTCTTTCAGCATTGCTGTAGGACACAAATGATGCATTGCTCGCTATGAACAATGAGCTATAAATAGAGTTCATTCTGTCCTGCAGGATCCTGTGGGCGTCCAACTTATCCACTTCACTGTTGTGGAAAGCAGCTAAAAGAGCAAAACGGCCTGCCTTGAATATGACACCTCTCTCTCCCTCTTTTTCTCTGAACAGGGCCACAGGACTCAGCATTCATCAGATGATTTCTTCATTTGAGGCTTCTAATTTCAGCTAAATGGCCTTTGTCTGCTCATACACGGAGGTGAAAAATAAGATTAAAAGGGATTACACTGGGGGCACGTGTGTAATACCAAACACATGGTGCTGGGGTGGGGGTCAGACGGAATTCTGAGGGATATTTTAAGATATTAATTTTAGTAGTGGTTGAATTGTTGACATTTCAACACGTTCTCAAATTCCCACATCATGCTTCACTCTTATTTCTAAGCAGATAAATGTTTCGCTAAACAAGGGGCAAGATCCAATGGCTTGCATAGAAAAATGGGTCAGGAGGTTATTCTTAAATCAGGATCAACAACCTAATACTTAGACACTACGATTGACGCAAGACACTATATCGACGCTGTCGGGCAGAAGCCGTATCTTCACATTACATTTTTTTTTCCATAAATCATTACTATTGGACACCCTTTATGTCTGTCTGTGGGTTTTAATCAATGAAAAGTATTAAAAAGAGCTTTTGACCAAACCTCTTAACTCCAACCTCATAACTCACACAGTTCAGACCATCTCTGCTTGTTTGCAATGCAATTTGCAACTAGTTCTTTGAATAAGTACAGTGTTTTCTTTACTCAAGAAACACTATATAAAGGTTTCATGTGTTTAAGCTGCTGAGAAGAGTCTCTTAGTCTAGCATTTGACGTTGAGTCATAACCAATACTGTCTAAAATAGCCTGTGAGAAGCACTTCATATTCAATAACAATGACAGAAAAACTCCCACATAGCTACAGTAAACTTTATAACCTGTAAGTTGATGAAAACGTAATGTGATACACTTACTGCCTCAGATGTGGCTGTTTTAATGATAGACAAAACACCTATGTCCAAAATTTGCTGGTGAATAGGGTTGGGAATCGAACATCTATTCCAATTTTGATACTTAAGGTCAGGAATGGATTCCTGTGTGCGCATTTTAATGTGGTTTTAAACCATTCAAGTGCAAGAAGATGCAAAAGAAAACTCAATTCGGCACTTGCACGTGCACACAAAAAGAAGCTTCTCATATAGTGCAAGAATACTGAATTGAGTTCTCTTTCGCGTCTTCTTGCACCTGGATGGACAAACACACAAAATGATGTCAAAATATCCTTGTAAACACAGTCGGTTATGTCTTAAGTGAGTGTAAACAGTTGAGAAAGAAAGTGCATGTGTAACAGTATATTGGATCCGTGCATTAGGTCTTAAAGTGACAGCAGCCTAATATATCTGCTGCTGTCTGTGTCATTACTGTTAATCAAAGAACAAAAGAAAAATAAAATCACTTGACTGAATAATTTTTGTAAGGATTAATCTATATTTTTTTAAAGAAAACTATGCAGTGCTATTTTACCGAACTTTGTTCAGTTGTATTTATTTGTGCTATATTGCCAATTTATTGTATTACTGACTGTTTAATTGTCTTTATTAATGTTCAAAATTTATATTAGTTTGTCTAGTTTATTAGTAAGTTGTTTTTTTAGCCTGCTGCTTTTTTTTACTGATAATAACTCTCTA
Organism: Gobio gobio; assembly: GCF_949357685.1. Taxonomy (NCBI): domain Eukaryota; kingdom Metazoa; phylum Chordata; class Actinopteri; order Cypriniformes; family Gobionidae; genus Gobio; species Gobio gobio. The sequence continues at coordinate 18,607,476 of NC_137102.1, read as the reverse complement.
TATATTTTTATAAACCATCTTGGCAATTCTTTACAACAAGGTTCCATTTGTTAACATTTAAATACATTTGTTAACATGAACTGACAATGAAAAATATTTCTAAAGCATTTATGAGTCTTAGTTAAATGTAAATTTTAACATTTACTAATACATTATAAAAATCAAAAGTTGCATCTGTTAATATTATTTAATGGACCTGACCTGACAATGAACAGTTGAATTTGTATTTACTAACGTTAACAAAGATTAATGCATACTGTAAAAATGTGTTAGTTAAAGCATTAACTACACCGACATTTTGTTATTTTTTAAAGATTTACGCATTTCAATTAATAGTACAATTCCATCAAATTGAATTGAATAATCCTTACATATTTTAATTGAATAATTGAACAATCCTTAATCAATTATTCAAATAAATATGCCAGGATTTTACTATGAATTAAATTGTGTAATTTAATTGAAATCAATTAATTTAAATCTTAAAAAAAGGCGTAGACATTTTTGTTGAGTGTAACATTAACTAATAGGACCTTATTGAAAAATGTGACCAACATTTTTATGAAGGATCACATTGTTGCTTATCTTTCATGTAATACTGTCAGTGTTTTAATTTTACATTGCTTTCCCCAAAATGTATCAATGCACAATCCACTATTGTGACATAAAAGGTGATAAAATCATGAATAATTATGAAATATCAATAATTAAAATGTAAACATATATTTAATTAATATTTTTATAATTAATTGTTTTTTTTTTTATAATTCATAATCCTATCACTTGTTATGGCTAGTGGATTAAGCGTGGCTTGGTGGGTAGTGTTCAAATCAAGCTTGGGTCATTTCATAATCCCACCCCATCTTCTGTCACTTCTCCACTATTCTGTCCAATTGAAGGCAAAAGCTCATGCAAAAAAGGCAGAACATTTATGAAATATTGGTCAAAGCAAGGGCCATCAAATGCCCAGTGGGACGTCTCACCTTCCAGCACAGTAAGTTTGGCGCTGGTGTTGATTTCTCCCACGCTGTTGGCGGCTGTGCACTCATAGATGGCCTCATCCCTGTGAGTGCGCAGCGGCTGTATGCGGAGAACTGAGCCCGAACCGTCATCAAATTCAATCACCTGAGAAAGAAAGACACATAGTCACATTTTTTTCTCTCTTCTCTTCTTAAATTTACGACAAACCCTCAGACAGATCATATATCTTCAAAGAGCGGTGGGTCTTTAATCACCTCCCTCTGAACTTTCAGCCAACTACTGTCTGGAGTTATTCTCCTAGAACTGCCACGTCTATCCCAGGCGGATATTGTGTTGATGGAATGGGCTTTATTTTCTCATGTGTAAAAAATATGCTTTTACATATCATATTTTACAGCCCTGTTGTGGTGCAGAAGACCTGAAGTCAGCAAGGTGTGTATGGGGCTGGAATGTCTAGGACACGTAAAGAATGATAGATTTTGTGTATTTAGGCTAATGTGTTCTCCTCCCACATGGAGATCTGTGTGTATTTGCCTCAAAATTCTCTCAATATATTTTGACAAAGCAGCTTCAAAAAGTATTTGGACACTGAAGACACACCTAAAAATCTATGAAAACGGTTTCAATAAATGTATTACCAGTTGGTTTGACATTTTAAATGTTTTTTTAAAGTATTTTGGGCTCACAGTTTTAATTTCTAAAATTCTAAAATAAACAAATAAAAACATTATAAAATAAATTAAATATTTATTTCTCAAACAACATTTATTTTTCATTGCATATTTTTAAATAAAATGCAATCGATGAAATTGATAAATAAATAAATAAAATGTAACAATATTATTGTCTCTGAAATAGGTTAATACTTTTTTGAAAGTGTGAAATACTTTTTTTTTTATATAAATAAATACACATTTATCTGAAATAGGTGAAAGGTAAGTGTTTTTTATTTATTATTTTTTTCACTTATTTTTTCCACTGAAATGGATAAATAAATTAAAAAGTAACAATATTTTTTTTCTCTGAAATAGGTCAAATACTTTTTTGTTTGTTGTAACATAAATAAATAAACATTGCTTTGAAATAGCTGAAAAGTTAGAGTTTTTTTATTTATTTGCTATTCTTCATTAAATAATGGGGCTTCATACTGACCCCAAACCATGAAGAGGTACATTTAGATCTCAACTCAAATCCTAACACAGATAGAACAGGAAATAGGCCGAAGGGAATAGAGGGACAACACAGAGGGGTGTGAGGTAGCTGAGGGCAACACAAAAGAATATATCAGCATAAGAGCGCAAGAAGAAAAACAAGAGTGTTGCGCAAATGCCTGATGATGGAAAGAAGAAAGGCATCATGATGATGTGGCATGGGAGAGACACTGACATGGTAAGGAGAGGCAGGGAAAGACAGTTAGTCACCTCAAAGCGCTGGGAGCTAACTTTCTTTCCTTTCTTCATCCATGTGATCCGAGGCTTGGGCTCACCCGCTGCTTGGCACACAAAGGATGCCACTCCTCCTGAAATCCCCGTCTGGTCCTCTGGAGATTTGATGAAATTTGGCAAGCCTTGAAAAGTGAGGTGAAAAGAAGAAGAAAAAAAACAGAGAGCAGCCATTAGTTCCTGGACTGTGGTCGCACAAAACGTAGTACTTCTCACACTTCTCAGAACGTCCCATTCCCTGTATGACAGATTCTTATTGCCAAAATAAACATTGTAATGACAACTTATTAAAAAAAGTCTTTAAAAGTCAATGAGGCAGTCATAAGCAGCACGTTAAGACGATGTGTCGATACAAAAATAGTTCAGCGTTTCGAGAACTCTGCATTCTGATGAACTCTAGATATTGAGATGTCAATTTAACACATTCATTTAGTATGATTAATTATGTGTGTGCCAGGGCCAGTCGCATTTCCACTGTCACTTCCGGGGCTTGATCGGGCCTCCTCTGTGCCAACGTCCAGGGTTTTTAGGCCCGGAAAATACTTTGGGTCAAAGCGGGGCCACTATCCAATCGTTTTTTTTTTTCTCGTCTCAAGAAATATCCACTGAAACCGACTCAAAACGATGTAGTATTCATGCCAGACAAGTATGTGGCGCTGTAATTCTGCCACAGAGATACACTAAAAATGGAGAAGAAGACTTGGAGCATGCGCATGTGGTGTCTGACTAGGGTCGAGACGTGGGGTGATGACATCATCGTTTCACAAAATATACGGATTGGCTGTACACATGGAAATGAAAGGGTGACGTTTTCAGATTCATCCACTCTGGGACCGGGTTTCAAAAAATAGTAGATTCAGGCTCCCAAAACTGCCTGGATGAAATGCCGAAACAATACAAAATCTGTATACAGCTAAATGCGTCTTTGTGTGTAGGGGCCTGGAGCTTGAGGAGTGACAGCAGAGTTTAACCGAGTCAGGAGACGGTCAACACCACTACTCATTTCACATGTTATCATACCAGGCTACCAACTAACCTCGACATTCAAAAAGCTAATTGACGTAAACATATATTTTATCAATATTTTTATAAATGCTTACTCCTTTAGACTTGGTTTGTCCATTAATGTGATCACAAATAAATGGAAGCAGGCGCAACTGAATAAGTATTTGTGTCCTATTTTTATGTGAGATCATGATGCACTAAATACCAGTTTGATTCAGAATTATTGATGTGCACTCCTGACACAAATTAATAAATGATTGCTTGGGGTCCGAGGCTATTGGCCCCATCCGGCACATTGTTAACCCTGGCTCGCACTTTGTCTATTTGGCTATCTTGTCACTTTTTTATTTTATTTTATGAAATCACATTGAAGTTTAAACACAGACAGCCTTATAAAATATCCATTAATGACATTTAATGGTCAATATTCCATTATGGTCATGTGTGGGGTCATGTGGGGTAACGCAGCGCTGTTTTATCATATTACATACATTTGAGTGTGTTGAAAGTTATGTTATGCTACTCTGTGCGTTCGATCCGCAGCTACTATGAGACACTTGTTGGACACTGCAGTAAGTTAGATCGATATTAGGCATGGTAAAACACGGTACTCACAGTAAACCAAGAAAAAAAAGATTTACACAACAAGACTAACTGTGTTGAGCCATATAACAATGATTTGTTTTCTGTCGATGAATGTCTCCACACAGTTACTCACCTGTCTAATAAAACGCATACTTTATTAAAGTGTCTTTAGTGTTTCCATGGTTTCTACAAAATAAAACAGGAAATCGAGTATGATGTCATTGATAGGCGACGCACGAACATGGTCCATGTCCTGGTTAAAATTGCTTATTTCTCAGGATTTAAACATTTGGGTAGTACACAAGTCAACAAAATATATAACATTGTTCTAGTGGTTTTTGGATATTTTAATCCAAAAATCTTACATATTGTTCCTTTACATGTCAAACTGACAGAATTTGTTTTTATCAATTTTTATAATCACACAAAATTAAAAGCGTTAAAAAGGCAGTCCTAAAAAACACAAAATGAACACAATATGATTCAACAGCCAAAAATAGCCTCAAGAATTTACAAACACTCACACGTGGACATAGAAAGAATGAAAACATTTGTACACATCTGTATTCGAAAGGAAAAACCATGACAATGGTATGGCTTTGACAAATAGTAGCCAAACAACATTGGGGTTGTTTTTTTAAAGAGGCCAGTCGGAGCACGCTGCAGCTCATGGCTTTCTGGGAGAGCAGCTCACACACCCTGCGTCTTTGTCATGCATTTACTGTACAATACTAACAACAATGGGACAAGTTTCATCCCTGCTCAAGCCAGGTAGGGCGGTGTGAAGATAAAAACCCACATGTTTCACCTGAGTCATTTCAAACATGTAATGGCAAGTTTTTGAAGACATTGATGCGAACAAGAACATTTGGCAGAATCGCAGCTAGTGCGCAACATTCCACGGAAATACTGGGTGATGCGGGTGAAAGGTGAATCTCACGGTACAACCAGATATAAACACCATGATATCCAGATATTATCAAGAAAAACTACAAGCAAACTCTTTGTAGTTGCTCTCACAAGGGTGGGAAAAAATCTTCAAGGACAATCAGGCCAGTGTTTGCCCTTATGAGATGTGTGCTGGTCTGCAAGGACAAATTAAAAAATTCAGTGTCTGGAAAGAGTATCAAGTAGTTTTTTGAGAGACCAGTGTTTCCCACACATAGACTAATTTGTGGCGGTGCGCCACAGAATCAACACCGGCAGCCACATATTGCGTTTCGTTATTCATACATTTTTAAAACACGCAGCACATTAGTTCAGCTGCATTTCCTTTCCCTGCTCTCCTTCTGTCTCTCTGTCACTCACTCACTCACTCACTCACTCACTCACTCACTCACTCACTCACTCACTCACTCACTCACTCACTCACTCACTCACTCACTCACTCACTCACTCACTCACTCACTCACTCACTCACTCACTCACTCACTCACTCACTCACTCACTCACTCACACACACAAGGTGCGTTAGTTCGACCGCAAGTCAGAGTTGCCAACTCTATTATTTATATTACAATTAGTGTAGTAATTAAGGTTAACATAGAGAATTCCAATGCAAAGAGGCAAATTAGAGTCATTTTGTGGCTGGAAAAATAATAATTTTCACTTGTAATGCCATTTTACACTAGGTGCCTGTATGGCTCCTTAATAAATATACATGTAGGCCTATCTAATCTAGTTGGTCAAAAAAGTATTGCAGATCATAACTGCTTAAAGGCAAACTTATTTTTCCTTATATGTACAGTAGGCTATATACATATTTCACGAGTTCACACTTACATCATATTAAATAGATTAAAGATTATGCGTATTTGGCGTGGCCCAAACCCAGAGAATCCCCCCCATGATAGAGATAGTCTAGAACTAGACTGTATTGTATTATGGATTGTGTTGACGTCTAATAAGAGTTTATTAAAATCAAAGTGAGGAGATGGGGTGGTGGAGGGATGCTAAAATAAAAACGGTCAACGAAAGAAGGTAAATCTGCTGTATACTGTATATACACCTCTTATCGTTGATTAAATTGATTAGCTTAATGTGCTCCACTCGTGTTTAATTAGCTTTAATTATCTGAGCGTGCTCCACTTGTGTTTAATTAGGTTTAATTATCTGAACGTGCTCCTCCCGAAATGTGTTAATAAAACATCACGAATTGATACTGAATCAAGAATTAAAAAAAAAAAAACTAAAACTAAAAGCAAATTTGTTAAAACAACTGCCTCAGCTAAGAAAAAAGGTTAACAAAAATTACTTTGTGAATATTAAACATACTAAATGTACACTTGTATTTACAATTCCCCAAGTATCATTCACTGACGACTTCAGATCAGAAACCCAACCTTATTTAATCTAATAGAACATGGATTCCCATCTGTAAATACTTCACCTACATTAAATATAAAATACACAAACAAGACCCTGAAAACCACCTTTAGCCTGATCTCAGTTTATCAGCCCCATGATTTCTGATAATCTCGTTCATAAGGACGGGGACGCAAAATCCATTATCACAGTGAACCATCTCCAGTGAACCACGGGACATGTTGGAATAGATCACAGTGTCCTAGCGGGCGGTCCACGATGGGAATCTAATCCTCTGTTAGTCAAGGGAGAGATAAATTGCTGCGGTGTGGAGACTACATGTGGTAGTACATATGATTTTCTTGGAGGGAACAAGCCGAGGGAATACGGTGACACCGCAGTGGTGTCCTTCCTTCTTTATACTTCAGGATCAGAAGGGTAGTGCTGAAGAAAACAAAATCAATACCTAGTTAACATAACATAGCGCCTACGGGTAGGGTGGTGAAGTACTGACTTGCAGACATCACTACAGTGCGCCGGGCGGCTTGGGCTGCCCTTGCTCTAGGACATAACCCCCACCGGAGCTATATCAGAGATGAAAACGCCCACAACTGTGAGGCTGTTTGTGTGTATGCACCTGTATGTGTATCCATTGTAAAATCTAAGCCAATGTGTACCACACCAGCACCCCTATGACCCACAGGAGTATTGGCTGGCCTGACATTTAAATGACATTTACGTTCGGGTTCCTCTGGAGACCGTTTTGATTGGCACCACAGAGCAATGCATCCCTCATAAAAGCCTTTCTGGCAACTTTCATCCCATTATACCCACACAAGGAAGTTTTGGGATCTTACGGCCTCCTCAATGCAGCCATGATGGTTAGCTACCGCTAGTTTAATGGGTAAAACCCCAATAAGATTCTCCAGTATCCTTGCTGGGAGTTCCCAAAACATGGATACTTGGGTGTGCGTGTGATTTAAAGCTTGAGATTAGTGTCAGTTTGACATTCAAGAGTCTTTAAACATCTGTCATGACATTTCTATTGGCGTGAGGGGGGTTTCCCCTTTGTTTACGAGCTAGGATCAGTGGGCATTAACCCATCTGGGCACATGTTTCAAATTAAAGTACATATAAACTGCTGAGAGTTTAAGCACATGAGATGCATGAATGAACCACGGAGGTCCAGGGGAAAGGCAGATAATAAGGGTCTAGACAGACAGATCATTGTTTTGATCCATTTTTTTTTTATATATATTTATCCAGGCTAAAAATCCTAGCCCAGTCCAAAACAGATTAGTTACATTTATTGTGGTGTTTATTGGAAAATACTGACTGATTTGGTAATCAAGAGGACCGTTCCAGTGGCCAGTGATATTAGAGGTTTTCGCACCAGGTAGTTCTAGGAACTAACCACCAGGATGGTTCCCCGAGACAAAAAGTTCACACCACCAGTCGGATCTTTGAAGTGACGTAAGCCATGCTTTTTGTTGTGACATTTATTCTGCAGACCTTTATTTCGACAGCTCTGAGAACGCCAGAGAACACAGCTATCACATTTTGCCTCTTCATTATTTTCAGATCTGTTTAACAGTCCTGTCTAATACGTTATTAGATCAGAAAGCTGCGTTCGGCCAATCAGCGCACACTTACGTCACTGGTAGTTCCTATTGTGTTGGGTTAGACCCTACTCTGACATAGAAGCATAATTTAATTCCCCCAAAAGGAGTTCCTCAAACTAAAATCGCTCTTAGTTCCTGCAGTGCGAACACGCCAAAATCCGGGTACTTCCGCCAATAGTTCGAGGAACTATGAAAAGGTTCTTCCGTTGCGAAAGCCCCTATTATCTAAGGTGCACTTGAAACATTTGTAGAGCTCTCAAAAGTCTCTAAGCTAACAGATTGATGTAGTGCAGTTGTGCCCTCAACATGTTTGTGAATTGACAGAGGAGAGGTTCAGGGCTCAGGGTTACTTGATGCTCAAAGAGACTCTGTTGAGAACACAGGTCATATAGGAGATGAGAGGGACTGGGCGCTGACCTCCCAGGTGGCTCTACTGTCGTCCCAGTCCTTTTGTATTAACCAACTCAATAAATCCACAGGTGCCAGAACAGGTGGCCTTGGACACCTGTTGACATTTATTTCCTACAGACTAGTCATGCTTTAGACAGTGGCATGTGGCCATTGTAAGGAAAGGGACCGACATGTGAGCCGCAAATTCCTGATCAAGATGAAAGAACTTTACTTTTACTTGTGAACACGGTTTGTCTTGCGTCATGAAGTTACAGCCATTTACAAAATGGGTAATTTAAGGCTTTCCCTGGAGGAGACTTGTGTTGCAAAATGCATCTGAATTTTGTAGGAATGTTTTAAGCATTTATACGGCTTTTAAGAAAAAAGGCTTTAGAGTGGAGACGACAAATGGACACCGGCAATTAGCAGCATTCCCGCTACGCAGAAACACCCGATCCGGATTGAGTACAAGGATCAATACGCAAAGCAGGGAGCCAACCATTCATTCTCATTAATAATAGATTAGCAAGTTATCATTTTCCCTTGTGCGCTGAGCGGAAATGTGTCTGATGCTATCAGCTGCGGTTGTTTTAGTGAAACTTGTCCATTAACGGGGTTTCAGACCTTTTACAGGATTTTGCTTTCAATTAACTCTACATCAAGCCAGTCATTTTGCTCTATCGGCTCAATATCTCCAGTTTCCTTTATTAACATGCACAATTCCCTCGCTAAATCCAATGCATTGGCATCTGCGGCAAACTCTCACGTGACGGATATGCTTTTAGGCAAAGTGACGATCTGCTGTGAAAATTTGAAACGCAACTTATCATCACTTCGCTTTTGCAGGACGTGAGAGAGAGAAAAGCAGAATTCAATGGGCCGAAGAAGAGAGATAAACAAACTATCGGATAAGTAAGGCACTAAAAAAATAAAGGAAAAACAATCCTCAGTGGGAATTCTTTCTCTAAGTGATTACAGTGTTAGTCTGCTGTTGAGTGTGCCACTTTCTAATGTTATTAAATTATTTAGGAGAATGTGCGGAACAGAAATTCTGGGCACAATTATGCATATCCCTCTGTGAGGAGCATTAAAGTAATGGCTTTCCTCCTACGACACTGCTGGAGAATCAATCTTAAAGGGACAGTTCAGACAAAAAAGAAAAGAAAATGCTGTCATCGTTTAGGGTGTACTCACACTAGGCGATCTGAAACTTGCCCTGGTTCGGTTGACTAGTGTGAGTGCTCCGTACCGTGCCCGGGCGCAGTTCGTTTAACCGGACCAGGCCGGCTTGGAAGACGGAAAAGCTGTGCGCTACTGTTATCATTACGACAGCAAACACCAAACTATTAATACTTGGATACACTTTTCGATTAAATCAAGTATATTTAGGTTTATAATGGGCCTGGATCTCACCTTATTGATGAACATGAATTGTAGTTTGCGAGTAAATTTGCAAATTACTCCTTCAAAGTCAGCTGCCTCCGTAATAATCTTCTTATACGTGCAGTGCAATCAAGTGAAAATGATAACTCTTTTAGGCAGTCTATTAGCGAAATGCTTCTTCAAATCAAAAAGTTGCATCCTGAATGACATAAGCATGCTCCGGCCCGGTACGTTAAGTGCAATGTGAGTGCAGGCCAGGTGGGGAGAAGGGACAATCGCGCTCCGGCGCGGTACAAGGCAACCGTGCCTAGTGTGAGTACACCCTTACTAACCCTTGTCTCGTTCTTTTTTCTGTGGAAGGACACTACTCAAAATGATGAAAGTGAATGAGGACTGAGATTGTCAAGCTTCAAAAAACATTGCAAAAGTACCCTAAAAGTAGTCCACACATTCTTCTAAAGTTATACAAATGTTTTGTGTGAGAGATTTAAGTTGTTATTCACAGACAATCTTGAGAATTCATGAAACGGGTAGTGATGTTGTGAACAAATCATACTTCTTGAATTAGATTTTTAAGATGACCCAGTTGTAGATTCATTCATGAATCGGAATTATATGATTATTGAGTCATGATTCGCTCATAGAATTTAACAACTCGCTGGAGGGGAAGAATTTCAATTAATACATTTTCAACACAGGTTCATTGGAAAAACAGGCTTGTGGTGAAATTTCAGCCAAATCGTTTCGCAACACTTTCAACGTAAAACGTCCAGTGAGTCATGCTAAAATTTCATTCAGTTTTATCTGAAGCAGTTTAATGTGAATCTTGCTACGTTTTTTTTATGTTGGTTGCTGTATGGATTGCAGCTCTTCGGAAATAAAATGTTTGGTGAGTTGCGCTAAAGGGTAAGTGAAAATAATGTACCACCTAGACTAAACCCTACCGACAGTGTTAAAACAAGGGTGAGATAAAAATGTGTTTTTCTGAAGCAACCATGACATTTTAGCTTGCTGGTACAAGTCTATGAGCTCACGGATTCATGCGCAATCACTCAATCACACATGCAAATCACAAGTGCAAGCAAACATCAAAATATATTAGTTTATGTATCATGCACTATGGTAAAAGTGTTTTGAGGTCATAACATATTATTGTACAAAGAACTGCGTGAAAATATTAATCGCTAATCTTTCCCTGTACTCAAAATGTGTGTAAAAAGGAATCAAAGTTGTTGGTGTTTTACTGCCACTAGTGTGTATCTCAGCTGCAAACTGTAGAGTATAGGTACATTTTTTTAGAGTTTTGCAAAAAATGTAGACATGAGCATGTTTTTCCAAATGAAAATGTACATTTTCATCACAAGTTATCGAATTATTTTAGAAGACTCATACGGACTACATTTTTGATACTTTTATAATGCTTCTGTGTCTTTTTTTAATGGTTCAATTCATTAAAATTGCACAGAAAAGAGTGACCAGCACTTAATTCATATAATCTTCCTTTGTGTTCCACAGAAAAAAGAAAGCCAGAACTGACAGAAATTAAGATTAAGTAATGTTCCTACACAGCTTGGGTGGAGGGTACACATGTAACCACTGAGGGAAAAAATCATTTACTAAAAGCATTAGCTCAATGTTCCCTCATGTGTCTTGACAAGCTGATGAAAAAAGAGCATCCTGTTAATAGAGGTAAGCTGTATCATATGACCAGGCGGTTTAGCGGAGGTTTAGCGTTACTTTAAACCGGTGCCCATCCTGGAGTCTTCAAAGCCGTGACTCATTATCTCTCTTTCCCACTGTCGACATGATATTGGATCAAAGACGAGACGGGCAATCATGAGGGAATATCGTTACTACCTAATTATTCGGCCCTCATGATAGAACAATAGAGTTATTCTGCCTCGCAGAGAAAACCTTCCTGTTTAGACAGAGCCATCAATATTAAAACACAAACCGGCGCTAGACGAGAGTGCATTCCAACTTGCTTCTCATAGGGCTATTGTTATGATGAGCATAGCACACCGAAAGCATACGCACAATAGGCCGGTGCCATCCAGGCCTCGCTACTGGCAGAGGGACAAGAGGAATGTTTGCATGGGAACACAGATAAGTGAGCATAACGGCTGGTTTGCAGGCAGCACTAGGCTGAGAACTCCTCTAGACAGAAGGTACAGGAAGTTCTGGGTGACTCTGAATGCTTAGGGCAGCCAGGCACTATGAAAGATTAAGGAGCCATGAAATATCACAAGATTGGAATTATTTGGAAAGGTTAACCCAAAGTGATCGCCCGAGACCATTCTAGAGAGCCTCAGGAGTCTGTACACTGCTGGTACGCTGTTACCGAAGGGTGTAATTATGACACAAACATAAATGGTCATAAATCTGGCTGTTTTATTTGCTATGACCTGCACGTAATCCGTGTTAACCCAGCGTTACCCTCAGAGGACTCATCTAGTAGATGGTGAGTTGCAGGAGATATATTCTAGCCTCAGCTACAGTGAAAGGGAGTAATGGGAATTCTGCCAGAGGTTTTCTTTGATTTTTCAAACAAGCTTTAAAAATCGTGCCCTTTTCAACTGTTTACCAAAAAGTTCTGGCATGCTTACTGCAGGTATAATAAAGCTACTAAATACCTAACTAAATACATAACTAAGTATAACTATATAACAAACTATATATATATATATATATATATATATATATATATATATATATATATATATATATATATATATATATATATATATATATATATATATATATATGTGTGTGTGTGTGTGTGTGTGTGTGTGTGTGTGTGGTATATTTTTTAGATATGTGTCTAATCAGATTCAATGATCTATGCTAAGCTATGCTAAAAGTGCTACCGCCAGACCCAGAGATCGGCTGAATGGACTCGAAAACGGTAAAACTCAACTGTTTAACTCTAGGCCTATTTTCAAAAATAGTGGAGTGTTCCTTTAAGTACCACGTTTACTCAGCACAGTCCTATCCTTTCATATTAAATGAGTGTGCATATGTACGGTTTTTGAAAGTCTTTTTCATCTTCATGCATAAACAGCTTTGGGAGAGCTGAGAGGAGGGAGGCAGGGCGCAGTTAAAGCTGTTAGTTAAAGGGTAGCCGTCACCTTGGCACAGCCTGTGCCATTGACTGGCGGGTGGGCAGAAAAAAGCTTAAGTGCTCCTGGCGGATGGACGTGAGACAGGGATGTAGGATTGGAGAGGAGATCATTGGCTAGATGCTGGATCAATGGGGACCCGTTATGAGTTACGTCATCCATCACAACCAAAGCCCCTCTCACCCACACTAACCAAACTAATCAGCTTCCCAAGATAAAGGCCCCTTTCAAACCCATCCATTCACTGCTTATACATCTTTACATTTGCCCTTTTCTACAAGTCTGAGTATTTAAACTTTCACACCATGAATCAGTAGAAAATTTAATTACAGTCCTTTTGGGATCTGAATACAAATGGGCCTGAACTTGACTGGGGTGTTCATTAAAATGAACCCACTGTAGCAGATCCACAACTACAAAACACTCCATGAGACTAAATACAGGTGTGTGATATGCTAATTTTGGACCAAATCCTGTCCTTTACCTAAAATCCTGTATTACACCATTATATTACAATAATAAAGTTATACCATTCAACTACTGTAAAAATATATTACGAAGATATCTGATTCATTTAATTAAAAGGAATAGTCATCATTTACTCACCCTTGTTGTTCCAATTTAATGGTTTTTTTTTTTTCATGGAACACAAAAGGAGATTTTTTTTTTCTTCAAAATGTCCAAGCTGCTCATTTCCACTGGACTGGATTTTGTGTTCCAGAAATTAAGAAAAGTCATACAGGTTTCAAACAATATGAGAGTGAGTGGTGTTCAATACTGGAATTTCTAACTTCGATACGATACCTTGAAAAATATCGATATTCGATACCATTTTCGATACTGCCATTTTTCAACAGATATTTTTGACAATTTCGGTAATTTTGTTGCAATAGCTTACACACAGCACGGATGCTTTATTTTAAATGTTGAACTAAATTTACAAAAAAGGACAAGTAAACAGTCAGCAATAAAATAAGAACAAATAAACAAATTGCGAATGATAGCACAAAAAAATACAATAGAATTAAAAGACAGGAAATAAACATGGCTTTACGTTTTTCAGGTGGGTCTAAAAGTAGTATTCGGGTAAGAAATACTTTCCTTAACTGACTGTTTACTTGTGTATTTGACAATTTAAGCGCAATAAGCCATGAAAAACAACTCAATTTGGTACCAGCGAGATGTTTGATAGGCGGCTTTATGTGTGCACCACTTTTATAGTTCAGTGGTGCACACTTTTAGTGTGAGCAAGAAACCTGCTGGAATGAGTACAATTATGCGAAACAAAAGCCCTACTCAACTGGAGCGAATGAGACGAGTGAGTGAGAGGAGACGAAGGGAGAGTGAGAATGGGCAGCTGGTATCAGCTGGTTCAGATAATCTAGTATCAATACGTATCGATATTTTTGAGAACACTAAGGGTGAGTACATAATGATAGAAATGTTATATTTGGGTGAACTATCCCTTTAACTTATAAAATCTCAAATGTTTCCATGCCTGCAGTTTGTAGGCAATACCAAATATGGGCAGTAAAAGCATCTAACCTAGAAACAGTCTGGCCAAGGTTTCCCAAACAGGTAACATAATATAAATACTCTTCAAGTTTTGGGAAGCAGCCTCCTACAGCGATAAAAAAAACAAAGGTTCTCCAGGGAAATAAAAAAAATATTCTACTCCAGGCACCATGAACTGAACATGTGGTGCATATTTCAGCAAGAATGTTAGAACATAGCTGTTTAGAAGAGCAACTCACGAAACGCAGAAGAAGATCAACAAATAAAATGTGGTTCATATTGCCAGCCTGCCCAATATTGGAGGCCTGAACAAGCCAAGTGTGTGGGTCACATTGTACAAGAACAAAGAACATTAGTCATTGACAATTATGGGGTCAGCACAAAGGGGAGGAGAAAAAAGGTTATGATGGGAGTCAGTGGAGGATGAGGAGAAGCCAGCTTTAATGCTGATGAGAAGCAGGGGACGTGAATTCCCCACAACAAAATGCCATAAGCTCTCAGACGCAAGTCTGTACTAATGTGATTAGCCTCTCATGTCTGTGATTACATAAAAACGCTTTATGGATATTAACAAGCCGAAATGCCCCCACAACCCTCATTCTAAGATGCTGCACAGGGGCTTTTGGTGAAGACTCTTGACAATGCAGCAACTTCTTGACAATGTGCACTGTGCATGTTTTCTTACCACATAGTATATATTTGATGTGACATTGTGCCTATAGACTACAAGAAAAATCATGATTTTCATAATTGGAAAGATATACGGTCTGAGACCACTACTAAAAATAATACACTGATATTCTAAGTTTAATCTACAGAGACGTTCAATTATGCACTATTTTGTGTAAATAAATGAATAATTACACATTTAAAATGAAAATGAATTATTTTGCAAGGCATCACAATATTATAAACTACAGTATGACAATGGATATTCATGTCATTAAATTGGTATTAAAAATTAGTGTTACTAACTTACTTCAATTAATTCAATTCAATTATATGATGGCAAAAAAAAAAATCGCTTTGGATAAAAGCATCTTCTAAATGCATATATGTAAATGTAAAAATAAGTGAGATAACCAACATTTATCATAAACTATCCAATATCAAAATATGAATTTAAAAAGAGTAAAAAAAATAATAATAATTATATATATATATATATATATATATATATATATATATATATATATATATATATATATATATATATATATATATATATATATATATATATATATATATATATATATATATATAAACCTTTTGGACCACACTACATGACATTATAATGTACGGTGATCATGTGATGCATTCGGGTCCTGCAGGCTTTAATCTCGTCTTGACGATGAGGTCATCCTCACAGCAGCAATGTTATAAGGTGTAAGTGGCATGGGAGGATGACACACTCATCCGTATGATGGTTCAAATAGCTTTTATGGCTGTCCTTCAGTCAAGGACACTGGATGATCCTGTCATAAGATGACAGCATGTTATCCTAGCCACAGCTGAGAGTTTGGGGATCTGCCTCGGGCCCAGCGATCGACCATCGTAATTAAGCTATTAATCTCACATCATTAACCCCCACTGACCAGTCCTTTAATTCATCGCTGTGATATTGCCGTTCTGCCTTATGCAAACCTTCTGCCCTCTCCATTTCTCCTTTTCGCCATCTCTTCTCTGGTGTCTGTCATTGAAGGATCACAGCTGGGGACTAACAAAATTACCTTGCAAGTGCCACTCGATTGAGGATACGGTTACTTTTAATTAAAAAGAATCAATTTCTATTCCTGTCAATTTCACTCAGTGACCATATGGACACTTGAAAACACAATCCAATTTGCCGCCGACCACCCATTCGGCCCTGCCTAGCCCGCCGGGAAAACAAAAGCTTGCTTAATTGATTTATAGAGGTAGTTTTCTACATAGCGCATCGAGAAAAAATGTAAAGGGTCCTCATTTGCAAACGTTTCTCCACTAACAGAAGGCCATATGTTTGTGTTGTCATTTAAACACCAACAGGATACCAAATATAAAGAATTAGATCAAGTGGGAGAAAAATGAAAGCTTTCTCTTTAACTTTCAGGTGGGATTTTTAAGGCACCTTCATTTATTGCTCAAAGAATTGAATTGTCTCAAACCGTCTCGCTATTAGAGAGTTGGGAGTGATGGGACAGACAAAGGATCAATATAAACTGCCTTGCAACATATAGAGACAAATAGCATCAGAAAAATTCAACTGCAACTGGAAAATGAAGATGAAAAAAAAAAAAAAAAGAGTAGGTTGAGAAAAACAGCTAAATCAGATAAATGCAAAAAGACTGAAGAAACTATGGCTTATACTGGCAAATTTTCGCAGCATCCTTTAATGCTTAATAAATGGCTTGTAGATTTAGAAATACATTGCACAAAACTAAAGCAGGCCTATAGTTCAAAACAGTGTTGCCGAGTAACATTTTAAAAGTTAAAAGTAGTGATGCTACTAACTGAACTGAATTTTCAGTAACATGAAGGTAGCTTGACATTTTAAAACAGAGTAGCTTTACAAGTAACAACAAGCTTGAAGCTATTTTTCCAACACCAAAAAAAGATGCCTCTGTAGCAATTCTTTTTTGTAGTGGTATGGATGGATGGACGGACGGACGGACAGACAGATAGATCGATGACAGACAGATAGACAAACAGACAGATCGATGACAGACAGATAGACAAACAGACAGATCGATGACAGACAGACAGACAGACAGATCAATGAAAGACAGATAGATCAAATGACAGACAGATAGATAGATTACAGACAGACAGACAGACAGACAGACAGACAGATAGATAGATGACAGATAGATCGATGACATACAGATAGATAGATAGATAGATAGATAGATAGATAGATAGATAGATAGATAGATAGATAGATAGATAGATAGATAGATAGATAGATAGATAGATAGATAGATAACAGACAGACAGACAGACAGACAGACAGATCGATGACAGACAGACAGACAGACAGACAGATCAATGAAAGACAGATAGATCAAATGACAGACAGATAGATAGATTACAGACAGAGAGATAGACAGATAGACAGATAGATGACAGATAGATCGATGACATACAGATAGATAGATAGATAGATAGATAGATAGATAGATAGATAGATAGATAGATAGATAGATAGATAGATAGATAGATAGATAGATAGATAGATAGATAGATGACAGACAGACAGACAGACAGACAGACAGACAGACAGACAGACAGACAGACAGACAGATAGATAGATAGATAGATAGATAGATAGATAGATAGATAGATAGATAGATAGATATATAGATAGATAACAGACAGACAGACAGACAGACAGACAGACAGATAGATAGACAGACAGACAGACAGACAGACAGACAGACAGACAGACAGACAGAGTCACTAGATATTTAGATCAGTCATTTTGAACTTATTTTGTCTAATTAGTTTACTTCTTTCAGAGAGAAAATGACTGAGAAGACTATTATGTAAACCCTAGACACCACGTCTGGAGGAAGCAGTCATGAAGAAGACTCCAATCAAGCAATTTGGGTGGCTTTATGATCACACAAATGAGACAAACACCTAAACAAGACTCGAGGAACAGCCCCCAGTCTCCTCGCAGGAGCTAATCTTGTCTTCTTTGAGCAGTCAGAATAAGAAAGTGCCTTCATTTTTCATCCGTCTGATTTAGGTAGGATCTGTTACCATGGTGATCAACGTTCGCGACGCCCCACCCTGTAGTTCTGGCTCCACTGCCCTATAATTCAGAGCGTTGCAAAGCCAGTTCTTTCATGTTTAGCAACTCAACCCTCTCTGATTACAGACAACAACACGAAAAAAAGACCATTTGTGGTAGTCAATATTTAACCTTCCCTCTATTTTTAGAGTTTTATTTGTTTGAGCCATCTTCAAAAAGTATTTATACCAAAATAATGTCACCGTTGAGCAGTATCACACTAGGATTTTAGCGTCTGAAACCTTTAGAGTACTTGTTGAATCTAGAGAAAAGCTCCTGGAGACCTGTTCTCAAACCATCAACAGCACCTATAGCAGCTACAGCAGCATGCGATGACACTAATGAGGATGTGGTGTTAATGTGCTAGACAAGGACATGCAGAAAACTCCACAAAAGACATGTAACCCATGGCAGCAATGAGTAAAATCCTGTAATGTTTATTCACAATGTGACGACGGTCAACATGAAACAGTATTCATAACCAATTTTTTTTTTCACAGAGATGCTCCAGTAATAAATTAAAGCCAATTATTATTTTCATGTTATTGGCGATAACTGATGAATGGTCGATATTAAAATTCTATACTATTTAAGTCTAAACAAATTAAAAATAAAACACTGAAATCAATTGTTTTAAATGCTACTTTTTAAATGCTACCCGTAAATGTATGCATCACAACACTATACTATAATGTACAATATGAAAAATAATTCATTTTGAGGCTAAAGCTTACATTGAATAGTTTTATTAAATTATCAGTTCTTAAAGATTAACTTTAACTGATCGTTAGATGATGGAAAAGGTCATCTGAATGTAAAAATAGGCATGAAACATTAAATATCCAATGCTACTGATAAAAAAAAAGAATAAAAGGTTAATATTGGCCAATGTTCTCTGTATTGCAGAGTAAAACTGGAAAATCAAGGAGGGGGAAAAAAGGAGGCACACAAATTTTACAGGCAAAGTAGATCCCTTGTCCATTGTCAATAGGAGCACAAAGCACCTCTTACTCAGAGGACACTTCCACAACAAGCAGCTTTATATTAGTAAATGCAACAAATTTCTGTGCAAAATCAACAAACTTGAATATGATTATTTTTTTTTTGCCTCAATCGAATTTTCTGATTACTATTGCGATGACTCCATTTTGCTTGCGGAATTTCACAGTTCAAAAGTAAATGTGACCACACCTTAGGGTTAGTTCACCCAAAAATGAAAATTCTCTCATTAATTACTCACCCTCATGTCGTTTTAAACCCGTAAGACTTTCGTTCATCTTCATCAACACAAATTAAAATATTTTTCATCAAATCTGAGCCAGTTCTGTACCCTCCATTGACAGTCTATGCAACTACCACTTTGATGCTTCAAAAAGTCCATAAAGAGATCGTAAGAGATCCATATGAATAAAGCGGTTTAGTCCACATTTTCTAAAGAGACACGATCACTTTATATGATGAACAAACTTTCATTCACATATAAACATTGATCAGTGAACATAAATAGAAGCTCAACCGTACTTGCTTGACGAGCGAGAACAAAGCTCAGTTTTACAATCTCTTTATGAGTATTTTTAAAGTGTCAAAGTGGTAGTTGCATAGACTGTCAATGGAGGGACAGAAATCTCTCCGATTTTATTAAAAAATATCCTAATGTGTGTTCCAAAGATGAACAAAAGTCTTACGGTTTTGGAACGACATGAGGGTGATTTTTGGGGGGAACTAACACTTTTAAGACTTTATTTTATCTATTGGGAAGTTATATTGACATTTACATTATATTTTTAGAATTGATTATGAAGACAACCTTTTTTTCTTAGGCATATTTATTACATATCTTAGTCAATTTTGATTGCATGTTGAATTTAAATGAGAATTTCTCATCAAAATTTGGAAAAGAAAAACTGATTTGATGACACGTTTTGAATTCAAAATACTTGAAAAACTAAAGGGATTCTTCACATTTCTTGAAATACAGTTAGAGCTAATTTGCATCAGAGAAACTTTGAGAAAGCAAGATTTTGAATCACAAAGGCTTAGCGACTTTGAGAGTGGCTAAAGGAGTCAAGAGAAGATGCTTCAAGGTTACTCTTATACAAGCACTGCCTCTGAACAACTGAAAGATTTAAAGGTTAAACGCAGAAAGACAGCGAGGGAGAGAGAGAGAGAGGCCTAATGGAATTACAGCAGCCTTGTGACAGCGGTGCAGATGGGTCACATGGTGAATTAAATGGCTCTCTGACCCATGCCAGAACTGAGCCTTGACCTCCGCTCGAACCGTGGCACCCGCAACATTGCCATGTCATTCACGGTGCATCTCAGCGATCCGCACACTCATTCACAAGGACAATGAAGCGGAGAGGCTTACGAGAACCGCCTTCTGATCCACGGCTACATAGAAATGCATCGCTCATCTAAGCGTGAGTAGGCCCGGGGAAAGTTCAGGTGAACAGACTCGTGGGTAGCTGCGAACGCTTTGTTTGAATTTCGGGTTCATTTCGTGCCAAGGGAGTGAAGCATTAGTGTGTTCACTCATGCCTGCAAACAATTCCACAATGCGATGCACTTCCAATTTCACAAGGCACAGGAAAAGGCACAGGAATAAAATGACTAGTCAGCTGAAGTGTTGTACTTACTGTCCGCCTGAGAGGAGAAATGCACGCAGCTCAGCAGTAGCAGAAGAGGAAGCCCGACGGGCAGGAGGGGCACGGACATGCAAATATTAGGCACCATGTTCCAGGTTGGCACTGCTCCCCCTCGATCCCCGCTCTGCTCTTGCAGCTCTCACGCAATCATAGACTAAAACCTGCGGAACACAGAGACAAACACGTGTTAGCCTTTGATTCAAGGTAGGACAAACAAGCATATAGTACGAGCTTGATGAATTGAGTGGTCTGCCAAGGGGCAACAGGGTTAATGAGGTAAGCAAATGCTCTTTTATCAAAGTAAACTAAACCCATTATCTGCTGCCGCTTAGCTAAATATCAAAAGAACCAAAGAGAATTGGGAATTCTCAATAACCAGCCTCCACTAAAGGTGCCCATTAAGTTTGTAAAGTGGCTCTACACAGATGGCTCCGGATCTCCTGAAGTGTGGCGGTATTACTGTATAGCCACACACACAGTTCCCTAAGGATGAACGGTGGTTTAAATCAGTGCTCACAATATTAGATGACTATGAAACGGCCAGAATATAGGGGAAGTTGTGTTGAAACTGCAGTTTGCCAAGCTAAGCTGCTCACGTTTAAAGTAATTAGACTTGTCAAGCTAACATTTTGATAAAATACATTGACCGACAATATGTTATAGGTCGTTGTCATACAGAATAAAGAGTTTTTAATGTACTGTAATGCGCTTGGGATAAAAACGCCTACCAAATGCATACAAGGAAGACGCTATATAGAATTTCTTGTTGATGAAAATGAGGCTGTGATCTTTAGATCTTTACAATGGCATGCACTCTATATAAAGGTCCTAGATCACATGTATCTCAGAACTTTCAATGCTGTTTTTTTTTTTTCTTGAGTTGTCGTCTACTGAAAGCTTTTTGGAAAGATTTTCCATCAGTTGAACAATTGCCATTTTATTAAACAACAGTATAATCCATTGAACACACCGTACTTTTCATTTCGGTCAAAAATGTTATATGGCGCTACCATGAAAAAGGTCTATACTATAGATGTATAAATATAAACTTAAGTTAACTTTAATACAATAAAAAAATACACTTTTTTGAAAACAAAACCACTTTCTTGAAACATTTCTTGGACATGAACCACATGAATGAACCAATTTGCTGAATCAAATGATTCCCTGAAATGAAACAAACTTCCAATGCTACTTGAAAAAAGGGCATTACAGGAAAGCATGTTTGATTATTGCCCAAGCATAACTTTTGTGTGCTGAACAGTAAATTTGCATTTTTTTATGCTACACTGCTACTTCTTAAAAAAAATGTGCTTGTTACTAGACTGGTTACAGTATTTCGAAAACAGCTGAGCTATTGTTACGCTGCTGAAAAACATTAAGGGAGTGAAATGGGAGAAGCTAACTAAAAGTAGCGGTGCTACTGCCTGAGACTAGATAACAATGTTTTTCAGTAGTGTAACAATAGCTCAGCTGCTAAACATTAAGGGAATGAAAGGGGAGTAGCAAACTAAAAGTAGCAGTGCTACTGCCTGAGACTAGATAACAACTTTTTCAGTAGCGTAACAAACTTTCAAAATAATGTAATCAGTTGTGCATTACCTAACATCGGCCTTATCGGTTTAAGACATTCTATTAAACAACCCAGTTTGGGTCTTTCAGCAGAGACAGTGTGGGGCGACTACACATCTACACCCTCCTGACCATTTGAAGTCCAGCGCAACTCCAACTCTGGTGTTGTTTATATGACAAATCACTCATACGAGAGCTTGACTTTGACATTGACTTCCATAGCACAATGGCATTCAATGGGGCCTATCAACTGTTTGGTTACTGTCAACTGTTACCCCCATTCTTCAAAACATCATCTTTTGTATTCAGCAGAAGAAAGATTAAAAAAAGTTCCTACTACAGGTTTGGAACAACTTGAGGGACAGTAAATGGACAATTTTCATTTTTTGGATGATTGATCCCTTTAAGGGGTTCAAATTAAATGAAAACATTTTTAACATATTTATATATAAATATGTGAATATGGCCCCTTTGTCAACGTGCTCGATCTTCTGATCTAGTCAGTTTAATACATTTCCACAGAGTGAGTGATCTGTGATTTTAATAAACAAGAATGTGAGTGAGACACAAACTAAGGCTTCAATATATCACAAAGTGATAAATACTCAATACACCTGAGGAGGTGTTGACTGGCCAATTACTAGCAAGCTGATTTCGGATGCATGTTGGATGCGTGCAGATAC
The DNA here is from genome assembly GCF_949357685.1 of Gobio gobio. Lineage (NCBI taxonomy): Eukaryota > Metazoa > Chordata > Actinopteri > Cypriniformes > Gobionidae > Gobio > Gobio gobio. Next base: position 18,584,458 of record NC_137102.1, on the reverse strand, counting down.
GCCTGGCTGCCGTGTTTGTGAGATGGTGCCAAAAGAAACAATGAACAAACAAATCCTAAAAGGGAGGCATTTAAAAGTGTGTTTATTTTTTCATCCAAAAGGCTTTTTGTTAATCTTTCTTGACAAGAGGGTTTGTGTGCTAAAATAACAAGAGACGCCGTACATGTTGAGTCATAGCTCGGTTATACCAAAACACCTAGAGGGGTTTTAGTACCACGGCAATCGTTCTCGTAATAAGCCTTTACTACCTTTGGAAGCATATCAAATGAGAGCAGTTGATTAGGTCACCAATAGAGAGGGAAAAGTGAGACAAGCATTACACTTCAGGCATGACCTACATTTTAAAAACACTGCGAGGATTAGCCAACTGATCCACTTTTTTAATACATACCTCTAAGTCAAAAAACAATAATTTAAAACCTGCCTGCCAATCACTAAGCTTTTACACCACGCCCGCATTGTTTGTTCAGGCCGGGGTTACGAAGAGAACAGGTAAATAAACCGATAACAGCACAATAGCAAAGAGAATGAACAAATCAGGTGAGATTTACCCAAGGAGCAGTGATGTTGAGCAATAAACTCAGATCAAACAGTCATCGACCTCATAACTGTTGAGAAGTCACGGTTTCGTTTTTGAAAACTAGGCTACTAGCATACATTACTCAAAATGATTGTGCTTTAAGCATGAATACAGAGGATTATTAAGGATTATGATCTGAATAAGGATCATCATTGAACAAATGGCACTTGCAGTTATTCACGTGCATCTTGTATCACGTGAGATCACATAAATACTGACATTTATGTTCAAAAAATGCTTATACACACAGGTAGCTTTATCAAAAAAACAAAAAGAGTAAAATTTTACCCCAAAAAACAAAAGTAGTAATAAAATAAAATGTTTTTTTGTGTGTGTGCATAAAGTAAATGAGGCTTATTTTTCCTGGAATTATTGTCATGACAATTAAGCACATATCCCCTTTCAAAATTCTCATTACTGTAGGGCAAAGCAATAAAAATAAAAACAACACTGCAATTCAGTCATGAAAATCATCCTGTCTAGACAAAAACTTTTTTGTTTAATCAAAATCAGCATGCCAGTTCAACAAATACTACCAAGGTGTACGCTTACTAATTTCACATTTTTACAATTCAATACATATTTTGTTGTAATTTATTCATGTGATGGGGTAAAGCTGCATTTTTAGCGTCATTACTCCAGTCTTCAGGGTTACACGACCCTTCAGAAATCATTCTAATATGCCGATTTGGTGCTCAATAAACGTCATGCAAAAAATATACAAATAAAAATAAATAAATACACACTTACTGACCTCAAACTGGAACAGTAAGTAAAACAAACTCCCTAGGAATAACCCTACAGATCAAACTGAATAGCGACTATATATTGTGACATGCTAATATGGCATCTAAACTAAGTGAAGGTTCATTACTCCTGCCTTTACAGATGGTCTCATCAGTGTGAAAGCCCCAAGAATCTTGTCGTAAGCCCACTGTGTTCCTAGCATCGAGGATAAATAAACACCTCTCCTTGACACTCTTTAGGCACATCTCCTTCCAACCGCTCAGGCGCCAGTGATTGCTTTTCCCTTAATGGCCCATCCAGAGATAAAGACAACAGGAGAATCTATGGCAGGGCCTTGTGTAGACAACCTTATTGACGTCTTTAGGGAAGATAAAGCTCCTTCCCACAAGACCTGTGTCGGAGAAAATTGTCCAACACCATAAACAGCACAGGCCATGGCTCCCGGTTTGAGCGAGTCAGTGATTTCGACTATGATGCTGATGTTCAAGATTAATCTTTCTTACTTTGACACGTTTATAAAACATATGACCCAAGAGAAAGTCCCAGATAACTTTTAGAGCAAACAGGAGACTGTAAATCTGATGAAATCAAATAAAAGTGGAAGGTAAGCAAATTACTTGGTGCTACACTTCATGTGGGAGACAGTTTCTCTTGACTGAGTTCTGCAAAACAACAACAACAACATGCTCGACATCGGCTTATAACAGCCTTTTGTGCTCAGTTCACAAGCTTCCCGATAGACAATTATTTTCATTAAAGTGGTAACGTCTAACAAATACAATAAGTACAAATTGTACAAATAGCAAAGCAAAACACACCACCACAATTAGGGATGCACCGAATATTCGGCCACCGAAAATTTTCGGCCGAAAATGGCCCAAAAGTGCATTTTCGGTTTTCGGCCGAAATACTTTTATCACCGAAACAACACGGCCGAAATGTTGTGATGACGCAAACAGAAACCGCGACCTGCACGTGCTTGTCTGAAGCAGTATATTTGAGAAACACCCACGTCAGCTCCATGTACAAGCACTGACAGCCAGAGCTCATGTTCTCGATGAGAAGAGGAACAGACTTCACTGTGAGTTCCCACACAAAAATCGATCAACATGTATCACGAAATTCAAACGATAAATGCCGTTTTGACGCTCTTTAATGTGGCATCACTGATCACATCACAGTTCAAGCCGCGGCGCGCGTGAACGCGATCATCTGTGAGCGCGATCGATCATCTCTTCCTTAAGAATAAACATGAATGAACATCTAGGGTATGTTGAGGATACATTAACACTTACTGTCACGTATCATATGTGGTGTAATCGCTCAATCAGTGTTTCAACAGCGAAAAGACGTCAATATAACTGCTTGTAAACTAGCCTAAACAATGTCATGCAACTTTAGCATCACATTTACCTCAGGCAGTCATTCAGTGTCCACAGAATTTTATTCACTAGAGTAAATCAACTCTTTCACTAAATATATTACCTATATTAGCCGTTATATTCATTATATTCTACTTAACCTGTTAATGATATCTTGATTATTTCGTGTATGTTTAAATAAACCTGTCATGAAAATGACAGACACTGTGTATAAATGATTATATTTCAACAACGAATTGGAGAAAAAACAATTTTATTATTAGATTATTAGTTATTGCAAAAACTGCCTTATGTGAAGTTTGCATGTTTGTGTACGATGTTATTTGAGTGTTGATTATTAGACCTAAAAATAAATAGCAACTGAATTTAGGCTAATAGTTTGGGCTCTGTTGTTAACCTTTAATATTAATGTGCAAGTAAGGGCTCCCTATATAGTTTACAGCAATATCTTCAATACACTTTTAGTTATAATTTAATTCATTTAAGAACAGATACTTTTTTTTTTTCCAGTAAACCAATTAAAATAAATAAAAAGTCATTTTGTAAAACTGCTGTACCGAACCGTCAGTTTTGTGTACCGTTACACCCCTATTCTACAGTTAACATATGGGCTATGGCAGTCTTTGCTTTGATACACTATTATGTTGAAGGCCTACAGAGAAAATAAATGTATCTTTAAGCAGTTGCACTTGTTCTGAATGCACTTTCTTGTAGTAACGTTAGTCCTACAGAGAAAAATTTAAAATGCACTAGACCTAAATGTACTTTGTTTTTATGAGAGAACATTTAATTTAAAAACCTTTCTGTAGGCCTGTACATTATTATTTAATGCACAAATGAGTGGGGTCAAGTTAAACATTTTAGTTTGAATTTTATTTTATACTGTGCATTGTTGCAATGTGCTAAATAAATATTGGCATAATTTGTAATTGATTTATTCTTTGAAACTTTAATATTAATTTATGCAATTACAATGCCTTGATTTTAGTAAAGTTAGTAAACAGTCATAACCATAAATGCAATGGTACTAATAATTGGCATAATTTATTTCGGTGTTTCGGTTTTCGGCCTTGGTTTCCTCTTTTTCGGTTTTCGGTTTCGGCCAAGAATTTTCATTTCGGTGCATCCCTAACCACAATGCTTCATGATGGTTTCCAGGGTAATGATATGTCAATGCTAGGGTGTTCTGGATGGTTGCTTAGTGGCCAAGGTGAAAAATAACTAATTCCATCATTTAGCAGAACACTTGGTCACTCTTTCCACTGTTAAAGGTGCGAGTGTGCAAGATTGACATATGTGGTTGAAATGGGTACTGCAGTCCAAATTCAAAATATTGGAGAGCGTCGAAACAAGTTGGTGAATTTAGCATGTTTCCTACATATCTGTAAGCATATTATGGTATTTTTATGCTTTAGTAAAGTCAAAAACTTACATACAGCACCTTTAAATGTACTCTTTCTTTAGTATTTCAAAATTATAATTTTTTTAAATTTATTTTTGATACAGAATTCTACAATCACTTGTTTTCGAACAAAATAACTTATTACCTTGCTACAAATTTCATACCAGTAAACCTTCTTTATCAAGACCAAGACCACTAAATAATTTCCAGATTCATTGGCGCACTGTCCTTGACATTTAAACATCCGCTGAGTGTTTATACAAGTTCTTTGTTTATATTAAAGCATTACATTAAGCTTTACAGTGTGACGGAATGTAATATGACTCATATGAAATATGCATAGGCCTGAAGTATTGACACGCCAATAGTACACGTGAGGCGTAAATAGAAAGGCTTTAAGTGAGCGGGTGACCAAACGACAAACGTTCCTTCAGACCTTTGTGTCATGGCGTGAGCCTAAAATCACATTTGACTCGTAGATAGATGGCATCAGATGTGGTGACAGCTTACTCATTTATTCAGTATAAACGGCAATAAAATGAAGCAAAAGCTCTCTGAATAAGACATAACCAGGAGATTTATGGTCACATTTTGAAGATAACCAAAAGGCTTCTCATTCCTTCCTGCAGCCACAAATCAATCGCAGAGCAATTCAACAGAAAGGAGATGTACACCTACACACAGCAAAACACACTGAAGAAACTCTTCATGTGGAAATCTCAATTTATGCAGCATAAAACAAAGGTGTAAATGTGTTGTGCAAAGAGGCGCAAGCGATTTAAAAAAATAAAATAATTTACTTATCTAACGACAATGCTAAATATGACCCAAGATAATGTACACAAACTCACAGTGACTTGAATAGAGCTTGAATAGAGTAATAGTGGGGATACGTCCTGAAGACTATTGTAAGCAAAAGAAACTTAATTTGGACAACAACAAAAAAAAAAAACCAGCCCAAATTTTACTTAACTTAAGTTTGATTATACTTGATGTACAATAGGTTATATTTGCTGAAGACTGCAAAGAATCTTAGCTGATTATAAACCTGGAGTTGAACACAAAGCGATCTCAATCAAAAGTGACAGCACTACAAACACGACAAAGAAACAGAATGCCTCTGAATCCCCCACAGCTTGCTAAGTTTACCCTCAGCATCGGCACCGGTGCTCAATCCACACACAAACAAACAGAAGACATGTCAACAGAGACCTGTGACACCTGAATCAATACTGCCTCAGACTGGATAAGCACATCTCGACAATGAAACACTTCATTAGAACAAAATACCTCTTAAATTTGGAATCTGACAATTTTTTTGGTTTTCATTATTTTGAAAGTTGTTTCCATGTGAAAGCTGCAAATTTCACAAAATCTGTCAAAAACATGTCTAGGCTCCTATTTCAAGCCAAAATCAACAGAAAATAGAAATACATTATATTTTGCTTTTAAAAAATGACGTTAAAATAATGTGCATTGTGACAATTTTAATGACAGTTATGAGTTTATATATGTACATATAACAAGGTTAGTATTTGTCGTTCTGGTTTTAACATTAATTAAATTTAAAAAAAAATCATATTATAGCATTTTTACTATTTTAAATAATGTAAAACAAAAGGTCAAACTTCCACAACTCAAGGTAGTGAGATCATTTTTAGGAGAAAACTCAATGTAAAACCTATAAAATAAGCTTAATATATGTGACCCTGGACCACAAAACCAGTCAACCAGTCACTTTTATGCCAAAAATCCAAAGATATTAAGTAAAGATCATGTTCCATGAAGGTATTTTGTAAATTTCCTACCATAAATAATATAAAAAACGTATTATTAGTAGTAATATCCATTGCTTAGGACTTCGTTTGGACAACGTTAAAGGCTATTTTCTCAATATTCAAATGTTTTGCACCCTCAGATTCCAGATTTTCAAATAGTTGCAAACCATACATAAATGGAAAGCTTAAAAAAAAAAAAACCTTATGACTGGTTTTGTGGTCCAGGGTCACATTGACCTAAAAACAGACTTAATTTTCTTAACACAAAATCAAATTTGTTTTGTTTTTCTTTTGATTTGATTTGAGTAATGTGACTTGGACATGTTTTCATTAGACTCACCGTCTCAGTGTCTCAGTTTGGCCAATGACAGACTCTGTGTCTGTCATTGGCCAAATGTTCAAGCTGTCTAGTCAATGTATTACAAAATTCCTTGAGCAAAAGTAGTCATTGTAGGAGATTAAAAAACCTTCAAGCAAAAACTTTGCCACTAGAAAGAGTTATTTCACTTGTGAAGAATCATCAGTACCAAGTCCTCCATCACTGTTGAAGCCGCTGCATGAGAGCGAGAGATGCAAAGTCGAACAGCTATCAGAAAACGTAAGATCCAATCAATCTTCAGACAAGTGACTCTTAAAGAGAGCCCTAGAACCTGGAATAAAGTCTGATGTTAGCAACTACAAATGCAGGTGGCTTTCTTGAAGACTAGTCCAGCCCTGAAACACAATCCTTTGTAGAGACTCAGGTGGGGCAAGAATTTGGTTCACAAAGCTGCTTTTCTGGTCACGGTATGCGAAAAAATGCTCTTGATAATGTGTGAATTTCCTCTCCTTGGCTGAAAGGGATGCAAGACCCATTGTTTTCTGAGAGTGTAAGTCCTTCTTTGTGTTACGACAAAAATGGGAATAACTGTAGGAGGCCTGTTAGCGTACACTGCACCAATTTTCAAAAGGGAGAACATTCTGAAGGATGAAAACAGGAGGGTCGTCCTGGGAATACAAGTTAACCTGGGAGTCATTATCTCCTCTAATTATGCAGTAAATAAGGCAAATGAGATTTCACAGGTACAACTCATCCATTTACACAGTTGGATATGAAGATCAGCCAGTGGAGAAACACCTGATCAGGTTTTAGGTTAACTCAAGGACTTGCAAACAAACAAATGTCACGATCTAACCGCCATTCATCCTGCAAACTATGCCAAACTTCTGCTTCCTGTCGTGCAAGTCCTACAGGTGTGGCTAAGCTGCGGTCTCATCTCACTGTGGGGTCTGCTGCCTCTCTCGGTTTCACTCTCTCGGCTAAACAACAGACAGCTGTGGCAGATGGAGCCATATCCCCATCGGTCTCGTGATTTAAAATGCAAAAGAACAAGCGGCGATGGGGAAGAAGAAGAGGCGATGTCACAGGGCAGCAGACGTCAGGGACGGCTGCCATGAGTGCACAAGGCTAATTCAAGCACTAACAGACTTCCCGTCCAAGACAAACCAACAAACCGCAGGCCAGCGAGGTGGCAAGTGGCTGCTTCTTGAACACGCCTGTAACCAGGGGACAGAATTTAAATGAGGCCCAGCTTCCAAGAATCTGGCAGATCAGACTTGATATGGGTTATTAGCTGCCTTTCTGAAGAGAATCCAACATGGAGGCAAGCTGGGCAACTCCATTAGCATTCAAGGATGAATCATACAAACCTGTTGTGTTGCTTCCCACCAGTAAGAGCGACAGGTAAGGGAACGTGTTCTGTTCCCTCTTTTCATGCGGAGGAAGTTATTAATTTCTTTCCCTCTAACTTGGCGATGGTTTTAACTAACAGGCAGTGCACAGCGAAGCTGAGAGGAAGAAGAGAAGGATTAGCCTGATAGTTGCTTTTCACTGAAACTCTCCACAGCATAAAGGGTTTCTCTGACAGCTTGTGACTCACTTTGACCGAGACAGGCAAATTACCCAGGGTTTCACTTGAAAGGAGCGAGATCAAAAGAGCCACCATGGCCTCCGTCTCTAAAGCAGAGTCAATGTGCTTTTCTGCAAAATGGGTTTATACTGCCACACTGTTCCCCTCCCCGTTAGAGCTGAAGGACCGCTTTGAGACAAAAGGCAAAACCTCTTACTCAAATTATAATAAGAGTTTTTAAAATGATACCTAAAGAACAACCTGTCAATTGAATTTTAGCTGATGTAACCCCCAACAAAACCAAGTGACTGAGGAACAACAGTATGGGAGGAGATCTATCAATACACCACTAAAATGTGCACTGTGACACAAGCCAAGCCACTCAACCACAAACACTAATAACTTTAAGGTCCCAAAAAACATTAGGGATGGGACACAATGGTCAACTACTAAAGTTGCCCTAAAATGGACTAGTCGAATAACCCTAAGCCTAGATTTTTTAAAAGTTAGATAACTTCGATATTTCACTTCTGCTGCCACGTGTGTCGCTGCTTTCACAGTTTAAATATCCCGCCACTGGTCCTCAAATTGAAAAAAACTTTTAAAATATGTCTTAAGACCCCGTCTAGCTTCAATCCAACAACTATTCTGCTGATTTTAGCTCCAATCCTAATTAAACCTGAATCTGCTAATCAAGGTCTTCCGGCATACTAGAAAATTCTAGGCAAGTGCATTGGGGCTAAACTCAACAAGACACTCCCAGTGTAGAATTGGACACCCCTGATCTAGCGTTTTTGGAAAGTAAAAATGTGTCTTATTTAAAAGGCCCACTGAGAAAAACCTCCAATTGGGGTCAGGTGGACTTGAATCTAATTATACAGGACAGACTGGTCGATTTTAAACATATCTAGTGTTTCATCAGTAAGAACCTCAAAGGAAAAGACTGTTTCTGGTTTATTTTTCACCTTGAAGACCTCAGTGTTGACAGTAAAGTGATGACCGTCTGTTTATTTGACAGTCGACATCTGACAACATCCTTCCTATTTTCGGTTTGAGATGCTGTGAATCTTGAGGGTAAAGACTATTTCACATCTCAGCCATTACCTGGCAAAAATAGAAATCCTTCCATCTGCTTGGCCGAGACATGCCGGCACAGTAATGTGTCGCATGAAATAGATTGTCCGGACCCTGACATAAAATCCATCTTGTTTAGGTCATCCATCTACTCCACTATCTATCTCCCGCCTCTTCCACACTGTCTAGACCTCCTTTTCCCACTTGGTGCTCTTCGATTTTCACCCATCTGCACTTACTGCTACAGACACCCACCCCCTCATCCCCCGTCGTGGCAGCAGGGTGGATGTACCTGCAGTAAAAACAGTTCTCAGACTATCAATTACCTCTTCAACAGACACGCAATGTTGGCCCCTGTCTCAAACAGGTTCTGCAGCTCTGCCAACAGAACAACATGCACAAACAAGGCTCATGAGCAACACCCACATTTACTTATGAACACCAGGTTGTTCGCATCACTGCACTATGTACATATATGTATAGTCAAGGTGCAACACTCCACATTTATGTAAATTAAATGAACAACAATACGGATATGTGAGCTAAAGCAAATAAACGTGTCTCCGGGCACACTTTGTTTGGGGTTTCTAATCGGATCTAACATGAGCACGAGAGATTAAGTAAAAAAAAACACAAAAAAACAGCTCCTGTCAGGTCAGCAAACGGCTGAGATGTCTTGGTGTCACACTGGGCTGATTTTAGTTTGCAGAGACAGAGAGTTGTACACATCCCAACTAATGTGTTGACATGGTTTAGTGTCTTGTAGCCCAAATGTCAATGTTAATTAGGATCTGATTATCCAGTTGTGTTTGAGGACGCCACATGTCATTAAGTGACGCAGTCCCACCCATCAACATAAACGACATCTTGTCTTATCTTTTTCCAGTCCAAAATGGAATAAAGAATGAAAAAGGAACATAACTGCAGAAGTCAGAATCAAATGTAAATATAGGGGCTTTCGCACCAGAGGAACATTTTATTAGTTCCTATAACTATTGGTGAAAGTACCCACTATTTGGCATGTACACATTGGAGGAACTGGGAACAATTTTAGCTACAGGAACATCTTTTGAAGGAACTAAATTAGCTCCTACTTAAGAGTAGGGTCTAACCCAGCACAATAGGAACTACCAGTGGTGTAAGCGTACAATTATTGGTCGAACACATGCAAAACACCAGCACCAACACTGCTTTAAAAAAAAAGCTTTAACACCTTTTGTATACCGTTTACTTTTTCTGTATAATAGTGCTATCTAATAAATAGATAGGACTGTTAAATGGATCATAAACTAATGAAGACGGAGAATGGGAGCACTGTGTGCTCAGGCTCTGGGGTTCTCAGCGCCATCCAAATAAAAGTCCTGCACAACAAATAGGGCAGCAGTACATAAGTGACGGATTACGTCACTTCAGAGTTCCTACTGGTGGTGCGAATGCAACCAAGAAAATTGTTCTAGGGGAAACTTGTTTCTCGGGGGTCTGCTCTGGTGGCTAGTTCCTATTAGGGATGCACCGAATATTCGGCCGCCGAAAATGGCCCAAAAGGGCATTTTCGGTTTTCGGCCAAAAGACTTTTATCACCGAAACAATATGGCCGAAATGTTGTGATGACGCAAACAGAAACCGCGACCTGCACGTGCTTGTCTGAAGCAACATGTCCGTGGTGTGGACGTATTTCAGTATATCTGAGAAACACCCACGTCTGCTCCTTGCACAAGCACTGACAGCCAGAGCTCATGTTCTCGATGAGAAGAGGACCAGACTTCACTGTGAAACCGAACGGTTTCCCAATGCAATCTTTAACAGTGGGCATGTTTTAAGCGCGGAACACACTTCAATCCGAGTTCCCACACCAACATCGGTCAACATGTATCACGAAATTCAAACGATAAATGCCGTTTTGATGCTCTTTAATGTCTTCACTGATCACATCACAGTTCAAGCGGCGGCGCACGCGATCATCTTTGAGCGCGATCGATCATCTCTTCCTTAAGAATAAACATGAATGAACATCTAAGGTGTGTTGAGTATACATTACAACTTACTGTCACGTATCACATGTGGTGTAATCGCTCAATCAGTGTTTCAACGGCGAAAAGACGTCAATATAACTGCTTTAAACTAAACAATGCAAATTATAACTTTAGCATCACATTTACCTCAGGCAGTCATTCAGTGTCCACAGAATTTTATTCACTAGAGTAAATCAACTCTTTCACTAAATATATGCACTATATTAGCCGTTATATTTATTATATTCTACTTAACCTGTTTATGATATCTTGATTATTTCATGCATGTTTAAATAAACCTGTCATGAAAATGACACACTGTGTATAAATGATTATATTTCAACAACGAATTGGATAAACTATTTTATAATCAGATTTAGAAGTTATTGCAAAAACTGCCTTATGTGAAGTTTACATGTTTGCGTACTATGTTATTTGAGTGTTGATTATTAGACCTAATGCACCTGTTCTGAATGCACTTTCTTGTAGTAGTCCTACAGAGAAAAAATAAAATAGACCTAAATGCACTTTGTTTTTATGAGAGAACATTTAATTTAAAAACCTTTCTGTAGGCCTGTACATTATTATTTAATGTACAAATGAGTGGGGTCAAGTTAAACATTTTAGTTTGAATTTTATTTTATACTGTGCATTGTTCTAAATAAATATTGGCATAATTTGTAATTGATTTATTCTTTGAAACTTTAATATTAATTTATGCAATTGCAATGCCTTGAATTTAGTAAAGTTAGTAGCCATAAATGCAATGGTACTAATAATTGGCATAATTTCTTTCTGTGTTTCGGTTTTGGGCCTTGGTTTCCTCTTTTTCGGTTTTCGGTTTCGGCCAAGAATTTTCATTTCGGTGCATCCCTAGTTCCTATAACTGATTTCCTATAACTACATGGTGCAAAAGCCCCTTATGATACCAAATAGTTAACTAAAATAAAAGCATTACAAAAGCTACTACACTTTTCATAGGTAAAATGTAAATGACGTGGCAATCATTTTTTGTCAAGATCGATATGATAAAAAAGTTAAATAAAAAGTGTCAAGGTAAAGCATGCTATAGTGTTGAGCGATATACTCCATAGTCGTATTGTTCTATAGTCAGCCGGTGAGATAGCAGATACACAAAATTATTGTAAAGAGGGGTGGGGATGCAATATTTGACAAACAACAACTGTAGTCTGTTTTAATAAACATTTTCATTAAGGAGTCCTCATTCCTCATACGTGCTTGTCGGTGTCACATGTGTGTTTATGTTGTGATGTCGTTACGAAATTAAGGAAGGCAAAAAATATTAATTCTTATATTAATAACAGCAACAACAACAACAACAACAACAATTTAATACATTAATGGGAAAACAAGCTAATTATCATGATATTGTCGAAGGCATCAGCCATCGGCGATATCTCACACCATGGTCGATACACGTTACTATCGTCTTATCGGCACAACCCTAGAATGCTTGCTCTCTCTTTACATAATAGTTGCGTTCCTCACAATCCCCATCTACTCATGCTTGCCAGAGAAACTAGCTAAAACACTTTTATTTACTATAGGGCAGGGGGCTCTCCATCAGCGAGAAGATTTACATGGAAACAAACTAAGGATTAGCAATCCCATTAGCAAGCCGAGTCCGTCCGCTGGTTTTTGAGTGAGGGATGTTTTAGCTAAGATAAGATTCATGGGGGGCACTGAGCTGAAAACACAACAATACTGTTCATCATGAATTGCATTGTTGGGGAATCCAGTTATTAATCCTCTCCAGTATATTCATCCAGTGCACGCCATCTGTCGGGTATGGCACCTTTACACAAAACGCTCTACTAAATTATGAAACAATTTTGCATTCCTGGAGGCATAGTGTGTTTGTAAAGGTAAATGTTGTGAGGTTTTTGTTGTCAGATGTCGTTGCCTTGAGATATAATTCACACCGAGATACTGGGGGGAGAAGAAAAAAAAGCATCATGGTAACAAAATGAATTCATTCTCATTCGCATATCCAAAACAAGTCATCACATTCTGTGGATCTTGCTGTGTAAAGCAGTCTGGGTCGGGGAGGATGACTAAAGCAGGGGAAAGAGCCACTCATCATGAAAACTAATGCTGTTGATACCTAATGACATTGCTGTTGCACGGCGGGGTTGGGGGTGAATTCAATTGTCTAGCAAAGAAATGAAATGGTTTTCTCGTTCACAAACAGAGAGTCATATACCCTAAAGGTAATATAAAGCAAATGAACAAACAGCTCTGACAGGTATTATCCTCTCGCTATTATTAGTTGTGGCTCGCAAGGTGTGTGTGCTTTGACCAGTATTGTTTACACCTGTAATAATGACGCTGGGTTTGAAAAGGCTTCTGAAAATTCTGTTCAGCAAACCTACAAATACAAATAGACTTGGCTGCAATTGCAGTTGGCTGCAGTTTTTCATATCAGAGACCAAATAAAAACTACCAATAGTATACTTTTAGCAAGTTTTAGATTTATAAGGAATAATAAACCCTACCAAAAGGTACATGACAACCTACATATGATCCGATTCTGCCTTCATTTTTCAATTACATGTCAATTACATGCAGTTCAGAAGTCTACTCAAACCTCTTATTTAAAGTCTTAAGTCATGCATTTAGAGTCCGCCAAATGGAGGTTGTTTCAATCAGCAGATCCATAAGTTATAACAAGATGTATTAGAAGTGAAATGAGTTCCTGTGTATGCAGGGTAATGTCCTCTTTAATAAAGAGGATTTGTGCGGTTACTCCATCTCTCGTACTATTAAATGTGTCATAAAATTTAATTTGTACTCTTAATAGCAGATTTGACTTTTGCTGTTTGGATGAATATTAACAGCCGTAAAATACGGATATTTGAGTGGTGAGCACTCAAAGTTAGAGATGCATGTTTGTGAATGCTAATTACAGCAAGGCTCTCAGAGAGAAATTATTTGAATAATAGAGGTAATCACACCCTATTCAATGAAGTGCCGATGACAAAGAGAGGAGCTTTACTCAAACAAAAGAAACAATCTTTGAACAAAACATTCTTTGATCAATAAGAACTTATATTGCTCTTGAGTGTGTGGCTAATCGCCAAACTATGAGGTCAGTGTTACTACAGCTGAGATGTTTTTCACACGCAAACGCAGCCCTCTGATCACACAGGCACCATTCCAGCCCTGTCCGAACACATCACTGGAGTAAAACTGTACAATCTCACATGACGTCTGCCAGGGACAATAATGTACGACAGGGCTCAATATTAAAGACGTGCCGATGGCCACAGGCCAGTGAGAACATTTCGGGCCAGTAGATGGAATAGTCACTGGTTCTATCGGGTCACTATTTTACATTTCTTGATCTTGTGCATTTCATTCCTGATTAACTGAAAAAAATTACACTGAAAATGTAAACTGATTAATATTGTTGCAAGTTGTGGTGATGTCAAAACATTCATTATCAGGCTGACATAAGTTGAGGTTTATTAAAATGGAAATAATGACTTTGTCTAAATAAGATTTGGAATAAAAAAAAACAGCAAAAGGATTGTGTGCCAACTGTTTGAAAATATAGCTGTCATGTATATATTATAGCTAGGCAAGTTTGCAAGGCAGGGTGTCTGTGGTGTTCTTTCAGCGCACCCAAGTAATCTATTGGATGTCTTCAATAGATCCAATTTTTCACCTAAAACGGGACAGGAAGAGCAGCTGTATAAATTCAAACTGTTGCAAATTTAAAAATTAAAAATATATAATTTTTGCAATATATTATTTACTATTTATTTATGAAAAAAGCAAACACATAAAAAAAAAGAGTGAAAATAAAATAGGTCATTTTTTGTTGGCCAGTGAAAATGTTGGCAGGTCGAGTAAGATCTGGCTCAACCGGGCTAACAGAAAATATTCTTATTGTTGAGCCCTGTTTGGGGACTCAAACACTCATGTCGCCTCATTTCCCAAAGATTCACTGAATGATTATGATGATGCCATCACATTACCCACTAGACTTTCTCAAATCATGAGGGAAAATGCGCAACATTGGGAAAAAAAAAGAAACTCTTAAGTGAATATTAAAGAGATGAGAGAGAAAAAAATGGTAAGGAATTCCTTTAAATTTATGCCAGATTTTACTCACCACACATTTATATAAACCAGTTAAAGAGGGAGAAAATCTATTTCACTGATATTTCAATGTCACTCATCTGGGAAAACCGGTTTACATTATTTGTTTTAGGTTACAGTAATAACAAGGATGAATACGTTTAACTAAATGTCATAAATACAGACAACAAAGTAGCACTGAAACATTTTAAAAATAATTTGACTTTCCAGTGGGACCAGCAAATGATATTACACAATCCTTCACCCAAAACTTAAACTGATGCATTCAGAAAACCGAAAAACATCACCACTAAAACATTATTATCCATACTGTTTGTTGAGACCTTCGCTCTTCATTGCGATCCCACAGTCTACTGAGAAGAGCAGCTGGTGACACGACTGTGACGGAGTTGTAAAAGAAGAATTTCAGGTCACCAGCCTGTATGTGGGAGGTCAAGAGTGACAGACGAGGGGGTCGGCTACTACAGATAAGACCAAAAGATCCCGTTGGGCTCCTGTTTTCTATTTTTTACTCTATGCAGAGGTGGGCAAGTAGATGCAAAAATCAGAGTGGTTTTGATTCAGAAAAACTTTTCCTTTAAAAAGCTTTTATCAGGCTCTGTTCTTCAACCCCCGCCCCATGTAAGAGTTGCAAGCCTGTGCCGGTGAATGATTAACAAGCGCAAGAGAGAGTAATGGTTCAAATTTTGCACAACTTTGAGGGAGCAACTCTCGGTTCTCTGAGGCGCAGCCCCAGGAGGTCTCAGTTTTTCATGCTAAACAAAGCAAGACAGACGTGCTATCTTTAACACTCTGTTCCATTCCCAACTTTCCACCTTTAGAAAGGAAAGAGAGAAAGAAGCTACTGGATGATCCTTTTTTCCCCAGGTAAAGCAGCACCTAAAGTTGAGCAAGGAACCTATTGTGCAATCCTCACTTTGCTCGTTGTATTGAGCTACCGCACATAGGTGAAAGAGCCAAACACGCATTAATTTCACAGGGATGTGTTTGAAATGGTCCCAGCATTCATAAAATATATCTCAAGCAGACACAAGGCAATTTTCATCCATCTACAATAACATCTGGAGTTATGAAGGAGACAGCCGTTTCAACATAACGTTACAACTCACAACAAAGCCTATAATTTTCTTCTGTCACCTTTAATCAATGGTGTAGTCTCTCCTGAGCTGGCACACACACACAGAAAAAAAAACCTTGCCGGGCCAGAGACCATCTAGAAAGCCAAGACAGGATCACGCAGGGAGATAAAGACAACTGGAAAAACGGGTTGTTTGGCCTGAGACTTCATGTGGTCTCACAGCAGGGTCTCTCACGTTATATTGGTGGTAGCTAGGGGACACTCGACGGCTCTCTATTCAAAGTCCCCTAAAAAAAGAAAGCCAAAGAAGGGCTCTCACCAGACAGTGGCAATGTGCCAAAGAGGTAGCCAATAGAACCAGAATAAAAGTATTGTTTTGGTTTAACAAGTGACAATAAAAGGACAAAAGAGACAGAAAAAGTGCTCTGGGAGGAGCTGAAGAAACCCTACGCAATAGTGAACTAAAGTTAGGACAAAGTTAAGGGATTACTTACTCACTTTAGGCCAGTATATTTTAAAAAGCACCAGTGTTGGAGAAGGAAAGTGACCATGTACTTTTCATTCATTATATTTTAATTGTTTTTTTAAAGAGAGAGAAAAAAAGAGCACAACATAACTTAGATTACATTAAGTGTTCATTTAACTTACCCATGACAACGCAATTACAAAAATATCCACAGGAGATGTGAGAAGTAGTAATCCTTTACTTAAATCCTGAATGCTTTCTTCTTCCCTTGACTGTTATTCCCAAGAGCGAGAGCCACAATATTCAAATCCTTACGCACGTATCATCCAGGTGGGGAGATCCTTGTTAACGGCTTCAAGTAGAACAGACAACACAGAGCTATTTTTCCTGCTATTCAATCCAGTAAGTGTATAACTGACGTCAAACGAGTCCTGTCTTTATCCACGGTTCATAAATGTTAACTTGTTTCAGTAGTTTCCCCAGTGGCGTGGTAAACTCTTGTTGATTGTGGAGAGAGTTGATTGCAGTCCTTCCTGAGGGAAGCTTCTTCACACTGTGAGAGTAACGCTGTGAGTGGCCGTCAGTCTGGGTGGAGCCAGTGTGATGTCAGAACTCTCTGAGTACTTTCCTGACAAAAAGACTGAAGGGTTGTTTTCACTCACCTGTGTGCAAAGGTTGTACGTGCTTGCCTGTGTGTTCTCTGACTCATCAGGAACCTTGCTGGGACGTAAATGTTAATGATTAATCACATTATGAGGGAATCATGATTTGATTTAACGTCATGTGGTGAGAATTCGGATATAAAATGGTGTATCTGAACTTTAAATTGGGTCAACAGTTTTATAGTGAATGTAAAAATGAATGTAAAAAAATAACAAAAGTAATGCACTTAAGAACTGATTGAAAGAAAGATATATATTTAAAAAAACAGAAATGAAAAAAGATTGGGAATGAAAAGAAAAAAGCTAAAGAAGAATAGAAGCAAATTAATGAATGAATAAATTAACAAAAGAAAGGACAAAAGAGTGAATCAGAAGAAAGTGAAAAGGAGAGAAAGAAAGGGTGACCGGAGGAGAGGAAGAACAAAAGTGAAGAACAGAAAAGAACAAATGAGCAAACAAACACCCAAAACAAATATTGAAATGGTGAAAGAAAGAACAATTGAATGAAAAAAATGTGGAAAGAAAAGAATGAACAAAAGAACAAGCAAATGACAGAGAAGAAAGAACAGAACAGGAAGAAAATAACAGAAAAGTACAAACAAACAACCAAAACGGCAAAAAGACAAAATACTTCAAACTTGAAATAGTGAAAGAAAGAACAATCTACCAAAGAACAACAGAAAAGAAAGAATGAAAGAGCTAAAGAAAGAGAAAGCGAAAAAAGAAAGAGTGAAAGAAAGAAAGAAAGAAAGAAAGAAAACAGCAAACACAGTAAAAACTGATTTTTTTAAAAGTTGTAATTAAGTTATTTGAGTAAGTTTTACGTTTTATTTCAGTCTTTCTACTTCAAAATTTTACATTTAATATTACTTGCTGATTCTTTGAGAGATTTACTAGCACTTTCTGAATGAAAATGGTTAATTTTTTTTTTTTGCAGTTAAAGGGCAAACAAACAAGAACGACTCAAAACAAAGGTTGTTTCCACTTTATTCCAGAAATATAATGGTTCTAGTATTAAACCTGTATGTTTCCAGGACGGAAGACAGAGCTACAGTGATTTCCACCACAGAACTCCCTTTAATGTCCTAATCCGACACAGCGATGCTAATTAGATTACAGTGAACCTCAGTGGAACATTTTTAATCCCTGCACGGGTAATGCAGCACTAAAATGCCATATACAAATGATGAAACGCATGAGAAACATCCTATACACTATATTGAATTTACCACATAATGTTTACAAATGACACAGAGGTTGGGCTACGAATAATCATTATCCATCACTTTAAGGACTAGGTTATTATATTCTAACTCTGTCACAGTCTATTTTTACCCGACATACTTTTTTTCATTTCTCAGATAATTTTATCTGACGCATTTGTGCATGTAAATTAAATATTGACTTGACATAAATCAATAATAACATTTCCATTCTTTCAAAATGACTGTATCCTACATGCTATCTCTGAGTAGCTTAAAGGGATAGTTGACCAAATATTAATTTCTGTCATCA
Source organism: Gobio gobio (assembly GCF_949357685.1). Taxonomy (NCBI): domain Eukaryota; kingdom Metazoa; phylum Chordata; class Actinopteri; order Cypriniformes; family Gobionidae; genus Gobio; species Gobio gobio. Next base: position 18,565,748 of record NC_137102.1, on the reverse strand, counting down.
TTTACTCATCCTCATGTCATTCCAAAACTGTATGACATACTTTTTTTTCTGCAGAACTCAAAATAAGAACTTTTAAAGAATGCTTTGACAGGCATTTTTCAAAATATATTTAAAATATTTGTTTAAATGTGATGGAAAATTGTATTCAAAAGATGTCCTAAAGACCTATTCCCAAGCATCTCTCTCTTCTGCCACATGAACAATGTCTAGGGATGAGAAACCAGGACAAGCTATTGCTCTGAGAGTTTCAGGCTCCCCTGTAGGAAAGACGTTGTGAACATTAGAGACTGCTTTCTAGGGCATAATTACACTTATATCCACAATGGTCCCTCTGCTGTGCCACCTCCAGAGTAAACCCAGTCACACTGTATCTATGTGGCGACAGAAGGAAAGCTGAAGGACTCATCCTTCATACGAGGTTAGAGGGCGGACAGTGGGGTGACCGGAGAAAGAGGTTAAGAATGCCTCGCCACACCTGTTGCCCTTCCTGACCCACTTTCTCCGGGGGCTTTTCAGCCATCACATGCCAAAATAAAAGAACGATTGAAATAGCCCGCGGGCTACAGCCTTGCCTCGTGAGCCGCTAATTTTGGCGGACGACCGTTTGTAACAGCTTTAGCTTTTACGTTGAAGTCGTTAGCACAGACAGAGAGCCCAGCACAGCTGTCAATTACTTAATACCCACCAGCGCTCTCCCTGTAATTCAAATCAATTTACTGACAACTTAACCACAATTCAAGCGTTCAGATGAGTTCAAGCTCTACCAACAGGGCAACACAATTGTGCTTTTTAAGGAAGCTTGCATGAGATACGCTTTGGGGATCATTGCCCAGCTCTATTGTATGTACTGGTCATAGTTCTGACCAAATGAAGCACTAAACAACAAAACAAACCATGTATTCATGTATTCAACTAGACTGAACAATAATGATCTAACCTTTTTCTCCAAAAGTCCAAACCTTCCCATGGGAGACATCAAAGACTGTTCTAAAACAGACATCTTAAAGGAACACGCCACTATTTTTTAAAAAAAGGCCAATTTTCCAACTCCCCTAGAATTAAACAGTTGAGTTTTACCGTTTTCGAATCCATTGAGCCGATCTCCGGTGTCATGAGAAATCCTGTCGCCCTGTGAAATAGTGTCCACTTAGGACCCCAGAGCGATTCTATTGGCTGAAAGAACTTTTAATGGGTAATCTGTTCAGAGCCTGATTACAATTCTTACAAAATCACGTTTTGATTTTTGTCGTTTAAATTGTAGAAGCAAGTATAGCATACAGCTACCCGATTAGCTTAGTTCATACACCACGGTTGCACTTACCCTACATCTTAAAAGCCCTAGCCCCGCTTTAATGTTTATACAATTTAAAGGTCCTGTTCTTCGTGATCTCATTTTTCAAACTTTAGTTAGTGTGTAATGTTGCTGTTAGAGCATTTATAATACCTGTAAAAATATAAAGCTCAAAGTTCAATGCCAAGCGAGATATTTTATTTAACAGAAGTTCCCTTTCAAAGCCTACAGCGAACGGCCGGTTTGGACTACATCCTGGTATTTCCTGCTTTAATTACGTCAGTAGAGCAGTATGTCGACTAACCTCCGCCCACAAGAACACGCGAAAAAGGGGGCGTGGTCTTGTTGCTCCCGCGTGGAGAATAGGAAGTGTTGCGTTCGGTTGCGTTCGTATAGTTTGTTTGTTGCCATGTCGTCGAGACGCTGTTATTTTCATCCCGGAGTCAAGTCACCTTTGTTTGGCTTTCCCAGGGACGCTGTACTTAGAGATCATTGAGCGCATGCATCCCCGTTAAGGTGAGAGGCGTGACCTTTCCGGTAACGTGCGCTCTGCGTGCCCTAAGCTGCTGTCGAATCACAACACGGCAACCGCTGGCACAATCAGAACTCGTTACGTATTTCTGAAGGAGGGACTTCATAGAACAGGGAAATCTTTCAAGCCGTTTTGAGGACAGTGAAAACAGCAGTATACAGATAAGTAAATTGTGTTTTTTTACACGCGAAACATGAACACATGTTATATTGCACACTGTAAACACAATCAAAGCTTAAAAAACCCCACGAAAAACGGGACCTTTAAAAAAAAATCCTGTTGTATTTATTTTGTGCACCTGTTCTGTATATTAGTGTTTTTTTTTTATTCTTTATTATTTACATTAAAGGTACATTACTATGTTATGATTTTGTATTGGTATTGTTACTTAAGTTTATCATTTACAATATGTTAGGCATGTTATTGCTCCCATTATAGCAATCAATTACATATTTCAAATAAATGTTGTTTGTGTGTACTTAGTATGATAATGAATTCAGCTTGTCCAGAACCATGTATTATGAATTATTGTATTATATTCTGAATCGATTTCTGTTAAGTTTATCTGTACTGTATATATCTGTATTGATCAGGCATTTAAAACAGCTACCACGTTGGGTCCTAAGCGAACACTATTTCACAGGGGGACAGGATTTCTCATGACAGCGGGTCTGGCGGTAGCACTTTTAGCATAGCTTAGCATAGATCATTGAATCTGATTAGACCGTTAGCATCTTGCTAAAAAAATGACCAAAGAGTTTCGCTATTTCTCCTATATAAAACTTGACTCTTCTGTAGTTGCATTGTGTACTAAAAGTTTGAATCCTGAAGGAGTGTATTTGGTACGGAAATACTCTGTCATACGTCCAACCCGTTTTTGAAATTTTGGCCATGTTTAGCATGAGAAACCAACTCTTTAACAGTGTAAATAAGTCAGAATGCATGAAATAGCATTAGACCCCCCTTTAATATAAAACAAGCAAGCAAGCCCATGTGAGAAAAAGTAATGTAACATTACTTTCCATAAAAAGTAACTATCGCAATTAAGTGACTTTTTTAAAGAGTAATCCAATGTTGTTATATAAAAGTACATTACTTTTAAAAGTTACTTTCCCCAACACTGGTGCTCATCATAAGCGCATTTATACTGGATCATTATGTCTCGAATCACAACATGAGTATCATCTGTTGTAGACTGATTGTATATAGTTACGTTGAACACTAAAATATAATGTAACAATGCCTAACAAAATTTGCATGTGCAGGTCCTATTTGTGCATGCATAATTTGTGTGAATGATGAAATGAAAGGCAATTGCAAGCCCTTGCATTTGTGTGTACAAGAATATGCAATGTCTGCCAAATTTAAAATGGAAAGTGAGTTCCATTTGACATGACATTTTTAATGTCCCAACAGGTATGACCCCGTCACACTCAAAGAAAAGCAAGAGCAAAGCTTCCGTTAGCCATTTCACTTTCTTATCACCGCACTCCCACCATGCCAAAACTCAAATGAAAATGCTAGCCTGTCAATTGGTCCTTGTAGGTGGGATTTTTTTGGAGTAAGGTGGAATTGACAGTCCAGAATAATTAGCAAATCATTATGTCTACAGTAAAATATTATAGATAGAGAATTTGTCTGTCCATCTATCCATCTACCTATCTATCCGTCCATCCGTCCGTCCGTCTATGAAAGTGTAAGACCTAACATTTTTGTCCATCATATATAAGAATCTCGTTAAAAGTATTTCATTTCATTTCCAGGAAAAACAACTGCCTTGTGTTGTATACCATTACTGTGATATAAAATGACTATGATGTATGAATTTTGCTATACCGACTCATCTCTTATAAACAATATTTTTATGAATCTGGTCACGATGGTGAAGCGTTTGCAGTAATCTTCAGGGAACATATGCTTACAGACCAGGTCGAGTCCGATTGTTAAAGTGAAGCAATCCTGGGCAGGCTGCAGGTCAGAATGATCTTCTTGTTTAAATTCATCCCCCTTTCTCAGTGCCTCAGGTGTGTCACTGTAAACAACAGTTGGGAAGCACCTGTTTAAGCGCGCACAGCTGTGAGACGGCTGCATACGCACATACAGCGACTGAATCCACAGAGATTCGGTCTGGTGAGGAGACTAAACCTTCAGTAACATCACACCTCCTCCACTCTGTATGCAAGGCGCTCCATCAATATTGAACACCTCCACATTGTCCTGCTACATCTGAATGTAGATACGGGGTCTTAGGGAGGGAGCGGCACTCACTCGCTGGGCGGTTAAAGATAATGGAGCTTCAAGCGGAGTGAAAGGCACTGACGCACTTAGTGACAAGAGGTGAGAAAAAAACAGCACACAGAAGATAAGACTCTGTGCTTGGTAAACTGACCTTGTGTGTGTTTTTGTGTGTCCGAGTAAGTAGGAGTTCAGCAAGGCCACCTTCAGTACTTTCAATTCTGTGCACTTTGTGATGAATGCGGCTGTAAGGTTGGTGTAAAAAAAATAAAAGAGACCCGCGTCTGGATATGCAAACGAACAACACGTCGTGTATCAACTGATATTCTGAAGAATGCAAATACTACATGCTTTGAAATACACCATCTTTGCTCATGGCAACACTGTACTTTTTGAGCCAATCACCTGACCTGTAAATATCGTGGAGCGCCAGAGTGATTTCTCACATGACAATGACATCATGATGCTGATTGGTTGATAGCATCACAAGGATGAGAACATTTTCTGAGGTGAGGAATCAACTGCCAGCACACCTGCAGTGAAAAAAAAGCATTTCACACATTTAACAGCTCTCCAAAAAGAAGAGAAAATTAAAATAATTTAAAGAATTAGAAATAATAGCTCTCCAAACAGAAGAGAACATTTAAATAATTTAAAGAATTAAAACCATAATAATAACTATTATTATTCCAAAATAATACACTGGTTAAACATCAACTGTACTAATAAATTATTAACAAGATATATGATATATGTTGTTGTAGGAGTATGTTAAGCGATGCACTGGTATTAAACTTTTGGCAAATACTATTATTTTTAATGTTATGGCTTATAACTGATAAATGGCTGATATTAATATTCAATCCTCTTTTCCTAAACAAACATATGGAAAGACTTTACAATAAAATGTCATTAGTTAACTAATTTAGTTAACAAACTAACAATGAACAATACTTTTGCATTTATAATCTTAGTTAATGTTAAATTTCAACATTTACTAATACATTATTAAAATCAAAAGTTGTATTTGTTAACATTAGTTAATGCACTGTGACTAACATGAACTCACAATGAACAGCTGCATTTTTATTAACTAACATATAACAAATGTATTGCTCATTGTTAGTTAATACATTAATCTATATTTAATTTATAATTTATGCAGTGCATACTGTTTGATAACTTTATTCAATTTATGTATATTTCCTGTTAGACAGAGGGGCACAGGTAAATATGACATTTATTATGGGTTTATGTGAGGATTTTTTTAAGTTCACAAGTTAAAAGTTGTTATATCTTTTGAAGCCTAATAAATAAATAAAAAATTGATAGATTTCAATTACACTGTAATGTTTAAAATGGGGGGGGGGGGTAATTTTCATCGAGACATCAGTAGCTGTATTATCAGTGATACTGGCCTTCATTCATAAAAAGATTCCATTAAACAAGTATTTAAAATATACTGTATTTATGTTTTTTCTACATTAATTTGGAGATTAACTGTGAAATTATTACATTATAAATTATATTCAGAACATAAGTGTTTTAAATCGCAATTAACCACAGAAAAAAATTTTGATTAATCCAGTATTTTTTTAATCGATTGACAGCACTATTAAATATCAAATATCAAGTATCATTTAGTGATTTTAGTGTTAGACAAAATTGAATTATGCAAATAATCAATGGCGTGATGCAGCAGTTCTCAAACGCAGTGAAGATAGTGTAGTTCTCCTGTGAGATACTATAATTAAATGAAGGCAATGAGACGTTCATTTTATTGAGCGTAATTTTACTGTTTTATCTGATTTGCCTAACATACAGCAAAATAATAAATCAGAAACTCATTCTATCTTCATCATCCATTAATAGTTATCCTGTTCATTTGATAATATATAAAATGAATTTTACCAGCAATACACCTCATTCGTGATCATATTTTAGTCCACCAATCACGTTAGGGCATCCAACAGCAGTACTACAGGCCTACTAGCAATAAAACTGCAGTCAGTGTGAACGCAATATAAGAGAGCAGAACTACACCGCTGTTTTCCGTTGCTATTAAAAAATTATAAACAACTCACATTCTTTATTACATTAATCCGGACATCTCACGGGCCGCATTCTCTGAGGGGAGAGGCAGAGCGTGCCACTGAATGCGGCAGACAAATCATTTTTATCTGGGACCCCGGCGGGTATTGACAAACCAGGGATGCATTTAGATAGCCCAATTAAAATGGGGAAATGAACCGACATCAGGCACTTTGAAAACGCTGCAGCCCTCTCGTCCTCCTACTCTTCAAAGGCCAGACTCGCCACGAAGAGCGACGAGGGGGGGAGAGAGGTGGTGCGGGGGGCTTCAAAGGGAAGAAATTCTCCTCCACGGGCGAGCAACTGGAGGCAAAAGCAAACCAAAGAGCAGAAACCCGAGGCAGCCGAGGCAAGGCAGAGCACGGTTTTCAGATCGACTTCACAGCAGGGCTCTACGTTAAAAATCTTTTTTAGAAGCATTCCTGTCTCCAAGTTAAAATTAGGGGCACAGTCAAAGTTCAGTTAACTGTAACATAATGTGTCATTACAGCATACATTTGCATAAGCTAGCATTTCAAAACTGAATACTGAATTACTTCAGAATTGACTTGATATGGGCGATAAGAATAAAAGTCATTTTACATCACGGTATGTATTACATAGATGTTTTATATTTTACATAACCAAGCAGAATTGACAATATTCGATAATCTGGTTAATATTTTCAGCTAACTTTGAGTGATTTTAAATATAAGCAGCCACCAATCACCACCACCAAAAATATATTGGTAATACTTCATTTCAATTAGTCATTAACAAACATTATGGGCCCTATTTTAACGATCTAATCGCACAGCGCCGGTGCACTTAGGGCGTGTCCCAATCCACTTTTGCAAGTTTAACGTCAGGAAAAATGGCGCATGGTCCAAAAGGGTTGTACCTAGTCTCTTAATGAGCATTGGGTGTGTTTTGGGCGTAACGTGCGATAAACCTAAAAGGCGTAAAGTTTCATCTCCCATTCCCGCGCCATGGCGGATTCGCTATTCGCATGGCGGAATTTGCGAGCGGAAAGACTGAATGCTTCTCCAGAGAGGAATTTTATTTTAATTTTTTTTAAAAAAAAATTTTCCTTTTATTTTTAAGATTTAAAAATGTTTGTGCACTGCTGTGCGTCCCTGTGTGTGTAATAAGTAGGGGTGCACCGATCCGACTTTTTCAGTCCCGATACCGATACCGATACCGATGCCTGGGCTTTGTGTATCTGTCGATACCCGATACCGATCCGATATATTGTTGAATTAATAATAAACTGTATATCTTCCACCTTATACCTTCCTTGAAGAGACTAAAGGCACCAGACTTTACTAACTAAACATAACTAAGACAAAATAACAGATGTATGTAAGGTGTTGAATTCTTATTTATTTAAAAAACAATTGTGCATTCAAATCTAAAATAGAATGTAATCTAACTTCTTTAAATAAATAAAATGTAGCAGTGGAAACAAAAAACAGTGTATTGGTCAAACATACAATAGTAATCTGACAGTTACCAAACATTTTTTACACTACAGATAATTGTTTTGGTATATAATCATATCAATATTAAAAAGTAGCATTACAAATTAACAAATAGTCTAATTTTCTACCATATGCAATTTAATACAAATTTTCAGCTAGCTAATAACAACTTTGTTCTGGTTTCACCTCACTCCAGATTAAATGATTGTAGGCTAGGCCTATTTATTTTACTACACATTGTCAACAGAAATAAGATGAAATACTGTTGATAATTAAAAATAATTCTTACTACCCACTCTTGCTAAAATGGGTAAGCACACTTGTGTTCTCATTTCAGTTGCGTTCTGAGTAAATTAATAAACTGAGTTCATGAGTTCAGTGTTGGACAGATCAGTTGTTCTGGCCAGTCGTTAAAATGATTCGGTTCAAAGGAGTCATTAGGTCACGAATCGGACATTAGCAGACGCGTTGTGTGCGAATCCCGTCTGTTAGAACATCGCGAAAGATGTCAACACACAGAAAACACTTCATAACTGGATATAATTTGTCTCCCGCTTATTGAAAGTATGCTTTATGTCAGCTGGTCAGAGAAGAGTCAATGTTTTTTGAGCGCAATTCACACCCAGTGATAATTCAAGGACAAAATTGTCCGAATGTGTCACGTGCAACATGGTTTCGGTCTTCCGAGCTTTTGATTTGGATTAATATGTGAAATATGAGAGCGAACACTGATTATTTTGAAGACCCAGAGAGCGCGCGCGGGGGAGGAGCTCTCAGATCGGTCTCTCTGTCACTCAGTCACAAGCGCAGCATCTGTTCTACATCACTCGTAAATCACAATAACTCATCAAATTAGGCTTTGGCCGTCAAAAAAATGTCAATCCAGGAAAGACCCTGACTTTGCAGTAATACCCTCGAAACAGCGACGAACTAGTTGGCGTGGCAAGCGTGAAATATCTCCTCCACACAGCCGAGTCTCTTCTAGCATGCGACACACGTGAAGCTGATGAATGACGTAGGTTCTGCTGCGACGGAAAAAAACACCTGGATCGGCTTGTGGATCTGTTAATTTTTCCGATCCCCGATCCAGCTATTTTGTCAGTATCGCGGCCGATATCCGATCCTAATATCGGATCGGTGCACCCCTAGTAATAAGCAGAGTGTACATGCGTTGTGGATCCGCCTATAGGTGCATATTACTAACGCGCCCTTTAAATAACACAAAAAACACTGCACTTTTGACCAGGTCTTTCTTGGTCAATGGCGCAGTGTTTTCAGTTGCCTCAAAATAGAAACGCGCCAACAATGAGCCTGAACACATCTTGTTTTCAGACCGGTGCGCACATGGGCGCAAATGCATTTGCTAATTAAACAACGTGAGGCAGGACGTGAAAATGATAACTGCGTTAATTTGATCAAAACTTATTCCTGTGACGAAAAGCTGAATTTTCAGCATCATTACTATAGCTTTCAGTGTCAGATGATCCTTCATAAATCATTCTAATATGCTGATTTCATATTTAAGAAATATCTATTATTATTATTCATTTTGAAAACAGTTGAGATGCTTAATATGTGTGTATAAAACATGTAACATTATAATCTTTTGTAACATTATAATGTCGATAATTGTGTTGCCAAGTATTAATTTATTTAAAAAGAAAAAATCTTACTGACCCAAATCTTTGAATGGTAGTATAAATATATTGTTATAAATGATTATTACATAATGTTTGTTTAATTTTAGTAATGAATTAATTTGTATTTTTTTAATATTTATTTTGCATTGGGGTTGTACACAGGCATGTTGTTTGTTCAAAATCATCCAGACAACAGAATTGAGCAAATCAGGATATCTTGAGATGTGATAAAAAGGTAACTTGACACATCTTAAAAATACAATTAAATGACATGAGAAGTAAACAAAACTGGGATACTGTATGCGACAGAACAAACAAAGATGTGCACAAAAATCAACCCAACAATTTATAAAAAATGCCAACAGAATGAAAGAAAAAACCCTGTGTGAACAGCCCCTCAAACTGCTCGGTTGGATGGAAAGATAATAAGAGACTTTATTCTGATGGAATTTAGGAATTTTGGACAAGTGTCAGGTCACTCACTTTCATGTGGCCAAGTAATTTTTCACATTCACACACATTACATGCACTACTTAAGAGTCCTGCAGCAGTGATGACAGAGGACTGAGATCTCTTATGGCGCTTTTCCACTGCATGGTAGAGTTCGGTACAGCTCTGTACAGTTTGGTACGGCTCGCTTTGTCGCATTTCCACTTCATGGTATAGTACGGTACGGCTCACTTTTTGGCACTTTTCCACTGCATAGTGTGGTTCGGTACGGCTCGGTACGGTTCGCTTAAATAGTACCACCTCGGTTGAGGTTCCAAGCGTGCCGTACTGATACTAAAAAATGACGTGTAAACACTGCAGATCACGGATTTTTCAGAGAGAATCGTCACTACCATTATATGCTTTTGTGACAGTGATATAGCGATTGAGACCCTAAACACATTGCTAAATACAAGATTAGTTTACCCTTGTGCGCCGTCGAGCAAATAAAGTGATGTCGTCATCTGCGCTTTGTTGTACGAGTGCCTTAGACTCTCGTTTTTAGCAGTATTTTGTTTTGCTACCATCAGCCTCCTTTGAAACAAACTTCTTCGTCTTGTAGTTAAAAACATTCACATGCCGAGAAGTAGAGGCGGCACAATTACAACGATCATGATCCGTGCCAAACCGAGTCGTACCACGCAGTGAAAAAGCAGAGCAAGCTAAGCTGAGCCGTACCGTACCAAGCCATTTCAAGCGTTACCATGCAGTGGAAAAGCGCTATTAGGAAGTCACTCCTCCCTAGAATCACACCATTTGTTGTAATTTGCAGGTTTGGTGCTTCAACAAAGCCTATAATTGGACACATTTATGTAGTGGCATGCATTGGTGAGAAGATGCATTAGATATTGTTAGGAAAAATCATGTATATTTGTGAACGTTGTGTAATCAGCAGTTAAATATTCTGGTCATATTACTCTGAAGTGGACTGAGAATATCCTCTGTGTGACTCATTACTCTGTGGAAAATCATCTCCATTTTCTGTTCTTCATGCACCATTTAGCTTAACAGGGTAAGATATCCCCCCAAAATAATATTGCAGTGTTTCCCCTACCATTGTTTTGGGGGGGCGCCCCGCCCTCCCAAAACGACCCCCCGCCCCCCCTGAATGAATGAAAAGAATAAATATTTGTCATTACGGTCGACAATAAGAATTGCCCGATGGTTCAGTGCCAGCGTGAAAGACACTCCCAGAGCTGCATCTTCACGGAAACTGATAATTTGTGCATTTTTAAGCCTTGGCAATTTAAATATTCAAGCACTCATAGACGAGAAAGTGTCTCTCTCTCAGTTTTATACTCGCGAAGGTCAACAACACACACACACGCACGGCCACGCGTCTCACAGCGCGCGAATATCCACACAAAATTATATCAAAATGACTGTCTTGTTTAGTATCATCGTAAGCATAGTCGGTTAGGTCTTTTAAATGAACGTAAACATGAACTTTGCCAGTCACCGCCAGCTTTTATGCTCATTTTCACAAGTTTTAATGGTCCACAGAATATCTAAACATGCAATATATCAAAAGAAAGAACAGACCCACTGTTTTATTCCAGCTTCATATATTATTTTTTTAATCAACACTTGAATGTTGCAAGTTTCATGAAAAAGCAACATTTTGAGCATAAAGCTGAAAAAAATCACGTTTTTGTAAAAGACTAACGTTACGTCCGAACGATGAACAAAACACAGATGTTGTAGATCGAGTCCATCAACACCCCAAAGCCTCACAGTCCTATAACTCGTCCTGGGTTGACAATTCATTCAATAACATTAGGCAGTTGTGATTTATATGCTGTTTAATGGTGATGATCGCGTTATTTTACATAATGCATCTGCTTATGATAGCGCACGTTCCTTCTTCTTCGGCTGTTTTGATCAGGAGATTCTGTTGTCGTGCAGGAAATGCGTTACAGCGCCCCCTACCGTATAACAGTGAACACACATGGAAAGCCGGAAAATATCGTCATTGGCTATATAAATATTGAGATAACAAAAGACAAAAAAAAAATCACTCACTGCTCTTGACTGAATAACTTTTAATAAGGGTTCATCTGTATTTATATGCAGTGGCATATAATTTTATGCAGACTATGCAGTGATATTTTACATTTGATTACTATTTTTGTACCTGACAATCTAGTTTAGACCTGAAAATAACTTTATTTCATTTGTATATGTTTGTTCTGCTGTATTTATTTGTGCATTTGCTCATAATTTGATTATTTGTTCTTATTTTATTACTGATGGTCTTTAACAATATATAAAAAATATATGAGTTAGGATATTATTTTTTAGAGTCATCATAACCTTATTTATTAAGCTTATATGGCTCAAAAACAATACTAGGCCTATTTTATTTTATTTGTCGTTTTTTTTTTTGTGGTGGGGTCAGTGAAAATTCTGACTGGGCAAGTAAAAATTTGAACCCCCGAAAAAAATCCTTAGCATTGAGCCCTGAAATATATCCCCCCCCCCCAAAAAACAACAACAACAAAAAAAACACGGATTTGCGTGTAGTAACTTTAATGGTAAAAATGTAAAAATGCAATGGAGAAGGTGACAAACCTAAACAGGAAAAAATTAGTTTTTTTTCTTAAAAGCAACAAAATCCAGAGCAACAACTCAAGCTAAGCCAACCTCTGTTGTGTTGTAAATAGTTGTGTGATGTATAAATAAATGTTGTTTATATTTATTTACCAAATTAATTAATTTATTGTCTATGGCAACACCACGTATCCGTAACACTCCAGCTCCGCGACACTAGTAGTCTATTAGTAGCCCCCCCCCCCCCCCCCCCCCCAAAGCTGTAAACCTAGGGGAAACACTGTATTGTCATTATTTACTGACCAGAATTTAAATTTTTGGGTGAAATATCCCTTTATGTGAATTAGACACCAAGTGCTCTTCTAAGAATCTCAGTCCTGAGGGTCAGTATGTCTCAGAAGAATCGGGATGGCTCTCAAGAATAGGCTGTGGCAGGCCTGAAGAGGGGACACTTTGTTTTTACTGAGTGTCACTCCATTCCTTCTCTGCTCTGAATTTCCTCTACAATACACCACTGCAAACCCTATAGAGCAAAAGGCACTCCAGCACATTCACTCTAAAAACATACTTTACATGAACAAGAACATTGTTCAAATGCAGAACAAATGAAGAACAAATGCAGGCTAATATTTGAGATTATATATATATATATATATATATATATATATATATACACAAGAGATCACCAATTAAAAGTTTGGGGTCGGCAAGATTTTTTTATGTTTTTGAAAGAAGTCTCTTATGCTCATCAAGGCTGCCTTTATATGATCAAAAATATAGTAAAAACAGAAATACAGTGGAATTATTAAATTAAAATAACAGTTTTCTATTTTAATATTGTTTTATTAATTCCTGTGATGCTAAAGCTGAATTTTTGAAATTATTTTCTAAATGTATTTGAACATTTAAATGTCTCACTCTCAACTGTAATTTTTTATCAATTTAATACATCCTTATTAAATATAAGTATTAATTACTTAAAAAGGTTATTGACTTCAATATTATATATATATATATATATATATATATATATATATATATATATATATATATATATATATATATATATATATATATATATATATATATATATATATATATATACAAATTATTATGCAAGTGACATATCAGTAGTATTTCAGTATATAAACATTCAGATTTCAGTTTTTCAAATTAAGTGTTTGTTTGTTTTATTTCTCCATATCTTTTTAGATAACTGGTTTCAATCTCAGACATGTAATGTGCCAGGTCATCTTAGGTAAATGGAAACCCACTTAAAAAGTTGTTGTTCCATATTATTAAGCAAGTCACAGTTCTCATGCAATATGGGGAGGACGAAAGATCTTTCTGAAGATGAAAAGCATGAAATTGTGCAATGTTATGCAAAAGACAATGAAAACAACTAATATTGTGTGAAAACTGAATGAAGATTATCGAATTATATCATAAGATTTGTGAGTAATTTACCACACAAGATAACTGATTATTACAGATAAAAAAATGTATATATATATATATATATATATATATATATATATATATATATATATATATATATATATATATATATATATATATATATATATATATATATATATATATATATATATATATATATATATATATGTATATATATATATGTATATATATATATATATATATATATATATATATATATATATATATATATATACATATATATATATATATATATATATACATATATATATATATATATATATATATATATATATATATATATATACATATATATATATATATATATATATATATATATATATATATATATATACATTTTTTTATCTGTAATAATATTATAATAATATATAATATATAATATATATAATATATATATATATAATAATATATATATTATTTTTTATACTTATAATTATTTTAATACACCTTTAAGCAGCAAACAGGTATTTGAAGTTGCTGGTGTCTCTGGAGTCTCAAGAACCTCTCCATGCAGGCTTTCAGCCACTTCTAACCAAAGCTCACAGAGAAATGTTTACAGTGGCTGTAGAAATACATGAGGACTCATTTTTTTAAAGTTTTATTCACTGACAAATGCTGTACTACAATGGATGGTCTAAAGATGGATGGATTTCTGGATGGTTGGTGAGTAGCCACAGCATTCCAACAAGACTGCAATGTCAACAAGGAGCCAGATGATTTGGGATGGAAAATTGGGAAGTGAGATTCGGGTCTCTGAGGGTGTCAAAATGACTTCTGCAAAATATGTGGAGTTTATAACTGACCATTTTCTGCTATGGTATAAAAAGAAGGATAAATAGGATAAAAGGATTTTCATTCAGGACAATGCACTATCCCATGCTGTTTGAAAATGTATTTCTACACCCACTGTAAACGTTTCTCTTTGCAAGCTTTGGTTAGAGGCGGCTGAAATGCAACTTTACGCACAACTGCCAGCCAGCATGGAGAGGTTCTTGAGACTCCAGAGACACCAGCAACTTCAAATACCTGTTTGCTGCTCAACAGAGGCTTTTTTTAATAGCTGTCTTTTTTTTTTGACAGAAGCTTTCCTTAAGCCTTTATCTGACCAAGTTCTCTTGTGCTGTAAATTACTCACAAATCTTATGATAGTTTGTCAATATCCATTTAGTTTTCACACAATATTAGTTCTTTCAGGATCACTATCATAAAAGATGACTGGCAGTTAGCAAACAGTTTGGATTGGCGGTATGGTTCTGTTCTAGGCAAGAGCAGCGATAACCCCCCTTAAGGCCTGCTCACACAGGGACAATTTTCATGCACGTTTAATCGCCAACGCTTAACACCTTGTGACAAAATAAACGGCGCCAATGTGAGTGTGCACACCGATGCGCAAAACGGCAGGCGTAACAGTGTAATTTTATTAAAAACGCCTTGAGCACGGTAAAAACTGTCCGACCAATGAGATTGGCGCTTTTGTTCACGTGCCTGGAGCTGCTGAAGTTACAGTAAAACATGACTTGGTGGCGCTCAAGTACAAAGCGGTCTTGCGGAGCACACATTGATACGACGAAGAGGAAGTAAGTAGACAAAGAAGAAGATGAGCTGCTAATGCTGCTTGCCAGTTAGCAGAAAGTGTGTGAATGGTTTTGGCAAGCACGTAAATGCTGTCTCTCTCCTTCTTCTGTGTGACAAGCGAGTGTCAGAAGCGTAAAGTGGCGCAGCACCACCTTTTGTTCCGGGAGCGCCATCTACTGAATTTGCACGTTCACTCGGCGCATCGCAAGTGAAAACCGTTTCGTGTGAACACAAAGACGCGTCGAAAAACGCTGCGATAAGCGCATGCGATAATCGTCCCGGTGTGCACAGGCCTTTAGAGTTAACAGAACAGAAGCAAAGTATTTGGATATCATAAATTTTCTTAATGACGTTAATTAAATGTACAACATAATTGAAGAATGAGTCTGATTCAAAAGGAACATCAGAAAGCTCAGTCCTGACTGGACGAGAGGAGGAGCTAGGGATGGAGAAGGGTAATTAGCTCTTGAGCAACGCAATAAAGCTGCTGATAATACTGAATGAACCATATATGTATGAATACGGTGAGAGGCATCGAATTCCGATAGGTAGATGTGGATCAGCTGACAGTCAGCTGATGCGAGCGTGACTAACGTGACCTGCCAGAACTAACGCTTCGCTTGATTTGTCGTCTTTTTACATAACATTGCACCATTTCATGCTTTTCATCTCCAGAAAGATCTTCCTTCCTCCCCATATTGCATGAGAACTGTGACTTGCTTAATAATGAGGAACAACCTCTTTAAGTAGGGTTCACATTTACCCAAGTAGATCTGGCAAACTATTTAACAAACCTGTCTGAGATTACAGTTATCTAAAAAGATATGGAGAAAAAAACAACAAACACATTCTTTGAAAAAGTAAAATCTGATTGTATTGTACTGAAACCTTACTGATGTCACTTGCATAATAATTTGGAACACAGTGTATATGGTGTATATGTGCGTGCGTGTGTGCGTGCGTGCGTGCGTATGTAAAAATATAAATGTCAGTAACACTTTACAATAAGGTTCATTAGTTAACTACATTAGTTAACATGAACTAATAATGAACTGCACTTATAAAGCATTTATTTATCTTTGTTAATGTTCATTTCAACATTTACTGATGCATTATCAAAATCACGTTAACATTAGTTAATGCACTGAACTAACATGAACAGCTGTATTTTTTATTAACTAACGTTAACAAAGATGAACTAATGCTATACAGAGATGTTGTTCATGGTTGGTTCATGTTAACTAATGCATTAATGTTAACTAATACAACCTTATTGTAAAGTGTTACCAAAATGTCATTCAGCACTAAGTGAAATCAGTTATCAAAAATGTCATGTACAATAGAAACAAAACTTCTGAAAATACAAACAGAAATGTATATTTGAATTGGGAAAAAAAACGAGTAAATTATCATCGATCAGGAGTTTATTTAATCTATTGGGAATCGGTTGGATCTTGAAAAGTGGTCTCTATAAGTGGTCTCTATATGGTTGGGCGGGTTAAACCTTAAAGTTCTTGGTAACGGCAGCCAAAAAAAGAAGAAATTTGAACGCAAGATTACCAATAAATAAACTTTTTTCTTTAGAACAACGTGCACCAACCAATAAATAAAAACACCAGGAATGTGTATTAAAAAGTAAATAGTAATTTTGATTTGTTTGTTGACCTTAATAGCACATTTCATCAATTAAAATAAGAAAACCACAGAGGAGCTGGAGGACCGTGAAGCCGATCACCTCATTAGCACGGCTCTGAGCTTGTTCCGTCAGTGTGAAGAAAATCAAAGATCAAGGCTTCAAATGTAGCACTTTAAAGAGCTGCTCTGCTAAGTGCTGGTGCCATAAAAAAGGTGGAAGAACACTGTTACAGCCTGTTTCAAAAACCAAGACACAAGACCTCATCGTCAAGAAGGTAATATTACACCGTGTTGCACAGTCAGAAGCGCCGTCGTCTCGTAATCACACAATAATGGATACGCTCACCCCTCAGGGAGACAACGCTCACAGTCAGTGGCCTGAACCAAACAAGATAAACATCAGAAAGTGTTATCTAATGATAGTTATTTTACTGACAACTATGGGGGGAAGGGGGGCATTCTACGGATGTGTGTTGTTGTGGTCAATTTAAGTATTCGACACATCCACCAATCAATCCTTGCTCTTAATTGTTCAGTGTACGGTGTCTGATGGACATTTTGTTTCTCAAAACGATGTCTCTATGTTCTGTGTTCTGGACTGTCACAGTGAAGAGCGTTGTCACAAATTGCTGTCTGATGAACAATAGAACATGGTTCCACAAAAAAAGGGCAATTCCACCCAAGTTATAAATTGAAATTATGGGGGAATTCAGAACATAACAAAAACAATATGCAAAAAAAGCATCCCATGTGTTCCAGAAAAACAAAAATGTAATTTCAAAATTATACTTACATTCATACCTAAAATCATTCAAAGGTTGATCAAAGGTGACAATATTATTGTATTTTATTTCAATTTCAAATTAATCCTGACAAAAAAAAGTATATTGTTTTTTTTACACGAAAATATTAAGCAGCACAACTTTTTTTTAATATTGACAGTAATAAGAAATGTTTCTGGTGCACCAAATCAGCCCGATATAATAACTTGAACACAGTGTTTTTGAACAAATAAATGTTGCATTCAGCTTTTACTGAAATAGAATCGCTGTAAAATACTTTTGTAGAAAATGAAATACAATTATCAGTCATTGTTGTCTAGTGGTGCTGTTTGGTATTTGCTTTGGTGGCGAATAGAGAAAAACAACTCATACTGTTGGTGTGCAAAGAAAATCAACTTTAGTCATCTTCCCATCTCTGTCACTCTTGCACGTACACGCTCAGACACACAAATGAGAGAGCTGCCAAATGAGTGAGTAATCCATCATGGATGCCATTTACCAGCCCTTCTTTTTAACAAAGCCTTGACGGATGGGAGGAGATAAGGGTCTGTGTGTGTTAGTGGAAATGTGAGCACAGTTCTTTCAGGCAGACACACACACCTGCACAAGTAGCAGAGGAAGCTGTGAAAGTCACGTTCACTCATCAGTCTTCTGATGCCCTGTGAACGGTGGGGGGTGTGAACTCATGCATAACCTATTCATACCCCTCCTCCCCCAAGGTCTCCTCCTCAAAGCACTGCAAACACACTGACAAAGCATGTGTGTGTGTGTGTGTGTGAGTGAGTGAGAGAGAGCTGACCACTGCTCACCACAATTGAGCACTGACGAACCAGCAAAAAGCAACAAAAGTCCCTAAGGCAAGGCAGTTCACTCAGCGGCCATCATGGTAATATTCCCCAGAAGGAAGGATTACATTGGTCAAGTGACAGTAAAGACAACTATAATGTTACAAAAGATTTCTATTTTCAAATATATTAAGTTCTTTTCAACTTTATAAAAAAACAAAAATGTATTATGGTTGCCACATTAAGCAGTTTTCAACATTAATAATAATACATGATGTTACTTGAGCATCAAATCAGCATATTAGAATGATTTCTGAACGATCGTGTGACTGAAAATTCAGCCTTGCCATCAATAAATTACATTTTTAAATATATTAAAAAATATATAAAACCAATATTTTAAATTGCAATAACATTTCACAATATTACCGTTTTACTGTATTTTTCTTTTAATTTAGACTTATTTCAAAAATCTTACCAACCCCAAACATTTGAACGTACTTGAACTGAAAAACACCAAAATGTCTAAAACTGTTTGTGACTATTACGTTTCCAAAACATATTGTAACCAACCAGAAAATAACCAGATATACCATTATAAAATGTGTTACTTTAGCTCAAAATCACTCAACAAGTAATGTCTAGCTGATGAACATGTGTATTCTAGACTATGGGTACTTTCATAAAACAAGGATGTACTAAAAAGGTAAAGGTTTTACCTTTGCATTTTTTGCGCACAGGCAACAACGTTGTCAAACGATCTGAAAAATGTCTAAAATCGCTGTGTTATTCATGCCAGGCCAGTAGTTGGCGATGTCACTTTGTAAAGAAACACTACGCTAAACATGTAATACACTAGGACTGCACGACTAATCGCAATTAACCTGAAAATCACGCTTAAACCGATTTAGCATATTGTGATTATGAAAGCGCAAAGGCTGCGATTCTTTTTTATGCACAGCTCGTCAGTGAAGCACGGCTCTGTGATCAGAAGTAAATACTGCTCCATCTGAAAGCACTGCGAGTTTGAGTCGATTATAACGTGCAGCTGTAAAAAAGCAACACATCTTTCCAAACATGAGAAGCATTTATGAACCTCTTGTCCAACAACAGACATGTTTTTACTCCAAACTCACTTCATAACGACAGTTGAACATCCTTATGTGAGATTATGTGGCTTCTTACACAGAATAAAGGCAGACAACATATTATTTCATAGTATACAGTCGATTAGCATTGAAGTATTAATATACATTATCATCATGAAAATACCCAAGAAGGCTTGAGGAACTCAGATAAACCATATATTGTCGTAGTCGTGTGTTTATTATCCCTTTTAAATCAAAGCATTTCAATCTTCTATTCATAGAGATTTCCTGGAATGACGTGTATTATCGTACTTCTGCGGGGCATAATTGGAGTTTCAGCGTGAGAGTGCCCTCTGGCTTTCAAATATATATTGCAGCCTTTGCCAAGTCGTGTGCAGTTTAATTTCGATTAAACGTGCAGCCCTATAATACGCATGTGTATGACATCACAGTTTTCACAAATTCATGTTTTTGTAGTTTACATGGAGACAATAACGGTATATGACACTGTTTTCAACTAAAAAACTGAAAACTTTTTATGCATGCTATTCATTTACTCGACAATGACGTTTTGTGAGTCTGAAATGCAAACATTTGAAAAAAGGTTTCAAAGTGCAAGTTTTTTAAACAGCCTCTAAACAAACAGGCCAAAAAAAGGCTTTTTAAGTGAAAGGAGGGACTTTCATGGCTTCCCTGAGACAATAAGGCACCCAATATATAATCTGGCCACTTGTGGTGATTAAAAATGAGTATTATTATGAATCATATTCTTCAAAATCCCAATCAACACTAAGGACCCTGCCCTACCGCAAGATGGCGGCGACTCGCAAGATGGCGCCGCCGTGCTCGGTCGCCGTTCAGGTCGCTCCGCTAAGACTTTGCTTTTATTTATTATTCTACTCTCTTTTACTCTCTATTTTTTCCAACGGATCATCTGCTTTGATCTGTTACGACAGCAAAACACTTCTGGAAATTGGTTACCGCTACACTGACCTGTTTCAGGACACTTTCTCCAATCTTCCATCTGAGATTCGCCGGGACGCCGAGTTGAACAATGGCCACTCGAGTCGACGGCGAAGATTCAAAAAACACCGCGGGAAACGCGCTGGGATCCGCAACAGACTGAGAAAAAGAGCATTCAGTCCTCCTCTCCCGAGCATTTTGCTCGCAAATGTCCAATCCTTGGAGAATAAGATGGACGATCTTAGAGCCAGGATAAGTTTTCAACGGGACATGAGAGACTGCAACATCTATTGTCTGTCCGAAACATGGCTCACGCCAGCGGTCCCGGATACAGCTGTGACGCCGTCCGAGAACTTCTCTGTTTTTCGGATGGACAGAACAGCCGAGGCCGGGAAATCTAAAGGCGGTGGAGTGTGTTTCATGATAAACAAGAAATGGTGCGATCCTAGGAACATCTCCATTCTTTCGCGATCCTGCTCGCCTCACTTGGAACATTTAACTCTCATGTGCCGGCCTTTCTACCTACCGAGGGAGTTTTCCTCGGTCATCGCCACTGCCGTTTATATTCCACCACAGGCAGACACGGGGCTGGCTTTATCTGCCCTCCATGATGTGACCAGCGGCTTCATAAACAAACACCCCGACGCTGCTTTCATCGTCGCGGGTGATTTTAACAAAGCTAACCTAAAGAAAGTATTGCCAAACTTTCACCAGCATGTCTCCTGTCCCACACGAGGAGCAAACACACTGGATCATTGCTACTCTCCGTTTAAGAACGCCTACAAAGCTCGTTCACAGCCAGCTTTTGGCAAATCGGACCATGCCGCCATTTTCCTCACACCGGAATATAAACAAAGGCTCGTTCAAGAGCCCCCGGTGAGGAGGGAAGTCAAACGCTGGTCATCCCATTCAGAGATCACGCTACAGGCAGCTCTTGATGACGTCGACTGGGACATGTTCCGCGCGAGTTCTGAAGACGTCAGCGAGTTCACAGAAGTGGCGCTCTGCTTTATCAACACACTGACAGAGCAAGCCACACAAACAATAACTATAACGTCCTTCCCTAATCAGAAACCGTGGGTGGACAGTTCAATTCGCACTGCAGTAAACTCGCGCACCACCGCTTACAATGCCGGTCTCCTAACGGGGGATATGAGGGAGTACAAAGCTTCATGTTACGCCCTCCGGCGCGCCGTTAAAGCCGCAAAACTCCGCTATAAAGACAGAGTGGAATCTCATTTCCAACTCAACGACTCCCGGCGGATGTGGCAGGGACTGAGAACCATCTGTGCTTTTGGAACTAAATCCTCTGCAGAGGTGAGAGCTGATCCGTTGCTGGTGAACGAGTTAAACTCTTTCTACGCTCGCTTTGATGGTAATCGCGGCAGCGCGACTCCGGCGAGTGACGCGTCAGAGAGAGTCCCTCAGAGCAGCAACGGTCACGTGATCTCTGTCTCGGAGGACGAGGTTCGGAGGGCACTCAAACGTGTGGATGTCAGGAAAGCTGCTGGGCCGGATGGTATTTCAGGTCGTGTTCTGCGGTCCTGTGCTGATCAGCTCGCAGGGCTCTTTACATCCATATTCAACGAGTCCCTTGCTACATCTGTTGTCCCCACCTCCTTCAAACGATCCTCCATCATCCCTGTACCTAAGATCAGTAAACCCTCTTGCCTAAATGACTATCGTCCAGTGGCTCTCACATCTTTAGTCATGAAGGTCTTTGAGAGACTTATTAAAAACAACATTTGCTCCTCCATTCCTGACACTTTGGACCCTCTTCAGTTTGCCTATCGTCCCAATAGATCGACTGAAGATGCCATTTCTCACGTCCTTCACTCCTGCCTCACTCACATCGACAGCAAAAGTGGGAACTATGTCAGGTTGCTATTTATTGACTATAGCTCAGCCTTTAACACCATAGTTCCCATTAAGCTAACACACAAACTCCTGGATCTAGGCCTGAATTCTTATCTCTGCCTCTGGATTGAAGATTTCCTCACTGGCAGACCCCAGGCGGTGAGAGTAGGCCAGTTCACCTCCACCTCCATCACCCTGAGTGTTGGAGCTCCACAGGGCTGTGTGCTGAGTCCCCTGCTCTACTCTCTCTACACCCATGACTGTTTGTCCACACACAGCTCCACCTCGATCATCAAGTTTGCTGATGATACTGTTGTCCTGGGTCTCATCTCCAACAACAATGAGACGGCATACTTGGACGAAGTGGAGCAACTGACATCATGGTGCCAGGACAACTGTCTCTCTCTGAATGTTAACAAGACCAAAGAACTGATTGTGGACTTCAGGAAGAGACAGCATCGGTCATACTCCCCTCTCATGATCAGCGGGACACCGGTAGAGAGAGTGAGCAGCTTCAAATACCTGGGTGTGAACATCTCCGAGGATCTGACCTGGACTACACACATCCAGACACAGGTGAAAAAAGCCAGGCAAAGACTGTACCACCTGCGCCAGCTGAGGAAATTCAGGGTTTCACCAGCCATCCTGAAAACTTTCTATCGAGGGGCGATAGAAAGTGTCCTGACTCAGTGCATCACAGCGTGGTACGGGAACAGCACCAGTCACGACTGCAAAGCCCTGCAAAGAGTGGTGCGCTTATCCGAGCGCATCTCAGGCTCAGCTCTCCCGTCTCTGCAGGACATCTACACCAAACGCTGCAGAGGTAGAGCTACCAAAATCATCAGAGACATTAATCACCCTGCAAACTCTCACTTCACCCTGCTGCCATCTGGTAAGCGCTTCCGTAGCCTGATGGCAAAGACTGAAAGACTCAGGAGGAGTTTCTTCCCCCAGGCCATCAGACTCCTGAACTCAGTCACGTGACTTCACTTCACCCCGCACACGCATAAACATACGGTTTTTTAACATTAACATCCACATACTGCAATTGCACTGCACTTTACTTTCCTATTGTTACTGCGTAACAACCTGTAATAAACCTTGCACATTATACTTCTTTATATATACATATATATATATTTTATGTTAACCACTTATTTTTAAGTCTACAGTTTATCTCACTTATCATATCCACATATTTTTTATATTTTTATTTTATCTTATTTCCTATTTTTATCTTTACTTGATTTATTTATAATTCTACTTATGTTAATACTTTTTATTCTAATTTTATTCTATTTCTATTTTAATTTCTTGTAACTGTTATTTGCACTGTCCATGGAGCGGACCTGTTTACATTTCACTGCCAGTTGTATATTGTGTATATAACTGTGTATGTGACAAATAAAACTCTTGAATCTTGAATCTTGAATCTTGAATCTTGAAAAATCTTGAATCTACCGTTTCTCTATCCATAGGGGGCGATGCAAAGATCTGGAAAAGGTGTGTTCAGTTTGGAGATGTATACCTTTAGCAAATACGAGTTAACTCTCAATAACTCAACAAACCGATCTACTTGAAAATTACAGCCACGTTTGTTAGAGACAGGATAGATTCACACATTTGCCCAACATCTTGGTAATGCCTCATCTATAACTGATGAAGTGGGAAGAAGGATAGGACAAAAAGGAATAAAAGCAGCACAAAAACAGACTAGCACATAAAGCATGTTGTTTGAAATGGAGGAAAGAGAACAGGTGTGGCTGTAGGACATTATTTGCTCAGTCATGCCACAGGCTGTGTGTTACAGCAGCACCATCACTTCAGTAGAATATCTGCTATTAGAAATTCATGAATGACTCCCTCAGACTGATATGGCCTCTGGTGACGGAGGTAAAATACAGAACAGCACAAAAAGTTTTTAATACTGATACTTCAGTTTCACAATGTCTTTAGAACAGATAAAGTGTTATAAATATGAGGACTTTAGGTCACATTGCAGTTACTGCACTAAAAATGACAATATGCAATTAATATGAAATTATTTTGCGAAACTGCTTGCAAATATACTTTGTTAGTACTCTTCCTGTAATTATTTAGATGTGCATGTAATTTGGTTATTACGTAAATACTATTAGACTAGTTTATTTCATTTGTATCTTTCTTCTATTGTATTTATTAATGCTTGTAATTGGTTTATTATTTTCTATGCAGATTCACTCCCTTACAAAATCTTTCTAGAATGATGAATTATTTCCAAATTCTAAATTCTATTCATCTGGTGAAACTGTTTTCATATTGCAATATTTAAATCACAGAAAAATAAAATATTGCAATGTCAGTTTTTTCCAATATCATGCAGCCCTAGTTTGTACTACAATCCTTGCTGTGCTCCAGATATATTCAATGAAACTGCTAATAACCTGAACTGAAAGAATGAATTAAATATGTGAAAATATGTATAAGAAAATATGTGATTTCTGCAGCACATTTTCAAACAGCTTTCTCAAACACTCCCAATGTTTTGATGGCGCCACTATTAAACTGGGATAGGAGAAAGCGTTTTATTATAGAAAAAAAATTACACACT
This sequence comes from Gobio gobio, assembly GCF_949357685.1. Lineage (NCBI taxonomy): Eukaryota > Metazoa > Chordata > Actinopteri > Cypriniformes > Gobionidae > Gobio > Gobio gobio. The sequence goes on along the minus strand of NC_137102.1, from coordinate 18,540,706 downwards.
TCAGCTTCAATCATGTCACACTGAATGTTCATGTTTTGGGTCAAATAGAAAACCTAACCTTGATTAACAAACATTTTAATGATAACCTTGGCAATAAAGCCCCCCATTTACTGGAAAAGAACATAGAATGCAGTTATGCTATTTTTAAATTAAAGGTTTAAAGGTTGAAGCACAATTTTATTTAAGTAATTTTCACTCCAACTGTAAAAATGAACTAAACATTTAAAAAAAACCACACATTACTCATCTAGTGTTTGCAAATTATTGGCATAATTAGATATTTGTTTCTCATATAAACCAGTACTAAGTGATTCTTCAAGTTTTATTTTGATAGGTTGTCGTGAAGACCTATGACTTTCTGTGTAAATGATATGAAGAACGATGATAGTTTTATCAAATAAAATTGTGCAATACTGGTAAAGTGACTCTCAAAGCAGCTCTGCAGATGATGATGTTCATGTGTCCATGTCCTCATATAGTGAGACGGCAGGCGCTGGAAACACCACGAGCGTCACATGTGCTTTAGTAAGTCAAACTCATTTGTTCTAGTTACAGCATCTAATTCTAACCATTATTAAGTAAGTAAATAATCATACAGTGTTTCCCCCACAGGCTTTTGTGAGACTGTGGTGGGTGGACATTGGTCCGGCGGCAATGTTTCTTAATTTTTAAATTCCAGTTATTGTGCGTGTGATGCCAATCATAGTCCTGGTGTTGTGTGATCTAACAGACACGAGTACGACATCGTTCAGAAACAGTAATAAACTCCAGCAAGATAAAGTCATTTTATGCAAATCCATAGCCCTTTATCTACATCAAGTATTAATTGGAATACACTCACCTAAAGGATTATTAGGAACACCTGTTCAATTTCTCATTAATGCAATTATCTAATCAACCAATCACATGGCAGTTGCTTCAATGCATTTAGGGGTGTGGTCCTGGTCAAGACAATCTCCTGAACTCCAAACTGAATGTCAGAATGTGAAAGAAAGGTGATTTAAGCAATTTTGAGCGTGGCATGGTTGTTGGTGCCAGACGGGCCGGTCTGAGTATTTCACAATCTGCTCAGTTACTGGGATTTTCACGCACAACCATTTCTAGGGTTTACAAAGAATGGTGTGAAAAGGGAAAAACATCCAGTATGCGGCAGTCCTGTGGGCGAAAATGCCTTGTTGATGCTAGAGGTCAGAGGAGAATGGGCCAACTGATTCAAGCTGATAGAAGAGCAACTTTGACTGAAATAACTCGTTACAACCGAGGTATGCAGCAAAGCATTTGTGAAGCCACAACACGCACAACCTTGAGGCGGATGGGCTACAACAGCAGAAGACCCCACCGGGTACCACTCATCTCCACTACAAATGGGAAAAAGAGGCTACAATTTGCACAAGCTCACCAAAATTGGACAGTTGAAGACTGGAAAAATGTTGCCTGGTCTGATTCAGATGGTAGAATTTGGCGTGAACAGAATGAGAACATGGATCCATCATGCCTTGTTATCACTGTGCAGGCTGGTGGTGGTGTAATGGTGTGGGGGATGTTTTCTTGGCACACTTTAGGCCCCTTAGTGCCAATTGGGCATCGTTTAAATGCCACGGCCTACCTGAGCATTGTTTCTGACCATGTCCATCCCTTTATGACCACCATGTACCCATCCTCTGATGGCTACTTCCAGCAGGATAATGCACCATGTCACAAAGCTCGAATCATTTCAAATTGGTTTCTTGAAAATGACAATGAGTTCACTGTACTAAAATGGCCCCCACAGTCACCAGATCTCAACCCAATAGAGCATCTTTGGGATGTGGTGGAACGGGAACTTTGTGCCCTGGATGTGCATCCCACAAATCTCCATCAACTGCAAGATGCTATCCTATCAATATGGGCCAACATTTCTAAAGAATGCTTTCAGCACCTTGTTGAATCAATGCCACGTAGAATTAAGGCAGTTCTGAAGGCGAAAAGGGGTTAAACACAGTATTAGTATGGTGTTCCTAATAATCCTTTAGGTGAGTGTTTATCATATGGGAGGGTTTTACCGTGCTGACTGTCGTAACCGAACGCAACGTGCTGTTTGAAATGTTTGACAGCCCCAGTGGAGCGAAGACGATGAACTTTAGTTCAATGATGTAAATATTCTTCTGTCCCTTACATTAAGCTATGGCTTCAGATGACTTTGTATATAGTGCATGAAAACGTAAATGGTGCTTGTGTCTTTTCGTCTATGACTCCCACTTGTACTGTATAAAAGAGCGCTATAATCACTCTTGTCTGAAACAACCATGTTAGATAAAAAAAACACGTTTAGGCGGCGGTTATTTAATTATCACGATAGGCCTAATTTCCGTTCATTTTCAGACTGTGGCAGGACAAATTAGTATAACACTGTATATATGGGAAGTCACTGATCATCAAAAAGGTTTGGGAAACAACATTCTTCAAAATACCATATTTTATTTATAGGATTAAATGATAGAATTTTCATTTTGGGTCAACTATCATTTTAACATATTTAATGTATTTACATTTATCATTATTAATAATAATTATATTATTTTATAATTACTATTATTTATTATTTTATTATTGCCATCTCATGATTTTAAAAAAGAAAACTTTAAATCAGTTCTACACTACTAAAATAACAGGAAATAGCATATACATATATATATATATATATATATATATATATATATATATATATATATATATATATATATATATATATATATATATATATATATATATATATATATATATATATATATATATATATATATATATATATATATATATATATATATAAACAAGCAATAGTGCTCAATTTGTGTTTCCTAACATCAAGCCATGGCCTCACCCTAATAACAATGTATTTTTTTCCTTCATCAGAGGGGTACACACACAGCCGGACAGCGTGAGACAGTGTCCATTCTCTTCTAACAGTGAAGGATTAGCAAAGCCAAATGCAGCTACATTCTTGTGTCCACTCTCCCCCTCCTAAAGTCATGCTGAAGCATTTACCAGCTAGCCTGTCATGACGGCGTACGGCAGATGGATGAAATAGCACATAAGACTGGCATGCCCCTAAGCCCCACTTTGCCCCAATGGACAAAATTATTTAATTTTTTTATATAAATAATAAGGCTTTCTAAAGTTGAGTAGAGTTAGGTATCGTTTGGGTTAAAACGGTGTCGAACCAATACTTAAAAAAAAGAGCCAAAAAACGACAGTGGATGACATTAAAGAATGGCTTTTTATTTTATTAAAAAATTCTTTAAATTTAACAATTTATTAAAAGTTTAAAGTATACTTAAATATATAAACATAAATAGATACAAAAAACTATTTACTTAAATTCACAATAAAACCTAAGCCACCTAACCCAACTACAATAGACCTAACTTAACACTAAATAACAGTTACAGTATCAGCAAAGTAGTTGATATTCTTGGTATGCTACAAACCAGCTTCAAGGTTCAGCAATTCTTTTGCAGAAATATGACCATATTCTCTGGCTAAATATTTTAGAACGCATCGCCTTATTGTTTCCATGGTCATGCTTGCTTCTCACGTGACACACAGCAGCCGCAATAGTGCTGTATGACATTTCGTGTTATTGTTTTAGGTTTTATTTAGTTTTTTCTTTTTTATTCAAAATATTCACAAACGTGTTAACTATGTCATGAATTATCTGATATTCTGATTTTCAAATATGTGTAAGTGAATGTGTGTTAGTTGATCTATAATGCGCGATGGCCGTCGCCATGTTAGTTTGCACCGCATTCAGAGAATCGGTTCTGTTGGATTGACATCACGTAAATTCATCCACTTCTCACGAAATACAGAAAGTAAGTGACTGGTGAATTGGGAGAAGCATAGAGTAAACTATATACTGTGTATCTGATAGATAAATAAGGCACAGAGTCAAATTATAACTGAAATTATTGTTATTGCCTCTTCCATAGACATCAGTGTGTATTTTTTGCTAGGACGTATGTGCATTTAAATGTCTAGAACCTAAAATAAACATTATGTGGTTGAAAACACTGAATAGTTTTGATATGTGACAAGCGCTGAGCGCGTCTGTCTCTGGCTCAGTTCCAGCCAAAGCGCAAATGCACGTTTGAATTTAAGTTTAACAATCTGCATTCTGATTCGTTCCGGTTACATAGGTACCGGTTTCGGTACCCAACCCTAAAGTTAAGTATCTGAACTTATACTAATCACACATTGCGCTTTTTTAAAAAGAAAAGCCCCACTGTACCTTTCATCCATCCCTGCTGTTGATCCATGTGTCCCTGCAATAGCTGATCCCTTCAGACAGGCTGGGTGAAATGGGAGATGAACCGTAATGCAATTTACTCTGTGTCTCCCTACGCGTCTCGGCCACCGCACCACTCAGAAGGGTCTTCCCACTAGGAAAACGCTCAGATCAATTCACATCTTACTAATGAGTTTTGCCATTCTGGTTATAGCAGCTATAATATTAGAACGATGGCCCTGCGATCAAATCCAGCATCTCAAAGTCCACAGTCAAGATTTTCCCACTGAACTACTATCACAAATGACCACAGAACTGGGCCGCACCTAGACAATGAGGTTAATAAAGACCCCATGATATCAAAATTGGATTTGTGTGGCTTTTAGTCCATGTCTATTGGACTTAAGGGCATCTCTATGCTAATGCAAGGGTTTTCAAACCTTTCAAAAGCCAAAGGACTCCCCAAGTCTTTAGCAAGATTTTAATAAACTGATCAAAATTGAAAGTAAAGATAAAACAGTTATATTTCAAATAAATTCTGTTCTTTTTAACTTTCTATTCATCCAAAAAAAATCCAGATTTTTTTTTTTATCATGGTTTCCCATGGTTTCCATGATACATCCTCTAACTGTACCAGTGTTAACACTGGTGAGAGAATGCTACAGCAGAATTATCTGAAGTCTCCTATCAAAGTTGTAAATGTTAATGTTGTAGATTTAATGTTGTAAATGGCAAATGTAACTTGGCACTTTCGTGTGGTACGAGGTCATAGCCAACACTGATATTTAATTGGCAAAAGCTTGGAATTTATGTAACGCACCTGCGGTCTCTTGGCCAACGTCCACAGCAGGATTCCCAACAGCTCAGCTTCTCACAAAATTGGGATTTAAAAAAAGGAGAGAGCTGGCGAGCTGGATACCACACATTTCCCATCTGGTCCTGAACTGGACAATAGAGACATTCATGTGGTAAAGGGATAAGTCTGGGAACTGGACCAGCGTAGACTGTAACACACCTCCTCACGATTGAGAGGACTGCTGACTCCGGTGACGCCTCCTCCCTGCATTTTAAAGACCCGGGGTGCTTTTACCTTGAGGCTGTAAGGGTCTAAGCAATTTACTTCCTCAACTGAAAGCTTCGGGGCAGCTCAGCAGGAACCTCAAAGCCCTACACAGGAAAGTCATTATCATTTCCTGAATTATCATCTTACTGAAGAGTGCGAGAATTGAATTGTTGGACTGAATGTGGCTGGCTGCTAAAATTATGGTGTATGATGAGCATACATACATGGCCTTCAAGCAGAGTAGTGTTTGACCATGGATTTTTTATGGTTGATGCTGATATCTTAGCAAGCAGGGTGGCCGATATAAGCCTATATATATATATATATAGGGTACAACGGGGCTAAAGGCACACCTTAAGAAAACATTTGCTTTACGCTACTCCTATAGTGTATGATTGCAGAAAAAATATTTATGTTCTTTTTGAACATTGATGGAGCAACAGATTTTTGTGTGAAAATCTATCATAAAAATGGTTTGTGTGTTTAAAAATCGAATAAATCTAAGAGGTGGTAAAGTGGGCCTCGCCATAATGGGGCAAAAGGCACACATTGATACAAATACTTCAGCTAAAATAATATTTTTTAATAATGTTTAAGTTAATACTTGTTTAAAATAAGTACTTTAAGAAAGTCTGTACTATTTTCAGTTTATTTTGATAAAATAATTAATTTTGTTCAGTTAATATCATTAAAATATGCTCATTTTTAAAAAATACAGAAACAAAATTATTTAAAAAAAAGTAAAGATTCTGAAAGCACTGAATGAGATCTCATAATAATTTAATATAGCTTTACAGTAGTAATAAATAAATATGATGTTTCATTATAAATGGGGATTATCTCTAAGGTGGACACCCAACTTGATATATGATATTTACCATTTGAATCTAATCATGTCATGCTAACAACTGGACAAGTCAGCCAGCTGTTTATCATCATGTTACGTATTGTGCCTTTCGCCCCAACAGCAGGTGTGCCTTTTACCCAAAATACCATACTTTTAAATATTCTTACATTATTGAAAAACTGTTGCTTTAATTCCCTTGAACAAATCTGAAAAACATTAAGACCACCTTCGTCTCAAAATATAGACAATTTTATTGATTCTCATGTACTACATAAATCTACAACATAAAAACCCCCCAAAAAAATTTATTTTAAAAATTAAATATTAGATCAAATTAGAGCAGTAAAGTGCTGATTCCACACATTGGCCAAAATAAATATTGGCCATGGCAATATATTAGTCGACCACTAAAGTGGAGTCCGAAATATAGTAATTATACGTTTTTATTTTCATTTAAATTTCATTTAAGCCATTTAAGTAATTGGTTATTTGTTTTGGTTTGACTACATTTTGCTTCCGACTTGAATATGTCACAATTGAGCAACTCTGGGGTTCTGAGCTCAGGTGCGATTGACGGGAGCGACAGTTCTGGGAAAAAAGTGGAACAAGGTGTCACATGTGGCACTTTTACCCCAAACTATTCAAGTCAAATCTGCCAAAACTCACTTTGAGAATTTACCTTAGCGACCTCGGATATCTGTCATCATAGGCTAGGGAGCGGCGTACAGTACAGTCAAACAGGGCGAGAGAGGCTGGGACAGACAGCTCAGCTCACACCGCTGACTCTGAAGACGTTGGTGCGCTACAGACCGTCCCCACTCCCTGCAGTAGTGCTGAACTTTGGCCTTGTGTAGATCACGACAAATGGAAAGTCAACAATCTCCCTTCTCAGATGGCGAGGGCCATGGTGGGAAAAAGAACAACAGAGGTCTCTGGAGCCAAACTAACATACTTTGTTAAGTAAACTCTGGACCGTGGCAAAACAATTAGGCTCGGCATGATGAAGGATCAAAACAGTTCAGATTTTGGGAACAAAAAGCCAAACTTTCCTCTTATTCCTTCAGTCCTAGCATCCATTTGACATTGCATAACCATCTTGACAAGCTGCCATTGATAAAGCAAGTTACGTTTTTCCCATTCTTTCTGCAAGTATACCTGAAAATTGTGGCCGATATTTGAGTGACAGCACAACATCGAGCCTCACAATTATGCACAGGCTGTAACAGCCATAGCTCAAGCATCTGACTTCAACAATGAGAGCTGTTAGTTATAGTGTCTGACCTCATATACACATTTAGACAGGCCTATATCTGGGAAAATTGGATAGTACAGAACACACAATTTAAGTCTGTGCCTGTTTTTGTTTTGTTTTAGAGCCAGTCAGGCAACTGCATAGAGGGAATTCAATGATGGTATAAACCAAGTGTGCCTGGAAAGTGAAGCCAAAACGTTTCGATCCCCCCCAGGTGGCTGGTCCCAGTATAGGTCATAAACCCCCACCCTCTCCATGTAATCTAATGGAACATGAGATTTAAAACCCGGAGTGTGACATCATGATTGAGAGCTGAGATTGACAGCTTTTCTGAGCGAGGTAGTCACTGAGGCACCAACAGACTTTTTTTTCAGGATTAGACTGGAGCTCTAACTTTAATTTCTACATTTCCATAACTGTTTATTTCACACCGACAAGAGTTGTGCTGCAGTAAACTGTACTAACAGATTCTGCGGGAGTCTGGGCAGGGCCTTGATACCACGGCTTCACTTCACGCTCACTAATGTGCAGACTCTGGTCCCGAGTTCACTACTACTAGGGTACCAAATCAGCGCAAGATGTCAGCGCCATATTGGGACATTTTCTACAATGGAAGAGAGTGAATGTGATGTGTGTCGTCTTTTTTTTATAGTTTATTGTATAAACCTAATTAATCAAACATTCCTGCCTTTTTATCAGTGCAATACACAGTTTGCAGTAGTCTGATGTTAAATGGGTCAATGACAAAAAAGAAAGTGTCCACAATATAGAAAAAGCAAAAACTTTGCTCATAAAAGATCATGGAAATGTACTCTTTGTATTCATGTTGGTTTCATATGCTATTTAACTTATAGCTTTTTCCAATACTAATACTAAAATGTATTAAACATTTTTTAATATATATTAATACACCACCGTTCAGTATTTTAGAGTTTGTAAGATTTTGAAAGAAGTCTCTTAGGTTTACCAAGTAATATTATAAATGCACATGGTGTCACTTTTGATCAATTTAATCCTTGCTGAGTAAAAGTATTAATTACCTTTTTTTTTTTTTTTTTACTTTGAACTATTTGTTTCCAAATATCTTTATTTATTTATTTATTTATTTATTAATTCATAAATGTTATGTTTTTGGGGAGTCATAGTGTCATAGTAATTCATAGTGTCGTGACACTGACCCAAATATCTGATGAAGAAAAAAAAGAAGAAGAGAAAGTATATATTTTCTGAAATTACTGCTATTAGTAAGGAATGTAACCTAACCTCCAAGCCAAATCCATACAAGTTTCCACAGCCATCTGCAGACACACGGCACAGTTCTGAGGGTCCAAAGTGTTCAGAAAAGGGACCACCTGTGCACAGGACGAGTGACGACCTGGCTGGCACCGTCTTTTGTTACGCTTAGACTCCCATTACATCATCAGCTTAGATAGCTGGGAAATCCATCTCCTAGTGTCAGATTCCCTCACCAAAAGAAGGTCACCGTCTAAACAGGAAGTCCCCGGCTGGAGTGTTCCAGCGTTCTCGTACTGTAAAACGGCTGATGTGAGTTAGCAGGGACCTTGGGTCTGACTGTACGAGTTACTTTTTCAAAATGATGGAGATTGAAGCTATCTCCTTGAGGTCTATCCATTTGCATTTAGCACTGAACATTAATTATACGGCCTGACGCAAACAGGATACATTCAAGGATGGGGACTTATATCACTTTATGACAAAGTGCTTACCATGAAAAATACAAATGAGAACTGACAATCCCTGCGATAGTTCATATATCCTCATGAATAAACTCCATCAAGGCTTCAACAAAGAGAATGTTTCACACAAAAGCATAATTCATCAGCAGACTGGTCTTAATACAAAAGTTGTGCTGAGCTAAATGCCGCAGGTATCACAAATATCCCAACAGGAGACACGTTCTAATGAATCTGAAATGAGCATTTCAGAGTTTTGTCAGCGTATCACAATTGCTGTCTGTTCAAAGTAAAATACAAAGCACACTCTTGCGCATTTTTCCCTTGGGAAATAACATGTGCAACAAATACAACATAGCCTGAGCTTAGCATAAAATACCAGACGTTACAGTGTGCTTAGTTACAGTATGCTTAGTTACAGTAGAGAGATCTAAATGTCTTGCAGTAAAAAAAAGATACTGTTAAAACAGGAAGCCATCAGTTCCTTATGGCACATTCCCATGATTCTATTATTACTATATAGCTACTCCAGCTTTGACTGACACACATGATTCATGCATCATCTAGGAATGGGAATCAGCAGATGTGACTAGTGATATGATATTGATTTAGCATATCAATAGCTGGCTCATTATACAATAACACTGTGATTCTGTTTAGTGTATAATGATTAGAAGCATTGAACTTTGGTACTTTAACTAATAAATAACTGGTGGTTTTATTGAGTTTTATTTGTTTAACCTTTTCAGACTTTCTCGGAATTCATTCAAAATATCGATTCTTTATGTTAGAGTACAGTTGCTCTACATTGTGAGGTAAAATATTGCGAAACTTTGAAAATGCAATGTTTCCCCACCCCAAGAGGACGTTTGACTGACATGTAACACAACCAATCACAGTTAGTTATGTTCCGCGTAATGTATAGGGGCATAAACATGTAAAGTCGATGTCCCTGCAATAACAGACCGGCGTGCAACTATAAATTATTAATTCAAGAACTTTGTGCACATTTACTGCAATGGAGCCGCAAAGTTCATATACTTTTAAAAATCCAGCATTTCATTGAACCTGGTAAGCGCTCATTGCCACAGTTGTAAACACGCCATGTTCTTCTTCCACGAGGGAGTTTGGCGTCACGGCATTTGTTTACAGGCGGACTGTTAAAGAACGTGACACACACGTTTCACAAACTATGTTTACTAGGATACCTGCAAGACAGTCAGTTTAAGAGCAAGAAGACGTGAAAGAGAACTTGGAGATGCAGACACGGCTTTCTGGACATTTGACTCGGATGTGTGCACACGAAACATCTCACACAGTGAGGACCGAATTTAGTTCTCCTTTGCGTCTTCTTGAGCGTGAATATTTTAATTGGTACGATTTAAAACACGAGCAAATGATAAACTTTTTTGACAGTGCAGCACTGGCCCGATCAGGACTGAGAGAGATCTGTCAACGGTCCCGAGCGATGCTCACGCTGGCCTTATTGTGTGCAGGCACATAAGAAAACATCTCAATGATTTCAAGTGCTTCTGACATTCTTGCAATGTAATACCTTCAACTCAAAATACTCTTTTAATATCCCCATGGTTGCTCAGATCATGCAACAAGGCTAAGCCCTTCTTATTCCATATGCTAAAATAGTTACCATCTTTAATTAAATCAAGTAACCACTTTGCTTGCTCTAAACTGAAGCTTAAGGAATCAATGATCTGTGAGATGGTGATGGCAGTTAATGCTGAGACAAACACATTTGATAGATTAAATTATGAGATGAAAAGAGATACACACAACACTTCCTCCAGTTTATGAAGAGAGATCAAAGCAGAACCGGGGGCCGCGAGAGCACGAGGAACAATGTCAACTCAGCAGCGCTCAAACAGGCTGAGACCCCAACTAGAAGAACGCGCCCTAAGGACGTTCCTTTTATCTGCCAGTCAAACAGCATGGTCAAACGCGGTCACAAGAGCGCAGGCACTCTTTAGATATAATATATTATAGGTCTAGTTCTGAATGAAGGCATCTGCGTATTCCAGTTGACCTAGATGGCAAGCCGCCCCGGGATTCTTGATGAAACAACAAAGCAGCAATAGTCTGACAAAGAACCGCAAGGGATCTGATTCACCTTTAGGAAAATGAGGGGAACTGAAGGTGTGAGTTGAGTATGTAATGTCTTGAAAGCAAAAAAGAGAAGAAACAATTTCAGGGTAAGAAAATAGCCTCAGACGGGACTCCAGACTAACATACTAAAGGACTAGCAATGGTGCCAACAAGTTCACCTGATTTGGTAGCACCATCACTCCTTAACTCAATTTTATTTAGTTTTTCTCAATTGCTAAAACACAATTTTTGAAACCTTGCTCCATTTTCTGAAAACATTAAACACAAAACCTCCTCTTCAAGCACTATTTACAAAACCTCTGACTCCTCTCGCAAAATGAAACTTTCGCCTCAGTTTTACCTGTGTTCAAAATCAAACACTGCTCTCAAATCATAAACAAATTGATCGAAATGATATACACTATCAAGCAGTTCAAAACATATAAATCTCAGGGAGAAGTACATTTTTAATTTTACATTTTTCCATCATTGTCTTTTGATGAACGAAAACATGTTCTATGTTAGTAGCTCAAAATTCATCAGAAATGACTACTCTGCTTTGCTCTTTGGAATTTTTTTGTTCTTCCTCATCGTCCTCTTTCTTGCCCTCCTCCTCTTCCTCTTTCTTGCCATCCTCCTCCTCCTCCTCTTCCTCCTCGCATACGCACTCGTCCTCTCACATTGTTTCTTCTACTATTTTGAGTGGTTGTGTTTAATCAATGACATTTGTTCTTTATTTGTATTTGATTGTTGCCACTTGTGTTTACCAGTATGGATGACGTGCATTAGAGTGCAGAATCTGTGTTTAGAGTTTTGCTAAAAAGTCTAAGTGAGATCTGCAAATTGTGTTTTACCATGTGAAATGGTTTAAGGTATTAGCAACAGACTGCACAATAAGCTAAATTAGTCCAGGCAACTGAGAACTTTGTTCAGCCAATGGGTTTTTAGTGTTTTAGCAATTGAGAAAAACTGTAATATCATTGCACTAACAATGTAACAATATTTAGCATTAATATGTTTAACATTTACACTATTGTTTAACTTTCCCCAGGAACTAGGAACTTTGGGGTGGTACTCAGTGTGTTTCGACCGCAGGAACCAGGGTCTAAATGAAGTTCCGGGTAAATATTTCCCCCTCCAAACGGCCCTGCTCCCGAGGTGGTACTTTTTCAAAGTTCGGGAACTTTCGAGGGTGGGACTTGGGCGCTGAACATGCTGATTGGTTGAGCTCACGCAGCATTTTGTTTCAACCAGCATTTTTAAAAGTCTTGCGAGGTTTGTTCGGCATTCAGTAAATATCGGTCTTGCTCTTTCTGTCCGATGGCGCGCGTTCCTCTCAGCCATCTCACGGTCAATGTCCGTAATAGGTGATCATAACATTAAATCTAGCTTTACGAGCTTTCAGAATACGCTTTAGCATCAGTGCTCGTCTCTTCTCCTCTTTTCCGCCGTTTTGTTAATGACCTCTTTATTAAACCAATACATAACTACCAAAAGCAGCGCTGCTCCTCGTTATGTTGCAGACAGTATCGCGCAAAAATGATTCCTGTCCGTCTCTGACTGGGAGGAGCAGCCGTGCGCTGTCCTACATCACCAGACTAATTTGCCTAATCCTCCCGGTACTTTAGACCGCTGTGGAAACGCAGACAGTAGCAGATCTGGGGGAAAAAAAGTTCCTGTAAAAAAAGTTCCTGGTACAAATTGTTCCGGGTAATTTCGGTGGAAACGCGGCTTTATATGCTCACCAAGGCTGCATTTATTTGATCAAAATACAGTAAAACTGTAAATACTGTTTACAATTTAAAATAACTATTTTCAATTTTAATATTTTAAAATGTAATTTTTTCCTGTAGTGGCAAAGCTGAAATTTCAGCATCATTACTCCAGTCTTTAGTGTCACATGATCCAGCAAAAATCCTTCTATAGGCGGATTTGATGCTTAATAAACATTTATTATTATTATTAGAGATGCTCCGATCAGCATTTTTGGGGCCGATCACTGATTACCGATCACCAAGATCATGATCTGCCGATTGCCGATCACTGCCGATCACAGAATGGCAGGGGAATGGCAATCTTTTATCTATAATCTTGCAGAGTTTGCACCATTTGTAGAAATGAAACTAACTCTAAATTAACTGAGTCAAGATCTTGAAGAACCACCAAGTGTTTATTTTAGAAAATGAGATAACTTAAGACTATTGTAGGCCATCTTTCCCAAATAAATGTATATAATAAATGTATATAATTATCTCACCTAAATATTTGATCATGCAGTGCATTTTTGTTTTTAAAAACAATTTTTCAGGTAACATTCAGTCTAACATTAGTATTGAGGTAAGAAATACTAAAGACATTTAACAAGAAATCAAATGTAAATTAATATTGGTCTTCCCTGAATAAATTCAATTAGATTAATCCTTACACTTAAGGTTGCAAAAGTTAGTCATTCAAGAGCAGTGAGTGTCATAAAGGTTCATCAAACAACACAAGACAAAGAGAAACTCAGAGACAGCAGCAGTTTATTCAACAGCTGTCACTTTAAGAGCGAACACGGATACGGTTACATGCAGTTGCACAAATGTTAACTCGCGAGTCACGGCGGGGTTTAAGTGCATACTCGTCAAGACGGTAATTTAGTACATACATTTGTGTGTATCTGACCATTTCAGCGCAATTTGTACTCGCAGGCTTTTTGTGAGATGGCCTGTGTGTGCGTGTCTCTCCAGACCGTGCGCGCGAGTGCTGAGCGGTTTGAACACTGGCAAGACTTAAAAATAAATGCAAATGATAAACTTTAGTGACGATGCGACACTGCCTCGCTTGTGCAAAGTGGCAAATCCTGTGTCAACTGTGCAGCTCGATTTTAGTGCAGATGCGATGCGCTGATGAGAAGCCATTTGAGCATTTTGAAAGGGAGAGAGAGAGCGCGCGCACGCAGTGATTCACGCGCGCTATTTGTGAACTTACGTCCCACAGAAAGTTTTCAAATGACTGCGTAAGTTATTTAATATAGAAATATGAATTGTACCTCACCTTCAGCATTATAATTATTTTACCCGCGCTGGAAAGAGAATGAGACGGTGTCGCTGCATTTCATGCCCTAGCTCTCACGGCAGGTGCGGGTTTTATGTGTCGTCAGCATGCGATCGGTTCATGAGATCAGCCTTTTTGGAGACCGCCGATCAATCATCCCAAAGCGATTATCGACTGATCGAGATTGGTTGCCGATCAATCGGAGCACCCCTAATTATTATAAATGTTGAAAACAATTGTGCTGCTTTTTTTAGGATTCTTTGATAAACAAGTTCAAAAGCACAGCCTTTATTTAGAAATAGAACTCATTTGTAACATTATAAATGTCTTTAGCATCACTTTTGATCAATTTAACACACACACACACACACACACACACATACACACATACAAACTAGGTAACTAGGTGCAAAATAAACAAATGGGGCAATTCTGGTACCAGTGGTGTAACCAAATTGATTCAACAAATATACAACAAAACCTTAACTGGCAGGGAAAAGGCCATGAAACGTGATGGAGGCCTGTCAGATATTTTCTGTTGCCGTGGTTGGAGCTTGACATGAATACCTGCTGAGTGACAGGCTGACAGTGCTGGTAGCAGGAGACTGGCAGACCTGCTGAGGAGGCCCTTCCACACTCACACAGGGGCTATTGAGTCTCCACACACAGTGCGGCCCTCCAAACGCAATCCCCTTGCCTTGAGTGAGTAATAACTTCAGTGAGCACAAGGAAAAGTGTTGAGGCTGTGATTAAATTAGCTGGACGTTGGCAAAATCCCCAGGCCGTAGGGTGACTGCAGTGGAGGGGCAAAATCATGAAACGGCTAAACACTTGATATGCTGTATAAACCGCTTAATGTGTCCACATCAAGATGGGAATGCGTGACACTAAGCCAGAGAAAACTATAGCCTGATACGGAGTCGCATTTTGGACATGAGAGGACATGTTACTGTTGCGCATCGAATCGATCAGCCTTGGCTAGATAATGTGAAGAGGTGCAACAATGCAGCATCTGCTGAATTCAGCAAGAGTTATTTCCTCAAATGGGATGTTGAGACACATGAGAGCCGCTTCACACGCACTGTTACACACAGGAGGAGGAGTTTTCCATGTTTCTCACGGGTGAGCTGGAAACAGCCTGCCACCGTCCAAAACCGCAAAAAAAAAAAACTCCAACACTGCCTCGCTACTGATAAAACACTTGCCTGCCTAGCCATGCAAAAAAACTCATGCCATTTCATTCAGAATTGGATTTGTACATTTTGTGAATGGCACTTGTCCATGCTAAACTCACTGGCATGATGATGTTGTGGTTGGTTGCCAGGTTGTGACATAAGCCCCGTTTCCACCAAAATTACCCGGAACAATTTGTACCAGGAACTTTTTTTACTGGAACTTTTTTTCCCCCAGACCTGCTACTGTCTGCGTTTCCACTGCGGTCTAAAGTACCGTGAAGATTAGGCGAATTAGCCCAGAGACTGCGCGCGGCTGCTCCTCCCAGTCAGCGACTGACAATAATCATTTTTATGCGATACTGTCTGCAACAATAACAAGTATGGAGGAGATTCAAGCAGCGCTGCTTTTGCTGGTTATGCATTGGTTTACTAAATATATAATTAACAAAACGGCGGAAAAGAGACGAGCACTGATACTAAAGCGTATTCTGAAAGCTCTGAAAGCATATATAAACAACATATGTTTATATATTTATGCATTTGGCAGACGCTTTTATCTAAAGCGACTTACAGTACCCTTCGTACAGGGACAATCCCCCTGGAGCAACATGGAGTAAAGTGCCTTGCTCAAGGACACACTGGTGGTGACCACTGGGATCGAACCAGCAACCTTCTGCGTAGCAGTTCCATGGTTTAACCCACTGGACCACCATCTCCATATGTTATAATCAGCTATTACGGACATTGACCGTGAGATGGCTGAGAGGAACGCGCGCCATCGGACAGAAAGAGCAAGACTGATATTTACTGAACGCAGAAAGAACCTCGCAAGACTTTTAAAAATGCCGGTTGAAATACAATGGTGCGTGAGCTCAACCAATCAGCATGTTCAGCGCCCAAGTCCCACCATCCGGAACTTTGAAAAAGTACTACCTTGGGAGCAGGGCCGTTTGAAGGGGGAAATATTTACCCAGAAATTCATTTAGACCAAAGTCCCTAGTTCCTGGGGAAAGTTCCTGCGGTGGAAACGCGGCTATAGTGAGGCCCACTTACACACGTGTTTACACTGCTGATTGCAAGAGGAGGGGCCCCTGGGAATTGCTATGGTGATTTAAATTTTTTCTAGGGTGATCTAGAAGGTTACTAGCACTGCATGAAAACACTGAAATCCGGCACTATCCGGGCATGGTATACTCCTGTGTAATTTGATGTTTACCGGATGTATGTGGGAAAAAGCGGATCAGAGTAACACGGAACAGTATATTTCCAGAAAAACCCGGAAACCTCACGTATGCGGACGTATACAGGAATCCGTGAAATTTCACGGACATATACAGCTGAAACACTGCTGGGTGTGCTAGGATTGAAGACTGTTAGGTGTGAAGAAGACCTTTCATATGTTAATGACTGACACTTGTGCTGGCTGTTCTCAGAGGGAGGGGGGCAGGGGAGGACTTCAGGATTGAGAATTATCTCTGGTCTACTGTAGGCTACAGCAAACAAGCTTTTTACACAGAAAAAAAGAATTCTTAAGGCCCTGAAACACTAAACTGAACTAGCAATGACTAAAGCCGACTGTGGGGTTGGTTCACGTCTGGGTCTGGGCCAAACCATCAGAATGGTGTGTCAGGGCCTTAAAACCACTGCATGAAAAGAGTCTCTTAATCAAATATTTTTTATAAAAACAGTACAAAATAAAAACCCTGTCTGAACATATACGTTCACAAAAAAATCTGAATATGTAATGAAATAAACAAAGAAATGTAATGGAATTAACAAAGGATAATTAACCAAACATTTTAGACTATCCCCAAACAATTTTTGCAAAGTTTTACAAATTGTAGGCAATAATAACATTAAATAAAAAGGAGATGAAATGTGGAAAATGAAAAAGTTTGTTTTAAAAACACCAAAAACTGATATGCTCAAAATAAAAATATGGAATAAAAAAGAGCAGGGATTCACTTGCTCAAGAAACACAGAAACACAAGCAGATCTTTCAGCTCTGCAACTGTTAACAAAAAGTGTCACTCCAAGATTCTTAACTTAAACACGCTGCAAAAGAGGGGCGTTTTAAGGTTTGAAATCCACCACTCACAATAGATGTAGGTGCAACCAATAAGGTTACCAATAAAAATAAGGCAACCAATAAAAATAATCCTAATTTTACAGAAAAAAACTTCAGTTTTTTACAGTATTTTCTTGTAATTTTGAATTATGTTTAAAACGATGTAAAATTACAAACAATATCTAAATAAACAACTTGACTGTTATTTTAAGGATTATATCATTAATGACAAATTGCAGTAATTCTCATTTTTTTATACAGGAACATCACTGTATTATTTTTCTGTTTTCATAAATAACAAATTCATGCAAAATTACAAACAATATCTGTAAATTAACAACTGTAATACAATATTTAGCTCATTATATTAAAGGTTTATGTTTGTGTCCATACTAACAATTTAACATTATTCTTTGTCATTTTAAAGTAAATCTTATTAGTTTTATATTTACACTGTAAAAATAAAAACCTAAAAAAAACAGCAGCTACAGCTGCAAAACAAAAACCGTAAAATAAGTCAAATATCTTAAGTCAAATAAAGTTTAAAAACTTCACAGAAATTTACATTAAACGTTTTAGAGAAAACACTATTAGTTTACAGATTTTTCCTTATTTAAATTAAGATATTTTACTTTAATTTTCTGTTTTACAGTGAAGGTGTATTTTTACATTCAAACTGGTTTTACATTCAATTCTGGATACAAATATAACAAAATATATAGCAAACTAAATATCAAACAATAATTGTTTTTAAAGAGTACAAATCTGCACTGCTCTCCAGGTTGAAACTTCCAGGCATCTGCCCACACCACAAAACACCATTTGACCAATTAATTAAATATAACAGCAAATAAAAATAAATATACACATTTTCTAACTGTTGTTTAAAACAAGTTTTTTTCTATATTTGCAAGGCTATTTGCTGTCTTTCCGTGTTCTTTTGAGCGTGATTGGTCAATCTGAACGTCATCCAGAAATCTGGCCAATGACAGTGCGCGCCTTCAGTTTGAATTATACACCCGTTGTCTTTGGAGTTGCTCGTGGCTCGCGGGGACGCGACGCGATCGCGGGTTCTAATCTTCAACAGGACGGCTTCTTCTGTCCATTAATTGCATTGCATGGATCATTTAAACCTGTTAAAATCTTATTTTGGACGAATTTTGATTGTGGGATGTCGACTGAGAGAACAGACTAAGTTTCCAATGGCGGACAGCAGACGGCAGAAGGTAACGTAAATCCCTTTATATTTTTTCTACTGCTTATCAAGATATAACGTTAGTGCATTAAAGTAATATGCTAATCGTGATTAACTTACATATTCTGTTTCTGTGTTTTGTTGTAATATTGTTAAAATAGGGCTGGGTGTTATGGCGATCTGATGATACTGGCTATTGTTAGCGATTTTGCTGTAAACGTTAACATTACCTTTTTATATCGCGGAATGGGAATATAGCGTATATAACGCAGCACTGACTTTACTAAAACTTTTTGACATTTTGACAAGGAAACATGCATGAATGTAGAATAATGAACGGGACATGCATGTGTTAAAATAAGCCTCTCTCAGACAGCAGGCGATCCCGAAATCAATTATCTTTCTGTAAAATGCGCACAATTATCTCAGAAACCCTGTCATGTGAGGTATTCACTTGATTTAAACAGTCAGTTATGTCTAAAGTAAAGTCAAACAGTTTAAGTTAACTTGGGGAAACCCGGATGAGTGTCATTCTGTGCATCAGTTCTTAAAGGGGCTGCAGCTTTGTCATAATTTTAATAAAACAAAAGAATAGAGAAGACCTTCTACTTCTTTAAGAATCATGTGATATTAATTAATTGAATATCATACAGTGAAGACTTTTAAAGCAGTATTATTCTGTAGCATTTTAATAAAATATCCATCAAAATAAATATATTGTGATATCGTTATTGTAAAATAAAATTTCTCATGTATGTATAATTATATGGTCATAATGCCCATCCCTACTGTCAGCTAGTTTTAAGATCAAGCTTGTCATAAAATGTAACAGTTTTGGAATGAGTAATCTGAGAACACTGTCATGTACACTTGTTCAACAGAGAGGACAGGAAACCACCATCCTTGGACTCTGAAGAATTATAGGCAAACCAGGATTTTGGATCTACTGTGAAGTTTTTGTATGGGCCTGGTGAGTATGTTTTGCAAGTCCATGTCCGTAAGTTGATAATTAATATTAATGTTTTATCAAACAAATTAATATTCATTTGTGTGTGTGCATGTTTCTTCCCCCCTCATGATCCAGAAGTTTTGGATCCATGATCCTGAAGAACTTTTACAGATGTTGACCCTGAATGTGTAAAAGGTAATCTTAAAAATGTTGTCATTATTTTAATGTTCTCTGTTTTTTTCTGTAATGTAGACACATGCATTTTCTGTGAAGTTGCTTTGAAACAATATCAGGGTTTTTCCTACATTGAACTAGGGCTGCAACGACACGTCGACGTCGTCGATGACGTCGACTACGAAAATACGTCGACGTGCGTGAAATGCGTCGACGCGTCGGCGGCACATTATTTACGTTCTAGAATGGAACAGAAGATCTAGAATAATGGCAGCTTCTGCTCCCGGGCATAGTGAAAATGATCATTTATCATATAAAGCCAGACCGCGACATTCAAAAGTGTGGGAGTACTTTAAACAGAAGCCGAATAAAACTGTGCTTTGTTCGCTCTGTAACGCCGGTTTCACACTGCGCGCGGTGGCAGAGCAGAAGATGTGCGCGTGGAGAGCGGGAGCTTTCACACTGCCAGTCAGTGTTGCCAAGTCGCTTTTTTCCGCGGAATTGGGCTACTTCTACACTGTTGCCGCGGGCTGTGTCTCATGTCCGCGGGTTGAAGCAAAAAAACACACATATTTAACCCCCCGAACGCGATGTTTACCAGAGAACCTCCCTGAAACGCGATTGGGCTTGTTTTGGGCTAGTTTTGAGTAACGAATGGGTGGGTTTTGTTGTGTAAACCTGGCAACCCTTCCAGTGTTCTCTCCATGGTTCTCTCGCGCAGCTGAACCGTGGCGCGTGTATTGCAACAGACGGTCACATTTTCCGGGGTTCTTCTCCGACCCCAGTACGTCTCGTGCTTTTATTTATTATGGGCTGCATATATCTCCTGTTAATGCGACCTGGTTCCGCTCTGTCCCAAACACATATGCATAATAACTTGTTGTATATAGGTAGTTTACATGATTAAAGTAACATTAAAGTTAAGATATGCCTCTAGCTTTAATAATTTAAATGTGTCTTTGAAGTTTGGGCAAAAACTTCTGGCAGCTTTAGTCGTTGTTTATGCACAAGTATATCTTCAAAATAGACGACTAGTTATACATTAACACTATGCTGAAAGCTCCTGTATGTGAACCTTTTGCAGATAAATACAAGTGCATTTTCGTTTACTAAGTAAATCATACTCAACTACTATAGTAAACAACTTTTCCTAATTAGGCCTACTCTGTATACATTTTATGATGAATAGTATCATTATATATTATGTTTAAAAAGCTTCTTTTGTTCATATATATTCATTATAAAATGGCATACTATGTACACTACCCTTCCTGAAATACAATTAATATTGTCATCATTCATTGATTTCATGTTAAAATAATATACAAATTCACTACCCTCTTTGAAATACAATAATCAGTAAAAAAGAATAATAAGACTAATCTGGAAAAATAATCGTTAGATTAGACGACTAATCGAAAAAATAATCGTTAGATTAGTCGACAGAAAAAATAATCGTTAGTTGCAGCTCTACATTGAACATTTTTTGCCGGCCGCCAAAACAAATTTTTGTCCCGCCAAAGCCTTATTTGATGAGTTATTGTGATTTATGAGTGATGTAGAACAGATGAGTGCTGCACTTGAGTTAACTGAGTGACAGAGAGAACGACCAGTGAGCTCCTACCCCGCTCGCACGCTCTCTGTCTTCAAAATAAGCATTCTTAGCTTTCTACTGTTTCACATTTTACGTTAATCAAAATCAAAAGGTCGGAAGACCGAATCCATGTTGCACGTGGCGCTATCAGACGATGTCTTCCTTTAATTACCGCTGGGTGTGAAATGCGCTCAAAAAACATTGACTGATTCTCTGACCAGCTGACGTAAAGCATACTTTCAATAAACAGGAAACAAATCCTATCCGGTTATGAAGTGTTTTCTGTGTCTTGACAAATCTTTCGCGATTTTCTAAAGACGGGATTCACACACAACGCGTCTGCTAATGTCCAATTCGCCACCTCATGACTCCTTTGAACCGAATCATTTTAACGACTGGTTAGAACTGATCTGTCCAACACTGAACTAACGAATTAGTTTAATAATTTACTCAGAACAACACCTGAAATGAGAACACAAGTGTGCTTACCCACTTTAGCAAGAGTGGATAGTAAGAATTATTTTTAATTATCAACAGTCTTTCAGCTTATTTATGTGGACAATGTGTAGTAAAATAAATAGCCTAAAATCATTTAGTTTAGACTGGAGTGAGGTGAACCCAGAACAAATTTGTTGTTAGCTAGCTGATTGTAAATGGCAGAAAATTGGGCTATTTGTTCATTTTTTTAATACTATTTTTTTAATATTGATATGATTACCAAAACAATTATCAGTAAATAGTGTAAAAATGAGGGGAAAAAAACAAACATCAAGGTATCAAAATAAGATAAGCAAAAGTTACAAACTTTCTTTGAATTTATTTCAAATTTATTGTCAGTATTGCGCTTGCAGATCAAGTGGGTAGGGTATTTTTTTTTTACCGTGCGTATGTGTGTGTATGGATGACCATGTCTGTCAGCCACCACCGAAGACCATTTTTGACCCAGGAAAAACCCTGAATATGTATTGTGAAAAGCGCTATACAAATACATTTTAATTGAATTGTTTTACTTACTTTTATTGGCATTAACTATATATTATTAATGTATTATTTGGCAGGTCGCAAGATGTATTTTATTTTGTGAGACTTTGCTGAGGAAGTATTCTTTGGCTCAGTCTGAAAAGGCCCAGAAAAGAAACACTATGAAGAACATCACACAGAACCGTCAGAGAAAGAAACGGGTAAGTTAAGAAACCGGTTAAGCTTTTTCCCTCCAGAATGTTACTATACTCCTCTCTGAGTTTTAGTGGTTAATTTACTGTCATGTTTTGCAGTTGCTGGAGACCAGGTCCAGGGTTGCACAAACCAACACAGAACCTGTGGAAGACCGCAACTATAGACCTGATGAAGATGAAGATGCTGCTGTTGTTGATGGAAGGCCAGTGTGGATGGTTAGGCTAGCTACTACAAACCAGACTAGACTGACCCACGCTACGCATCACATCACCAGCCCATCACGGCAGTTTGAAAAAATGTTCAAAACTCAAACAACATTGTGTTAGAGTTGGTCACAATTCTTTTATAATTATAAATTTAATATTCAATTGTTCCATTTTAGATTGTCTTTATTCCTATGTTTATATACTTATACTTTTATTGGTTCCCATATATAGAACATTTACATATATTTTATATACACTTTTTAATTTATAGATTTCTTTGTCTCGTTTTATATTGTATACTTTGTATGTTTGTAACTTTTTAGATGTCCATGTTGCTTTTGATCTCCACGTTTTGTATTGTTGTTCCTTTTACGTCGCCTTCCTTTAGAAACATTTTGTTCACTTATCTTTTCCCCCATTCATTTTAATGCATGTTTATAATGCTCTTTGTTCTTTTTATTTGGTTATATTGTTTACTTGGAATATTTATGTGTATTTTATATGCACTTTTTTTGTCTTATAAATGTATTGTTCTCATTTTATATTGTTTAATTTGTATATTTATTCTTTTCCTTTTTATGTTCACTGTGTATTTTATTCCTTTACATCTCTGTCTTTTAAATGCATTTTATTCATTTTTTTCCCCTTTTTGTTTCTTTACCAATTCATTTTAATGTATATTTATGTTCTTTGGACTGTTTATATTTTTACATTTGTTCCTTTACATTTTCATCCCTTTTAAATACATTTAGTTCACTTGTTTTTGTTTCACCATTGTTTTAATGTTTGTTTATAATGTTGTTAAGAATGTTTTTTTTTTTATTATACCTTTTTAATAAATATTTCAGACTTTCTCAAATTGTTTTGTGTGTATTTTTCTTTTGGGAGGGAGAGGGGATTATTTTTTATATATTAATGAGCAAAATCTGCATAGCTGGCCTATAACCAATCAAGTCCCTATGCTACAAAACCTAGCCCACCCTTAGCCTTAGAAGTAACCAATAAAGTCACTTGACTGGGTTTTCAATCCGTCCTGTCCTCCAATAGCAGTCTGGGTTTTGGGAGTGGTTTAAAAAAAACAACCAATCCAGTTTGAGATGAAGGACCAATAGGGGGTGGAAGGCAAAGCTGTTTAGAGGTGTGAAAATGTCTCCTGGGAAAAGCTTGATGGGATTATTTGCCATGGCAACAAATGGCTGTAGCATGGGAGTATACGGGCACAACATACATCCGATTTGGTACCATTTCGGATGAATACGGACATATACGGATCCATGGAATTTGACCTATCCGGCCAGTATACTCCTGGATTCTTCCGAATTTCAGCAGTGTATACAGGAGTATCCTGGTCCGGATACACCTTTTTTCATGCAGTGTAGGGTTTCTAGGTGGTTGCTTTGTGGTTTGAAAGATTCCACAACGTAAATTTTGAATCTTGACTCATCCATCCTTGCTTTTGTTTTTTGGGGGTTCCATACAATGGACGTCAAAGATAAATAAAATAAATTGCCAACATAATATCACAAAATATAATCTTTTGCATTTTGCAAAAACCAATAGGTTTGAAACCACATGGGGTTGACAATTTTCATTTTAGGTGAACTATCCCTATAGTACATGCTTTTATAAAAAATAAATCCACATTTCTGCTTTTATATTCTCCAAAAGCTGGCCCCATTTACTTCCATTGCAAGTGCCTCACCATGACCTTGCTTTTAGGAAAAGAAAACTGAGTCGGAGGAATAATTTGTGATAATCAGCATCACAGTCCTGCATGGGTTCGGGTACCCACGAATATTGCTGAAATGGGTGAAAAACATCCTAACTGTGTCGGATGCGGTTCGGGTCAGGTCGGACAAGGGAGAAACACGGGTCTAAACATGGGTTTAAAACAGTCACGTGCAAACGTAAAAATATATACATGTATATTGTAGATGTGTTCCTAAAAAATAAATGCATATTTTTAGGAACACATCTACAAAAATATGCCTTGCCTGTATTTCAAGTTGATAAAATAATTTAAAATCCATATCAGTTTATTTGTGCGTGCGCGCCCTCCCAGGAGAATCACAACCGTGCCCGCGCGATCTGCCTGCAGTGCAGTCGTCGAGATGGATCCTGAGGAGTTGAAGAAAAGAATAGCTAGTGGAGATTGTAAAGTTGTCGACAATACGTCATCAAAAATCAAGTCCAGTGTGTGGGAGAAATTTGGAGTTATCTCAGATGAAGAAAAAAATATTGGGAAAGGCTTTGCTGCATGCAAAACCTGCCTGAAAGTTTTCGTATTAGATAGCTGCAAATGTGGAACTTCATCGCTGAGGAAGCACGCAGATAACTGTGGTAACAAACCAAGCACAAGCAGTTCTATGGAACAGTATTTGTCAAAAGGGGACAGAACTGAAGGTGCCTCGTAGAGATGATAAGGACACATAACATGTCCTTCATGATGTAGCCTTTTGACAGCTTCGGCTGAAGTTGTCCTTGTGTTAATGGTTGAGTTATAACTTATGTATGCTGGTAATAAACATTTTTGTAAGTGTGTCTATAATGTGATGCTAAACTGATTTTATTTCGGGTGCGGGTCGGGTGTCGGTTCTATTTTAAGCGGGTCGGGTGCGGATTTTAATTAGTGCTGCTGTCGGAAAACGGGTCGGATGCGGTTTTAAGCACTGTGGGTACGGGCGGGTGTGGATTTACAAAATCGGACCCGTGCAGGACTCTGATCAGCATTATGCATCAAATACTGTTGAACCAGAAACTCTCCACCAGTTGAAAACTTTGTAACTTGTAAAAAATATATATATATATGAATAATATTTTATATATATTTATATTTAATTTATATATGTATTTGTGTGTGTGTGTGTGTGTGTGTGTGTGTGTGTGTATATATAAATAAAATAAAAATATTCAAATTAAATACAAATTATCAAAAGAGTGATTATTGCCTTAGTAAGACATGTAATCAAATCAAAAAGTGATGTCTAATTGGCTAAAAGAGACGTGTACTGTAAATCTTCCAAAATAGCAGCCATTTTTGTCAAAAACCACAAAGACGCAAGAACTAGATGGTTTGGCATAAGTGTGCACAGCCGTTTGGTTAACATTATGAACAGTGGCACTTGTCTCCACACTGGTAATCATGGTTGAGGTCGAGCTCTTTTATAGACACTGCTGTCATTGCTTTAATGCCTCCTGCTCTCTTTTGAGACTTTCAATCCCTCGGTCTAGACGCTCAGCTGGTTCCACACCAAACCCTACACACCAATGACACAGGCACTGGCTCTATTTTCAGCATTGGGAATGAAGATGAATGGAGGCCCACAGAACCACAACATCAGTCCAGACCCCATACAAACAAAGATTCGGAGAAAAACAGCCATATACCACTTTACAGCTCTATTTTGTCGATAATGACAAGCCTGGATCTGGAACCTGCTATATACCAATAAACCCACTCTGAGGCGTTAAAAATAAACAGAAATAGATCTGAAAAGCTTTTGTGCATGCACTCTCTGGACGAGAGCAACTAGTATGTTGATGCTGGTCACAGAACAAGAACAATACCTTGCATTGCCTGGAGGATACTCTCAGTGAGAGGGCCCCTTACTCCGCACAAGCTTTCTGAAGACCACATCACAATGAGCTGAGTCCAAGGCTTTTTGTCGAGCCTGAGGGGGGAGGAGAAGAGTGCTGGACCCTCTCTTTTCTCCTCAGGGGGATGGGCTTCTTTTAAAAAATCTGTATATGGCAGGTTTTTCAGTCCTCTGTCTAACTATGTCCCAGACTTCACATTCACTGACAGCATCACTTCTCTCCAAATTCATGCAAGACGAGGTCAAGCAACACTGCAGGACCGCCAGGCATGCTACCTGACACAACATTTTTTTATCAATGCGAGAGCCTCTCCTAGTGTTAAAGTTGGAAACGGGAGTTGTGATCTATTCTTTCCTATTGTGATGTATATCCGATTGAAACAACTTCTCGAACAAGAACAAATGTAGGGTGGGACATGATTTTGTTCATAAGGAATTTATTGGATCGTTGGATCATTGTTGTTTGCTATTGCTGCAATCTCATGTGAGCGACAGTAAACACGTCAACAGAGAACAGATGTCACTGCAAGAGGGAGGGGAAGTTATTTCAATTAAAGATTACTAGGGCATGTCATGAACTAAATAATGACACGCACTGATATATCATTTATAATAAGTATTGCAATATTCTATGAAAAATGTGAATTGACCATTTTGATTTCATGGTGAGTAAACACAGGATGGAGGGCTGAATTGAGAAAACCAAAATGCCTAACTGCTCAAAATGAAAGAATGTGGTAAGCATTTGCTGAAAATTCTGTGTAGGCAAAATAATTAATAACTTTTGTTCCAGCTTTATATTTTGATTCTTCAATTTCTCCACTCCACAATTGCTGCTGGGTTTAGTTTTGAGTTCATCATTTACTCACCTACATGTATTTATAAACATGTATTACTTATTTCAGTGGGAGATAAAATATTTTTTTGAATAACTTTGACTTTTTTTATTCAAAACAACATTGAACCCCAGTGACTTTCATTGTATGGACTATTTACAAGAACAAGTACAAGCAGAATAACAATTTAAAACAAGGTTGTTCTTGTTTTCTTAAGTGTTTGTCCATCTTGCCATCATGATGCCGGTGGACACAAGGGTGAGGTGAACGCCAAAAGGGTCTGTCCTCAACTCTTTATTATATTCAGGTCTATATCTTGGTTGGCTCTAGTCGGACACCGTCTGTTTTTTGGGGGCCTATTCAACATATAGAATCGCCGTCGGGCTGTCAGTGAGAGAGAACTCTGATTGACTGTTCAGCTTAGTGAATGAGTTTGTGTACAAAAATAATAGCAAACCAGCGAGCAAATTAGAAACAGTACAGAGAGAGGGCTGTTCTAATTTTTATGTCATCTTACCCGAGTGTTCCTGGGCAAATATTTTAATAATATCATGAGCGGAATGGAATAAAGAAAGTGATCAGCAGGATTGCTATTCAAATTGGTAAGCATGTGCTGCTTTGTTTACGCGTTGTATATCTGCAGCCTGCAGCGTCGGTTTCCCTTTTTGAATGATGAATATAGACGAATATATCTGCAGAAATAGACAATTGTCTCATTTACACACGGGCACAGAACTCGCATGCTAGTTGACAGTCGGCTGTAGTTCTCTCTGTGTGTTCAAGTGCAGCTTTTTTGCCCCTACGCAATCGACAACACAGTTGGCTTTTATCAGCGCTAGTTTGGTGTCCCCCCATACCCTTACTGGTCGGGATGCACCGTTCATGATTTTTCATGGCTGATTCCGATACTGGTTTGTTTATTTGCTCTATAACAGGCAAAACCGGCCTTAAACAAAAAATATCTTTAGCCATTTGAAATTAGAGGCAACCACTGAATTTTAATCGCGATCCAAACAAAGATGCTACACAATTTAAACATAAAATTCAAAATATTAAAATATTTTGAGACCAAAAAAATTTTGCGTCTCTGGCCTGTGCTAATGTCCTGTTTACAGACTTTGTAATATTTCCACACAAACAACATTTTGGGAAATTATTGCAATGCAGTTTGTGCACAAATCCGGAATTGAGATTGGCCAAAATAAAATGACAAATTCAGATTTATTGCATCTCTACTTACTAGGATGCAGTTTCTTGGTTTCTCTACAGCACACACAACAGTGGTTTGCTATGCATTTCATCATTTTCAAAGCACTGATGCTCTTCAGATCAAAGTGAGATTCAATCCCAATGCTTGAACTCTCAAAGTGGACTGAGGTTGGACAGAAATGGTAGGTCTCTTGTCTTTCAATGGCTGGCCGGCTCTACTCTGGATATTCACAGTCTAGAGCCAAACCACCTGTTCCACTGGCTGTCCTACTCTGCAGCCCATTAGAAACATCAGACTCTCAGCCCAGAGTTTTCCTGGAGTAACACTGCCCATAGAGATGAAGCAAGAGACACTTGGACAGCCTGGCATTGCTCCACTGCCCACACCAGCCCAATGGTAAAGCTTGCTCTCACTAGGGCTGCGTGTTTAATCAAAACCGATTTTGGCTTCTAATTAGGGATGTTATGATACCAAATTTCCAGTAGTCGGTACCAATACCATCTAGGCACAACTAATAAGAAACCCTCTAGGCACACATAGTAATAATAATAATTAGTATTAGTATTAGTAGTTAGGCCTGTCACGATAACACATTTTGCTGGACGATAAATTGGCCAAGAAATTATTATCGTTTTGAGACCATTTTCATCTAAAATAATGATAATGGCATAATAATGCAGGTACACCTTTTCAAAGATCAATAAACTTTTATTTCTAAAGACTATTTAACACTGAAAATTGAATTTTTTTTAAATATCCATAATAAATGAACAAAACAAAAAGGATGACATCTCACGGTCAGTCTGTTAACAAAAAATGAACTTGAATAAATACCAAAAACAATAAATAAAATGGATGAAAACTGCAACGGATGATTGTGTTTTAGGTGCATATTAGGGGTGGCACAGTTCACAAAACCCACGGTTTTAGGGTCACGGTTTTCGGTTCTGTTGTTTTTTCTTTTAATTGTTAACACTCCAGAAATTTACTTCAGCATATGATATTTAGCTTAACTATCCACAATTTAGGATACAGTATTAAAAAAATTGTTATATCATGTAATCATGCACAAACTGATTCTGACTAGGCTTTAAGCACATTTTTGGGACCATCTCTGAGGAAAGCTAGGTGAGTATTTGATACAGCAAGAGAGAAGACATTGATGACATGCTTTTCATTTATTTGGCAAAAAAAGGAGAATATGTATTGCTATCTCTACAGGAACTTATGTGCCTTTTTAGCACACACAAAGATTGAACTTAAAGCAAACAAAGATTAAGCTGAAGAATTAACTTGCATTTATCAAACTGCCAACTTCGGTGTAACTCGACGCATCCGCACGAGTGCGAGGCTGCGCGCAGCAAAAATGCCGTCAACGCGGAGCGGTCAGTAGTGCGCGTTGAGTGCGCGAGACCCCATTTCGCTTGGCGGTGTGCACGTCAAATTTGGTAACTTTGCGCGCGGCTCCGCAACCGAAAAAGCACGAGCTCCAGGCAAATCCGGCCGAGAATGACGTCTGATCACGCCGGCACCCAGTCTGCGCGTCGAGTATAAACACCTCCCCAAACGGACGAGGCGCGCGCGCAGTCAGCGAGAGAGAGAAAGAGAGACAAGGAAAACAAACATGCATGCAAGTGGAAATTATCGCGGCCGGAAAAATTATCGAGCTAATTTTTTTTATCGTGCGATTAATTTACTATCTCGACAGGCCTAGTAGTAGTAGTAGTATTGCATTGAGAAGTAGCTAAATCTATTGTACAACAGTAGCCTAATATACTTCTGTCAATTTCTTCAAGTTAAACCAAACTTTTGTTTTGACAGGTTGCATATTAGTGTGTACCGAATATACAGAAATGCTGGTATTGTCACATTTTTTAAATTTCAGTTTCGACTTGGTACCGAAGTAACAGTACTTGTGACATCCCTACGTCCAACGATTATGAAAATACGATAATTATGATAAAGTGATAATTGTGTTGGGCTTGGTGAGTCTTCACATGAACCCAGTCGGTTATGTCTAAAGTGAATTACAGTTGGGAGAAAATAGAATGTGTCCCAGTGTATTGGATCTATGCATTCGGTTTTAAAGTGGCAGCGACCTAATATACCTGCTGCCTTCTGTGTCAACTCAATTCAAACCCATCCATCCAGAAAATAGTAGGTCACAGATGCCAGAGCAACCCTTTTCACAAGTCCCCTGAAGTCTAATGACAGACTCAACATGAAAAGTACATAGGTAGGGCCCTATAATTTCCGCGATCACGGAATCGCAGATGGAATCACGGAATTGGCATATTAACGCGGAATCTAGTGTTAACGCAGAATTTCCCGGAATTTTACATATTTGGAATGTAATGCTGTTTTGTGTGGGAGAAGAACGTATGTCTGGGGAAAATGCAGACCGGGGGAAGCAAATCTGGGCGACACAACCCCGCTCACCACGGCTCTGCTTTCGTCGGCGAAAAAGTTAAGAAACTCAACGCTAAGCCCTCAGTACCAAGCCGAGCAGCTCCCTCGCGGGGAGAACTTGCCCTATTTTGCCTGGTTTTTAATGCACTTTAATGTAATGTATGGAAAATAAGGTCTTAAATGAACTTGAATGTCTGAAATGAGATGTGCGGGACAGCGCGTCAGATCAACGTCATGTTCGGCAGCGGTAGATCTTAAAGTGACAGCACTGATAATGTTTGTCATTAATGTTCATCAAAGAACAACAGGAACAGAGAAAATTGTAGCTTTAATGATGATTAATCTATATTTCCCTTATTATTTATGCAGTTAAGAAAGGTGTTGATAACTTTATTCAATTTCTGTGTAGACTATGTCTATCAGGGAAGGGCATGGGTAAATATGACATTTACTATAATGGGTTTATGTAAAGATTGTTTTAAGTTCAATTAAATGAAAAGTTGTTATTTTTTAAAGCCTAATAAATGTTGAAATTGGTAGCTTTCAGTTATACTCTAATGTAACGTCATTAAAGGGGTGGTTGCATGCGATTTCACTTTTTTAACTTTAGTTAGTGTCTAATGTTGCTACTTTAGCATAAACAGTATCTGCAAAGTTACAGCGCTGAAAGTTCAATGCAAACGGATATATTGTCTTTTAAAGTTATGGCAGTTTATTGCCTACAAAAACGGCCGGTTTGGACTACATCAAGCTTCTTCCCGGGTTGGTGACATCATAAACCCTTGTTATTAACATAAACACCACCCCTGCGAACACACAATAAAGTGGGCAAGGCCACGTCGCAGTCATTACGAAAGAGAGAGAGCTGTTGCAGAACTACAAACTACATTTGGCCATCTAACCAATCTAAGACCATTGCGTTTTTCGGAGGGATGGGCTTCACAGAAGCAGGAAGCAAACGAGCCGTTCAAAGGACAGTGGAGACAGCGGTGTGGAATAAAGGTAAAATATAAGAAAAATATGGCGTTTTTAAAAAGAAGAAGTATTAAGACATGTTATACTGTGCCCCATAAACACAACCAATCCTAGAAAAAGACCACGGAACCACCCCTTTAATGTTTCATAGAGACTTTAGTATCAGTGATACTGGCCTTCATTCATAAAAAACATGCCATAACAACAAATATTTAAAATATGCGGTCTTTAAACTGTTTCTTCATTAATTTCGAGAGTAACTGAAATTATTACAATATCAAAATATTAAAAACTCCAATGTTTTTAAATTGCAATTAATCAGGATTAATTACAGAAAAAAATTGATTAATTTGTTTGTTTGTTTTTTACATTAAAAGCATTTTTTTTACAACTAAAATAACAGTTAAGGGTAAAACATTTTTTAAAAATTCAAACGGAAAAAATGGAATTAGCAAAAATTAAAAAATAAAACGGATTTTATAGGGCCCTACATAGGCCTAGTATTCAAAAATGTAAAAGAGTATGTACTGTCCAACAAAGTACATACTGTTTAAAATGTAAAAAGGAATAAAACATTTATTTGTATAACTATTTTCACTATGGCAGCATTTCCAGAAGTTTACAGACTGACATGTTATTTATGAGGAAACACTTCTTGGCAAATTATGTTCATGACAGAAGCTAAATTAGAACATAACAGAGAATTAACACACACATGCTGATAATGACAAGAAATTTAGAAGTTTACCAGTATACTAAAACTAGAATTTCGCCACACTACACAATTAACACATTGTTTAAAAATAATGTGAGGAAGTGTTAATTCCCCACATACATATTTGGTGCCATTACACATAAGTCTGTAATTTAATTTCCTCTTCGTTGTTGGATTGCTGCCATTAACATTTTTGGTGAATTGTCAAATTATTAGATCAGCATTTACTCCCACAACGTAGACATACAAAGCCATATGGGTTTAGAACAACTAGAGGGTGAGCAAATGACTGAATTAGAGACCATTCAAATAGAATGCATTCACAAAATGCAGGTCAGTAGAATGGATTTTTAATTTTTTTAATTACAATTATTTTTTTAGAACGCTGTGTTGTGCATGAGATGCTGCCAAAAAAAAAAAAACCTTGAGCACAATGGTCAAACACATACATCTAGCGCAGTGATTCCCATTCCTGATTCTGGAGTACCCCGATTCAACTCATTTTTGATGTCTCTCTCTATTATATAACACACATATTTGAGGTCTTGGGTAGGGCTGCTTGATTATGGAAAAAATCATAATCACGATTATTTTGGTCAATATTGAAATCCCGATTATGTAACACGATTATTTCACATGACTTTGGGAATGTGTTGCATTTATTAAAAATACACCTTCCAACAATTCAATTGAAATTGTAACATTTGTTGTACTTTTTGAACTATTAAAATAAATAATATAACGTATATTCAAATCAAAGTATAAAAGTATTCACGTAAAAATGATAACCACAAATAAATGAGATCAACAATATGGTTCGGCTAGATATGCTTTTAAGGTACGTCTAACATTAGTTTTCAGGTACAGAAATGTATCAAATCTAAAATAACATTGCATATTTGAGTGCATAAATTAAAGATTAATCCTATTAAACTTACAAAAGCTATTCAATCAAGACCAGTGAGTGATGTCCTTGTATTTTGTTGTTTGACATTAAACAGACAGCAGTAAAGGCTACTGCCTCTTTAAGACCTAATGATCGGATATGCGTCGTCTTTATCGACTGTATAAAGTTTACTTAAGGCACTATGTCTGCTAGGATACTCATCAAGATGGACATGTTGACATGCGTTTTGTGTGAGTTTGTCCGTTCAAGAGCAAGACTTGAAAGAGAACTCAATATTTGCGTGCTGTGAGAAGTGTGCGCGCTCTCGGATGAGTGCACAGACAAATTTTCTCACAGCGTGCGCTACTTCTCATTCGCGTCTTCTGGCACTAAACTCGGGGGATGACGGCGAAAATGGCTGGTCATATTCGAACATACGGCAGCACTCGCATGCTTTGAACAAAGTTTACAAAGAGAGACTTATTTGAAAAATATGAAGGAAAAAAAGGACGTTTACACGGCACCCCTGCTCTCGTCAGTTTTTGTTTCTTTAATAGATTATCATAGGTCACTCTGTGTTTAATTTTCAAGTGGTTAAACAAATTCGTGATGTTCCCTTGCGTTGCAGCGTAGGATTCTTTACTAATGAGCTGGTGTGTTGAATCAGATGGGTTTAATTAGGGAGATATCTCAAATTTGCAGTGCTGGGGGTACTCCCAGGGTTTTGAGCCACTGGTCTAGGGTGTGTTTACATAGAAAAACAATGGAAAAGTAAGATAGTGGAATGGGGGAAAGAAATGTAGGGATGCGCTGAAATGAAAATTCTGGCCTAAAAGGGAAAACGAAAATTCAGAATGCACTTTGCCAAAAACTGAAACCAAAAATAAATAATAAATTCATAATCAATAAATTACTAAAACGTATTTAATAATCAATGCTCAAATAGCTAAAACCGAATTGTACAAATGTTTAAAATCACACATTAAGCACTTTTAAATATAACTTTTATATTATAACTTTTTAATAACAGAATTGTTTCTACTCTAGTTTGTTAGTGAAATATAAACATTTAAAATGACAATAAACTAACAACTTGTTTTCATTACAGATTTATTTAAACATAGCCTACATTAAATAATGAAGACATCAGGTCAAGTAAAAACATAATGAATATGTAATACAGTGCATATATTAAGCAAATGATCAGCTTTTTTCTAGATTATTAATGAGTTTATGGACATTGAATGGTTTCTTGAGGTAAATTTAACGACATTGTTAGTGATATTGTATAGCCTACAAGCTGTTTCATTGACGTTTTTCCCCGGTTGAAAAAACCCTTAAACGTTAAAAGGATGACAAAGATTTCCCTTTCCTTGGACACGGCAACCTTTTCATGAATATATATGACTTGACCTCAAAGACAGACGCAAGTAATCGAACATGCTCAGTCTCTCTCTCATTCACTGTCTGTTTATGCTTGTTAAAGGGATAGTTCACCCAAAAATGAAAATTCTGTCATACCTTCAAGTTGTTCCAAACCTGTATGAATTTCTTTCTTCTGTTGAACACAAAGGAAGATATTTGGAAGAATATTTGTAGCCAAGCAGATCTCGGCTGCCATTGACTACCATAGTACACCCCCCCCCCCCCCCTTTACTATTGTAGTCAATGGCAGCCGAGGTCTGCTTGGCTACAAATATTCTTCCAAATATCTCCCTTAGTGTTCGGCAGAACAAAGAAATGTATGCAGGTTTGGAACAACTTGAGCATGACTAAATGATGACAGAATTTTCATTTTTGAGTGAACTATCCCTTTTTTTGTGGAAAAAGCGGTGATACTTTTTATCTGTGATCATGGCCACCTAATAATCCCCATATATACTGATTGGCTTCATCACCCTGTCTCCTCTCCACCAATCAGCTGGTGTGTGGTGGGCGTTCTGGCGCAATATGGCTGCCGTCGCATCATCCAGGTGGATGCTGCACATTGGTGGTGGTTAAGGAGAGTCCCCCCTTCCATGTAAAGTGCTTTGAGTGCCTAGAAAAGTGCTATATAAATGTAACAAATTATTATTAATAATTAATTTATTATACCTTTAAGTGCAAATCCACAGAGCCTTTGTACAAATCAAATCACCATGGTAAACAGAGTCTTATTGACATGATTAACTTATTTAACATTCAATGCACCTGCACAAAGTGCAAAACAAGAAGGGAAAAGCCTTATGGGAAAAAAACATGCAAATATCATGGTTGCTTGCATTCTTCTGCAGTTGTCTTGTCAGTATGGCGGTTTCACAATATTGTCTATTGTCACAATAATATCGCTACAGCAATCTGTCACACTGTATCAAAGAGGGCCAAAACGAAATGTATTGATTGAATTTCATTAAAATAAAAAATAAAAATCAACAGAATTTTAAAGTTGAGGCTTTGCTTCATGTTCAAAGTAACAAAGCACAAAGCTTTTTGCGATTGTTGGATGTCAGGCACACTACACAATTTTAGAGAAGTTGAGCTTAAACTGTATTGAACACAGAATATTCCTTTAAGCACATGTTACTGTGGAATTGATCCATGTCTTTAATCGTCCTGTTTACTTCACCATTTCTCGTCAAGTACCCTGTGTGCATTACAAATGGTCTACGGCTTGGTTTAATTGACTACTGCTCTGAAGATTGAGCAATGATGTTAGCGTAGTGTTCACTTAAGGTCTTTAAGAGGTAGTATTGATAGAGATCATGATTCGGTCAATAAAGCAGAGAGCCATTTTAACTGCTTCAAAGTCTGGACGTTCCATTTACCAACAGTTGAAAATTAAAAAAGGGAAGTTTGATTGATAACCATTCAATATGTGTGATTTTTTTATATTACTGCTCTATGCACATGCCTATATCCTTTGGTTTCGTCATATAGTTGTTTTCTTTCCAATCTGAGTGTTAGTTTGCATGGGAGGTGTTATGTGTCTACCATAGATGGAGAATTCAATATTTCTTCTGTCCGATAAGCATTGTGCCTTCAAGAGTTTCACTTCAGAAGACATTAATTAAAATTCCAATTAATTTTTCAATTATAATTATCACACTTCTCATATTTACTAGAACACATTCTGATGTTGATTTGTTTAGGGTTTTTCCTCAAGGAAACTGGACGACTCATTTCATTCAAAGCACAAGGGCTTTATGCACGAGGTAAACAGGCTAAGACTTATCGTCAAAAAAAGGCGGCAGGCATCAAATGTTTGCATGCAAGTCAGTTGCCAATGTAGGATCATCACTGTAAAAAAACGAACAAAAAAAAGCAATGCTTTTTGGGAATTATCTAGAGGGGGGGGGGGGGGGGGGGATTAGACTTGACCCAACACTTCCCCTATACAGAAAACTTGATTAGTTGTCAAATTGCATCTTTTGTTACTTGTTGAAAAGTAATTTTCACTGCACACCACGTACAATTATTCCCAAGAAGCTTCGTATCTGGCAAAACAGTACATTTAAATGTTAATAAAAGAGGTTACGTTTGGAGAGAATGTGGGAAAGCAACATCTTTCACCCAACAAATACAGGAAAACAGAAAAATCTTAATTTCAACATTCATCATCAAAAATACGCTTGAAGTAACAAAATGCATTATGTCTTATTATTGTGAATTTTTTACATTGAATATCTAAAACTTCAGAAGCATTATGTTTTATAACAATTTAGAAATCAATTTTATAATATCAATATAAAAAAAATACAATCAGTATGTCTTCTTGGTTGACATTCATTATTTCAGTAATATTTAGTGCAGCATATTTTAACAAGATTTTTTTTAACTTAACGAACCAATATATAACTATGAAAACCACAAGAATGACCACCTCCACATAAAAATAAAAATAAAAATAAATGTCAGCGAGTGGGTGAAACTATTTAAAATGATTAAGGTTTGACACATGTTCAGACTAAAAGTACACAGTGTTTTTCCACTGTGTTTCTGACAGTTGCTCTATGTTATAGTGTAAGACAGAAGGAATGAAGCCTGTCGGAGCATCCTTACAGGAATATGTCTACTGCATCCCAAAACAAAGGACCAAGACCAAAAAATTGCTGTTTTCAGCACACAGACAATCTTTTCACGCTGTGAATAACAAAAGCTTGCCATTCCCCTCAAAGCAAGTCTCATCTTTCCATCGAAATTAAAAGAAACTATTTTATTCAACAGCCAATTCTGCCAGTTCTGTTCAGCATGACATTCGGTTTTAACCAAAAACTGCCCAGTGCGTTTTTGTTGTAGAAGCTAGGCCGTGACATTTCCTCACGCTTCTATTCCACCTACAGTGTTAAGGCTAACTGAAATATCACTGTCAGCGCACAGCCATTTTTATTCACAAAGTTTAGTTTGAAAATTGGATGAAATGCCAAGGATTCCTTCTCTGTGATGGCGGCTGGGCAGAATGAAAATGCCAACTGCCTTGAGATCACCGCAGCTGGGAAAATAAATTATGTCATTAGTCACTTCGGGCTCTTATTATTATTTTTTTTAATTTACTTATAGGCCCGGTTTCACAGACCTAGAAATAGAATAAGACAAGGTTAGACCTTAGTTCAATTAGGACATTTAAGTAGTTTTTATAAACGTGCCTTAAAAATAATGGCAGTGACATATTTTAAGATATGTCAGTGCAAGTTGCTTTCAGTTAAAACAGCTCAAACATACATTTTAGCTTAAGCCTTGTCTGTGAAACCGAGGGATAGTATCTGATTTCAAGTTTCAAAATTCTTGTTCATAAACAATTCACTATTATAATTGATCATATTAAATTGTTATATTAGAAAAAATAGGCTAAAATAAATAAAGACAGTCAAAAGCAGTGAGTGATTTTCATCTTTTGTTGATTAATTAACATTAATGACACATACAGCAGTTTATTATGCTGCTGTCCCTTTAAGACATAACCAACCAGCTGTTTATTCAAGCGCAATAAGACGCAAAAAAGAACTGAATTCGCGATTGCATGTTGTCTGAGAGAGACGGATTTCTGTGCGCGCGCTTCGGGTGTATGTCAGTCAGCGCGAGCAACAAACTCCATGGTTTTTGCGCTTATTAATTTTATCAAACACCATACATGTTCCAAACTCATGTCTGCATGCTGTCTAACAGAGTCAGCTTTCTGTGTGGACGCTTCAGCTGTGTGTCAGCAAAGTCCCTTTTAGACAAGTAATTTCACTCGGCGGCCATCTTTGAAACGCCTCTCAGGCATGCAAGTGCAGCTCCTATATCTTTGTTCACCAAGCTTATGATTAAATGTCATATTTGAAATCACCAATGAAATATGACAACTGTCTCAAATACGATCGAATCATGACAAAGAATCTGCATTTTTCAGCCTGGACAAAGCTAATGCGCAGTCCTAAGCGCGCGTCTCAGAACACTACCTGCTTCTATAGCAAACGGAGCTTCTAATATCAGCTGCAGTGATGCGATGACTTTACTAATCAATGATTGGCTCTTTCATTTGGAAAGCAGGGCTTATTCACCATATTGGGCTTTGCACTTTCGCCCATTCATAGGTAGGCTAATCTTCCTATAAAGTCTTTGGTGTCAGTCAGCGTGAGCAGCACTAAACACATTGAGTTCTTTTTCACAGCTTGTTGCACTCAACATCAAGCACGTCCCACTCTTTATTTTCTCATTCATGCATGTTTCTTTATCACTTACGTGTATACAACTTTAAGTAGTACTGTTCTATGTGGACATATTTACATACAGCAAAATAAACGACTGTGGATACATACCATCATACAGCCCAGCCCTAAAATCAATGTAATAAATAAAATAAAACTTTTTTAATTATTATATGGACGTTGCGTACAAAATCTGAAGAGGCACATCATGCACATTTCCGTCTGAATGTGCCTAACGTCTCTGGAACAGAGTAGAGCTCATTACCCCCATGTACTCACATACTGTGCACTTCTGGACAGGAAGAGTGAATTGTGTAAAGGGTAACTTGGCTGAATATATCCCACAGCTTGATTCATATCAAGAATGATTTCAGCACACAATCAAAGGGCAAGCCACATCCTGCTGTGGCGCAAGTTGGCGGGACTGTCGAGCCACAACGTAACCTTTGGGTCAATAAAGGGCAATAAACTGTTATATAACTCAACATATTTACACAACACACATCACTGGAGGGTTAAACAATGCAGGAAAATGTTTTTACAATCACTTTAGTATTCTAATGCAGTCTCACTCAATTTTTTTAAAATCACATTCAGTCCCCTCATGTGGTCCTAATGTACAACAGCCTACGTGCTTTTAGCGTGCAATTCGGTCGACAGGAGTGAGAGAGAGAGGCAATCTAATCAGCATTCAAACACGCCATGCCGAGTCCCTCCGACTCAAGCTGCTAAGTCACCAGATAAAGATCTGCCTGACACGCCACCTTTTAAATAATCCACTTGCAAGTGTGCCATTTAAAAATATTAACACCCTCCTCAGAGAAATGCAAGGCTCTGGCACGGAGAGGGTCGAGGGACTGTAAGAAACGAGAAACTTGTGTTCAAGCAAAAATTAAGTGCGAAAGGGTGTAATATGTCACTAATTACAACCTAAATGACATGCGAGTCCCGAAGCCTATGCCACCAACAACATAATACTGAGGCTTTCACTCAGAGTTGCAGTTGGATTGCAGTGGTTGGGAGTTCAGGCGCTGATGGCAGGTGATGTTGAAAAAGCATCCTCTGTCAGTTAGCATTTGAGATGCTCCATGAATTCAGTCAGAAGAACTTAATGTTACTATGTTCCCTCTCCAAATTCCTCTGTGTATGGCTGCCCGTGCATTCAAACTCACTTCTGTAAACAATAAAAGAAAGGAGCTGGAAATATAGTCTACCGTTCCTCAAGAGTTAATTTAGGCATATTAAAGTTGAACTGTGTAATTTCTGTACCTCGAGCAGAACCAAATAAAAATACATTTTTAAAAGGTTTTCTCGAACAATCTTCATGCATTCAACCCTCTACAATGCGAGTAAATCTCTCGCATATGCGAGTAAATCTTCACTCTGGGTGACTAAATAATGTTTATCATTAGCCATTAGCTATAAATGCTTAGATTTTACTTGCCAGTGTGTGTGTTAGAGGCTGAGTATAAGTTTAGCACAGATATATTTTCACTCGCTGAACACTCTGACTGAGCGCTTGAGAGTTTTGCTCTCGGGCAAGCGATCTGTACCATTTCAAATCAGATTCAGCTCAATGGATATGCAATGTATCTGACGTACCGTAAAGTCTAGTGTTTCTCACACACACGCAAAGAGAGAGAGTCTTACATACCACGCAGAATCAACGCGCTACATGTAAACAATATTCTTTGTTGTATTTTTCATTTGGAATTATTCAGCTTTAAAGAACAAGCAGAAGATATGTGTTTTCTCCGGTAGTGGGCGGGACTAATTACCGTCCCTGTTTTGATTTCAGCAAATCAGTTCTAGCGAACGCAGATAACTTGATTAATATTCATGAACCCAGCAGCTCATCAATCCTTAGTGCGTTGTATATTGTTAATAGTAGTAGAATTAGTAGAAGTATTATTTTCTTATTAATAATCAATATGATCTATTACTATTATCATTTTGCCTGACAACATCTCATCTGACCGCAGATACTGAATCAGGACAATGTGTTTTTCTCAGGTACTCTGACAGAACTGTGTCTTGCATCAGAAAAACATTTAGGATTACGTTTTTGTTGTTGATGTTGTTTCTTTTACTGCATACTCCCCACCAATTAAGAAACACTGGGCTAGTTAAAGGTGCTTTATGTAAGTTTTTGACTGTACTAAAGCATAAAAATATCATCATATGTTTGCGGATATTAAGCTAATTTCAAATACTAATTTCTCTGAAAAACAATGCTACAGACCGTTATTTTACTTTGAAATGTGCGTTCTGTGCCAGAAAGTCTGTTTTTGTTTTGGTCTGTGCGATAACGCATGTTGCCAGTTTACCAAATAGCATTTCGCCACCACAGGTTGCCAATTGCCAGAAATCACAGCATATTGCTGCCATGGAAGCCAGCAAACAAACTGGGTCAGAGATCACAGTTTCTGCCTGACCTAATAAGCCTCAGCATCTAAAAATCTAAAAAAAGCACATTAAAACGCGGATAAATCAACTCATCAACTTCCGGTGTGTAACCTCCTTGCCTTCCAGTATCAATTGCGCTCGTTCCTGTTGCGTGTCCTCAACACCGTGAGCATCGAGTCTGAGGAGGAGGGGTCGGGGAAAACAATATTTTGAATTTAAACTGCAGTACCCATTTCAACCACTAGTCATTCTTACATACAGCACCTTTAACTTATGTTCACGTTTCCCTCATTTATGTGTTGAGCGCCACCTCGAGAAGCCATTAAGTAGCGATGCTGGGAGCAGGTAAATCAATTTAGAGCGCCTTGTTTTATTCATTAAAGAGCACCTATCATGGAATTTTGAAATGTACCTTTCATGTAGTGTGTAACATAGATCTAAGTGAACAAAAACATCCTGCAAAGTTTGAAATATGACAGTGCACCGTATATATAGTTATTTTCTTTCAAAAGTAAGAGTCGACTCTGAGTCATTTTTAAGAATCGTTAGAAGACCGAAGCTTTTTCTCTGA
Organism: Gobio gobio; assembly: GCF_949357685.1. Classification (NCBI taxonomy): domain Eukaryota; kingdom Metazoa; phylum Chordata; class Actinopteri; order Cypriniformes; family Gobionidae; genus Gobio; species Gobio gobio. The sequence continues at coordinate 18,498,643 of NC_137102.1, read as the reverse complement.
CTAGATGACGTCAACTTGTCAAGTTATTTGAATACGATACGCCCACTTATTGCGCTCCAAGACGCCAGTGAAAACTAGAAAACATCATGGCGACGAGACGCTGTGTTCTGAAGTGCGACTCAAAAGCAAACTTTTTTCATCTGCCCAAGGATGAGCATTTGAAGACTAAGTGGCTTGAAGACAAACCATACATCGTCGCGATTGTGATTTATTAGTCTACAAATGTCTATATTTGCATGTTTCGCGATCTCAGGAAGCTTTTATTATGGACTTCTATTATGGCACATGGTATCTTCTTCGTCTGTCTGTACCATATATGGACTACATGTGCACAGAGCGCCCTCCGGCTGCCAGTATGAATTGAAAACAACACATAAGAGACATCTGCGCATTTTGAGGAAGTATTGAATAAAAAATACTCCTCTGTTTAGAAATTTGACACAGACATATGAGAATCTATCAATGTCTCCTCATCTGCACACTTTTGAACTAAAAGCCCTGAGGGATGTTGATTTGTCACAAGTCTTCGTGAGGAGAATAGAGGAGTTTTTTAATGAATGAGATCAGCTGAGGCTCATATTACAATCAAACGGTACCGATGCGGTTTTCATATTCATAACTCCTGACACATATTAACAAATTACTGTCACTATAAGACTTTGATGGGCGTTCCGTTTCCGAAAATATCTGCACAGACTATACCAATCACAACTGACTGGGTCATCGGACCAATCACCGCAGATTAGCGTCACGTAAAGGCGGGGTTTTGAAAAGTGAATCACTAAAGGAATCATTTGAGAATCGCTGTCAAAACAGGTAAAAATAAATGCATATTATAAGAAAACTAAAGTATTTTTTGTCATTGCATGCATGCAAAACTGTTGTTGGGGACTTCTAAAACAATATTTGGAACATTTTAAATGCCATAATAGGTGCTCTTTAAAATATCGATATTTGGCGCCAGTTTATCGGTTCTCGTATCGATAATATAAATAGTGCTATACAAATAAAACTGAACTGAAATGCCAAAAAAGATAGTCATTTCTGAGGATGAGAATTGTTGGAATTATATTATTTTTGATAAGTATTAAACATTTAAATGAATACTTACAAAGCGAAATATTTTGATGAAAGACAACATCTACATGATAAAATGTTCATAATTTGTAATGATGTGCATAGATAAATCATGCACAATTAGACCACAGAGGTGCATTATGAAAACAAATAGGGTTTGTTTTGATTTCAAGTTGGCTTTAAATGTCTCACTGTGGAGAGTGGAGGGGTTGTTTGTTGGAAGGGTGAGATTCAACCCACATGACTAATCACACACCACATGGTTTAATACCAGGTGTAAAAAACCAAATGCACATTTCATTATCTGAATGGTCTGTGTGGATCTCGTGTTACATATAAGTGTAAATGGAGCTTTAATCCTTTGAGGCTAAAAAATAGAGAGCAAACTCAGGCTCGCTGTGTGCTGCCTTTCCTTTGAAGCTATTGTGGCAACATTCCTCTCATTCATTTAGAACAGCTGTGAGGTTTCATTAGGCTGTTTAAATTTATTTGAATTAAAATGGAGATTATTGATAGCCTCAGATGGAGTCGATGTGACTGTTTTCAGATGTGTTTATTATTTGCAGCTCACTATGTTGAGAGCATTAAATGCGCTGACTTGACTGTAATAATCAGCATTATAGCATTTTAAATACAATTCAGAAGTTTTTTGTAGCACAGTGATATTTTTTTCCAATGTAATGCTCAGTTTCTGCTTCAAGTGTTTCAACAAGCAGTATCCTAAAGATACTCCAGCTGAACTCTGTAGTGACTTGACATTTTCCATGTCGTTCAAAAAACAAACTTCTCTGCTCTCATCAGTGCTTTCTGAAGGGAGATCCCTCTTTGAAGGAAATCATACTTTCGTTCAAGGTGAAAAAAGATTCCTGGGGGTTTATTGTGGTACTGCACAGGGGTCTGCCAATTATTACAGTATTAGGGTTAACTTCAACAATAGCTTGAGTAAAAAAAGCAATGTTCAATGTCCTTCTAATATTACATAAAATTGAAAGAAAGAACTTAACTTGGCACATTAATATATTGATTATTTTAATGACTTCGAAATGAAAGCATGTATACAATTAAATTTGCTGCTACTGCAACACATTATTTTAGGCCAGACGGTGTGTCCCTGCTCCATTTCCCTGTCTTTGGCCTAGAAACGTACATTTGGCCTGTATGTGTGTGTTGAAGGGATAGTTCACCCAAAAATGAAAATTCTGTCATCATTTACTCACCCCCAAGTTGTTCCAAACCTGTATGAATTTATGTCTTCTGCTGAACACAAAAGAAGATATTTTGAAGAATGGAATGGGGGAAAATCAAGAAGTCAATGGGGTCCATAAACTGTTTGCTTACCGACATTCTTCAGAATATCTTCTTTTGTGTTCAGCAGAAGAAAGAAATACATTTTCAAGCCTGATTTACTGACGAGAACCAATGAGGTTCATTCTCGTGTGTTACGCAGCACGTTTGAGCTTCCACAACAACCAATGAGGTTCATTCTCAAGAACCAATGAGGTTCATTCTCGTGTGTTACGCAGCACGTTTGAGCTTCTGTTTGTTTGCTGATCATTGTTTATGTGTGAATAAAAGCATAAATTAAATCTATTCATTCCATAAAGCTATCAAGTCTTTTTTTTTTTTTTAAATCTTTTATTTAGTAATAATTATAATAATAATTCACATAATTATTACTGGTCATATTGATAGACGAGACCAAAATTGCCAAAGTTTGAAACCCTACACTGTAAAAAATTTCCAGGATTTTACAATATTTAACTGTAATATTTCACAGTAAATTACATTATTATCACTTCACAGGCTTCAACTGTGATATTCACAATATAATGCCGTAATCATAATTTTACTGTGAAAATAATGCAGGCGGGAAAAATAAAAATAATGCGGGCCATTACAGGAAACTACTGTGAATTTCAAATAGGCTTTTTGGCGCTGCGTCATCTGAGCTCTCTCGTGACTCGTCTCCTCGGTGGACTCATATGGATTCAGCAGCGGTAAGTGTTTAAATGTCAAACTTTCTCAATTTTTTTTATATGATAGTGCATGTTATTTAAAAGTATCAACCAAATTAGCGTTAATTCTAGGTTCTGTTGTTATGTGTATGTTTTTGTAGCTGGAGGGAGCTCGCGTAGGTTTGAGCGCGCTAATTTGAATGCTAATTTGAATGAACAGACGTTGGCTGTAACGTTACGTTAGTGTTAATTGTACCATATTAAGTTAGTAACTTTGAGACATCAGTAACCCCGTCGAGAATTTAACTTTAGCTTTGCTTTATGTTTTTCTTACTTTAACAGCGTTCTCTCTTTCCCCACAGCATTTTTCTGCGGTGACCACTGGGGAATAAAGTTGTACGGTAAGCTGTGGCCTTAATGTAGGCATTATCATCTATGTGTTTTTATCAACCAGATAAATTATAGTGTCGTGTATTAGGGCAAAGGTAGAGTAAATTAATCTGAAATGAGTAACGTTAGCTGGGCTTCTTCGTCATTTTCTCCCCTGCTGTGTGTGTGTGCGCGATGCGGAGCAGGCGTTGCAGGGCTCGGCTGTCAATCATGACGTGAAACTCGGTTTTTATAGCATCAAATAACTCATTAAAACCAAACTTATCAGAAAAACGAACACTTGAACATACATCAGTGTGATAAGAGCTACCTAAATGACAGAAACCATCTTTGGGAAGATTTTATTTGACTTATTTTATTACACACTGAGTAATGTTTCTTTATATAACGTCACATAATCCAAAGACATGATCACAATCTAAACTTTACCAAATGTAACGTTATACAGCCTAATCTAAGATAAATCGATGGGGGCAAGGGATGATTTGTGTGCAAATTTTGACACTGTACCATAAATACAGATGATTAACAGTTGAGTCTTATTCTACTCTTATTCTATTTATATATTATTTTTTGCAGCCTTGTGCCACAGCCACTAACGTTGAAGGACTGTGACGTTATCAAGCACCCCTCGCTTGACTGTCCAAGGTAATTTTGATGTCATCCTCATTTTTTATGTATTTTCAAATGTCAAAGTCGTCCACAGATTTGTTAGCAGTTTCATGTAGGAACTATTTTTTTTACACTGATAGTTCCTACATGAAAATGCACACAGTAAGGTCTGTGGAAATCTTAAATAACCGTGTCATTATTTCTGGAAACAACACAGGACATAGCAAGCCAGCTTATATTACTTACTAGTAGGGTTGGGAACCGAGAACCGGTTCTTATGCAGAACCGAAACTGATTTTTGAAAAATACCAGAACCGCGCGAAATTCCTAAGTTTCGGTTCCGAAAACGGTTCTGGTGCAATGTGTGTGCGAAGCGCTGGAAGCGAATCCTTTCATAGCGAGTGACAGCCAGTGTTGCCAACTCCGTGATTTTCCCGCTTTCCCGTTTTCCACTGTTGCCGCGGGCTGTGTTTCATGTCCGCGGGTTGAAACGATTGTGCAATTGTGCGGGTTTTGTTGTGATAACCTGGCAACCCTGGCTCACCTCATCATGAATATTAATTACGTTGCCTGACGCTTCCAGGAGGGCAACGCAGTTCAGCACTGAAAGCCCTCGCGCTACACATTTACGGTTTTGCGTCAGATATTTTCTCGTTGACCACCAGCATGGCGAAGAGAAAGTCACAAGTATGGATTCATTTCCAAAGAATGAATAATAATGAAGCAAAATGTAACACGTGAAAAGTTAATAACATGCAAAGGAGGCTGCACTAGCAATCTGACAAAACATTTGCTACAGCACAGAGAGCCACAGGGCTTATACCAGATTTATAGTGAAAGGCCTATATATATATTTGTCAACCGTTGAGTCACCATGGTTTAGGTAAGCGTTTAGGCACAATTACCTTTGTAATGCTGAATTGCAATTTATTATTTACAAGTTCACTGAATAACTGAATTACTATTAAATTAATATATAACTAATTAATAAATATAACTAATAAATATAATTTATAACTTAAAATGTAATAAGACAATTTCAGAGGTGTTCATTTGAAAAAAAATGTGTTGCAAGAATGGCTTAATTAATACTGTAATATATGTACAGTACAGGACTTTTTTGACATTGCCAACCTGTAAATTAACTTTAGAGCAAGTAATAAACACAAAATGGATTGTTTGAGTTGCGTATTGTGCCTTTTTCCTTTACCACTATTTGTTTAATAATTTTAATGGAACCGGAATCGGAACCGGAATCGTTAGGCAGAACCGGAACCGGAACCGGAACCGGAAAATTTCTCACGATTCCCAACCCTACTTACTAGTCCAAAGGCTCTGTCTGTCAGGCAGCCTTTCATTTAAAAAGCCAGATATATACCACAACACTACTCTTTTCACTCTAATTTCTTGATTCATTTTCTGAACAGTAGGACATGATGAATATATCTGGTTTTGTTTCAGGTGACACAATGAAGCTGAGGGCATGGATGTTGTCGTTGGAGGCTCAAGTGGTCATGGGACCTCACCTTTACTTCACAACTGGTCTGTCTGCCATTTTTGCTAGCTACGACAACGTCAACTTGAAAGGTAATGTCTAAATTAATATTGTGCTTGAGGGCTTGTTTTTTATTTGGTGGGTTAAACAAGGAATGTTTGGATCACACAGGACCACAGTAGCCAAACGGTGACGACCACCCTTCTACTCCTCAAACAAGTGGTGTGTTGCAGACTCAACTCGTGTGTCTGGTGGACACCAGAGAGGAAGATTTTTTTAAAAGGATGGAGCTCTTACTCTATCCTCTGCAAACAGTATATTTAAATGATGTAAATTGTTGTATGCAACTGCTCTGCCTGGGTAAATCACACATCTATACTTTGTTGCAGGACTGTTCTTGATTGTTTGTTTGTGATAGAAATGTTTTTCAGTTGTTTGTGGTTTAACTGATCCAAAGTAATGTCTCTTTGTTCAAAATAACTTTAGTTTTGCTAACACTGAAGGTGGTGACTGGGAATTGACACCTTTTTCATCCTACTTGAATAAAACTAACAGCTTTCCTCTCTCCCTTTTTGTTTATAGGTGCATCTTGGCCATCAATCCAGAGACAGTCACAAAGTCAAAGAGGCAGACAGGACATTTCAACCTGCAAGTTTGTGGACTGATCAGGAAACTCATTGGCTTTGAATGGATGTCAGTCTAGTGTGTAACCAGTGTTCCAACGCCAGAACGGACAAACCAAACACTGGCTCTGTGTTAAATGGTTAGTTCACCCATGATTTACCCACCCTCAAGTCATCCTAGGTGTATATGACATTCTTCTTTCAGACAAACACAATCAGTCATATTTAAAAAGTCCTGGCTCTTCCAAGCTTTATAATGGCAGTGAATTAATATTCTATCCATCATATAACTGCTCCACACGGCTCCGGGGGGTTAATAAAGGCCTTCTGAAGTGAAGTGGCACGTTAGTGTATAAGAAAAAAAATTACAGTTCCGATATTAGTATCGGAAATATCACTGAGACCACAACAAATTCTGGCATCTGTATTGGCGAGTACTTGAACCCATGTACCGATCCGATACCATTTTCTTAAACAAGACCAAGTTATTATGACCGCTAGCTTTGCCTAACCGCTGCACGGTTCTTCTTCGCTGCTCAGAATGCATTGCAAACACAGGAAGCTGTGCTCAGGGTGTCTGCGGGGTTGTAAAAGGTAGTAAATGAAATTAGCCAAAATTAAGGGCATTAAAAAGTATTAAAAAGTAATAAACATCATCTGACGAGGTATTAAATTTTCGAGCCCATTTTTTTTTTTAGATACATTTTCAATTTGTTTTAAGTGCAGGCCTTTTTTTCTCAAATATGAGTGGATTTATTTATATGTTGAGAGTAGGACCTGCGCGATATCATGTGAGGTGGTGTACGTTCGCGCGCGTGCTGAAACAAACTGGGTACCCACCCCTGACGCGATATTTAGGAGCATTTCAAGCTTTGACGCCTCTTGCGGATACGACTGGGCAACAAAACTCAAGCCCCTCTTCTCTTATATCAAAATCTTCCACCATTTCTCTTTAAAAGGTATTGTTTTTTTTGTTTTTTTTTGCTCTATCCTCTGCGGTTCTGCGTTCATCAATATACGCATGCGTCAAGGGTTAGTCTTTTAGCGGAACTCGACTCGCAGAGCCGTGTGGAGCAGTTATATGATGGATAGATGCACTTTCTTTTATGGACTTCAAAAACAGCAACAGTCACTGCTATTATAAAGCTTGGATTAGCCAGAACTTTTTTAATATAACTCAGATTTTATTCGTCTGAAAGAAGAATGTCATACACACTTAGGATGACTTGAGGGTGAGTAAATCATGGGCTAGTTTTCATTTTTCGGTGAATTATTCCTTTAAGCTAGATGTGTTTATGCAGTAAGATGGTCCCACTTTATTAAACTGCTAAATAAATGTGTTAAATTGATCATGTTTTTGTGTTTGTTTGAATTTAACATGTCTTTTCAATGTTATAGGTTACTGATGGGTTAACAGATAAAAATGTAACATTTACAGTATGTTTTTAAGTGTAAATTAAGAGCACATTTCTGGTTAGAGTTGCATTACTTTTACACTGTAATTCTACAGAAGCATAAAAAAATTCAGCTGTGATTTTACAGTAAATTACTGGCTACTAATTGCCTTACTTTCACTGTAAGATACTGTATTTAATTTCACAATATACAGCTGTGATTTTACAGTAAATTACTGGCTACTAATTGCATCACTTTTACAGTAAGGTACTGTGTTTAATTTCACAATATACAGCTGTCATTTCACAATTATTTACTGTAAAAAATATACAATAAATTACTGTGAATGTGAAAGTAATGCAATTAGTAGCCAGTAATTTACTGTAAAATCACAGCAGAATTTTTTACAGTGTACAAGCAGGCACAACAAACCTGGTGTTCTTTATAATCGTGCAGCTGTAGTTTCTAAGTATAACTGTTTCTCAGTTATATAACTCTTCCAGTTAGACAAAAAATAAAAATAATAGTCTGCTATGAATGCAGCCTATATATGCAAGTAAAATACTGACCACCGTATTGAAATTCCTTCTGTTCTCATTACAGAAACCAACTTCCATTTTCATAAGAATGAATGATTATGAAGTGCAGTTTCCTATAGCAACGGTGAGATAAAGTATAGCGAGTGGAGAAGAAAGGAAAGATTTGGATTAGTGTATGCATGACAGCAGTGGATTTAATAGCATAGATGGAGGGAAGTGAGGTGACTAATAAAAATGAGACGTGCAATAAAAAGGTCACATGCTGTTGGGGGGGGGGGGGTTGGTTGGGCAATGGCTACTGCATGTAAGGAACAGATTCAACAAAGGATTGTGCAGAAATGAATTTCTAGAATAAACAGGGCAAAACAATTATGTTTAGTTGTGATTTTAGATGCAGTCTTGAGGCTAGAAGGGAAAAAATACATACACCCATGCAAGAGATTGGAGCTAACGACACAATATCTGGGGTAATAAATCAGAGTTTCTTTGTGGCCTAAAGCATTTTTAAACCTATTTGCAAAAGATAATGCCTCCAATTCCTTTCAGCCTCGAAGACCCACAAGAAGAGGGTTTAATAGCTCATTTATCACAAGGCCGAATGGCCCTCACCTCTGCCTATTAACTAGGTTTATCATCTCCTCTATTAGCATGTTTCTTTTTAATAATTTTCATTTCTGAACACTATCATTCAAAACTTTGGGGTCCGCAGGATTTTTTTAAACAAATGTTGTTAATTTGAACTATCTATTAATCAAAGAATCTTGAAAAAAAAGACATCCCTGTTTCGACAAAAACATTAAGCAGCACAACTATTTTGATGATAATAACAATAATACGACATGTTTTTTGAGCACAAAATCGGCATATTAGAATGATTTCAGAAGGATCATGTGACACTGGATTCAGCTTTGCCATCAGTGGAATTAATTATTTAAAATACTTTAAAACAGAAAAAACTATTTTAAACTTGTAATAATATTTCATAATAACTATTTTTACTGTATTTTTGATCACATAAATGCAGCATGGTGAGCATAAAAGATTTACAGGATCCCAAACTTTTGACTGGTTGTGGACTTCTCAAATGTAATATTCTTACATTGTGTAACTGAGCATGTAACATTACAAAGCCATATTGTATTTGAAAGCCACAGCAAGGGGTATTATGTATGAGTCATATGAACATATGAACAATTTTTATGGTGTTATTGGTCTCTTTGGGACTTAACAGATGTCACTAAAAACAAAAAATAACAGCATTAAAGGTATGCAACATCATGAGGGTAGTATTGGCATAACTCTGACAATTTTTAAGTGAACTATCCTTTCAACAATAATTTCTGGTCTGTCTCATAGCTAATAATGTTAGGCTGTCAGGATCTGTCCGGGTCATAAATAAAAGTGCTAATCGTTTTAACCTAATAATCAACCCATCACAGTCTTTCAATGAAGTATGAGGTGTCTGTCATGTTCAACTTCTTGTGCTCTAGTCTAATTTGACCATGGGTTGAACACATTAGGTGGTCAGCTGTGACTAATACTCCACATGCTGAGGTGACAATTTCTGTCACAGTGTCTGCATTTATGTGTCATTTTCTGGTAGGTGGTGGCACTGTACTCCTTAAAGTCTCTCCCTTTTGTCCTCTGCCTGGTTGATGGAATCTCTTCACCATTCTGTGTCAGGTACCTTCAACTGCATACCAATGTCTAATAGCATCCTACAAATGACTCCTGCAATGCATCTGTAGACTTCCGATAGTTCCTTGTGGTTGCAAGACAGAGATTTGGAGTCATTCTGACAAGGCCTATCTAAAGTGGCCTGCGATGTTTGTGTAGCATCTACTGTATAGATGGCAGGGTTGTGTGTTTGGGCACTAAAAAGCCATTTGGGACCCAGATCACCAGGACATTAGGGGTGTCGAAATTAATTGTTTCTACGATGCATCGTGATGTAGACGAGGACGATTCGGTATCGGCTCAGTAATAGACCATAACCGATTATAATGTACTGATTATTTGTCACGTACGTGCTAGGGATGGGCATTTTTGTCAATTTCTCATTTCGATCATCGATAGGTCTCAAAAACGAGTACTCGAGTAATTGGGGGCGGGGCATGTGCAGGGGGCGGGGCATGTCCGTTATTGAGATAATGAAAACTGTTATGAAAATGGTTGTTGACAAATACAAACGTGACATGAAAACAGGTATATGAAAACATGAACATATAAAACAAAAAATAACTGCTTGATTATGATGCATAAATGTCTTTGAAAAAGAAACATCTTTATAAAAGGACTCAAATAACCAAGTCAGTAATATCGAGCATTGCCTTTGAGCTGAAACTGTGGAATAACACCACCCTGCAGAGCTTGCTAGCTGGTTAATAAACTCAACCAAACGTACCCTATATCAATGTTAATATGAAGATTATTATGAACCTATTACGACATAAATCAACACAAAAGGACGTGAATGCGCATGTGAACTTCAGCGTGCTAGATTTTACAGGCGAAGGGTTTGAAACAGAACATTTTGAAAGCGCTCTTCCCTTAACCACGCTGATTCACGGACAACGAAAGCACACAGAAACAACATTTTATTAAAATCCTGTTCTCATTATAATGCTTTGACAGATTGACTCTGCACATCATGCACTTAATTGTATTATTCATGATCGAAGCGTTTACAGACATCACTGCGCGTTTTCAAACTCATAACGAAAAACAACTTTAAATAAACTAGGTCTACTGTTAAAAAAAATATGAGAACAGTATAGCACTGCTGCATTACTAATGTCAATGATTCTGAGAAAGAAATAGCCTATCTGAAAAGAATATCTGTCTCTAAACCATGTCGAGCTCGAGCATTAATGCATTTGAGCTGAAACTGAAGAGAATGAACAGCCGGTATAACGGCAGCGCGTTTCTATCTTATTAAGCTCAACCAAACGCGTTTTATATTAGATTAATCAGATAAACAACATAAAGGTAATCTTCTGCATCTGCAGAAAAGGACGCGAATGCGCACATGAACTTCATGCGCTAGTCTGAGTGTTCTCGCTAGTTTCTCTGAGGATAAGCTGATAAACGGGGAACTAAGCACAGATCATTTAGCAGCATTTTCCACGGTGTTCTCATTATAATGCTATGACAGATTGGCGCTGCACATCTTGCACTAACCATTTAATGATCAGTGATTCCAGACATCACTGCAGTGCACGCCTCTTCACTTTATTTCGCCGCGGTCATGAGGCGTGCTGTATCGCCAACCAATCAGACCTCCGGTACCGCGCAAAACGACGCAATAACCAATAAAAAAAGAGACAAATATTTTTTTTTTCAGGGCGATCATCGTTCTCATGATCGATGATCGCTGTCACGTTCGAGTACTCGATTACTCGACCACTGTTGCCCATCCCTAGTACGTGCTTTGTCGCGGTAGCATACAATGGCAGAGGGAGGCGAGACGCGAGTGCAAGTAATTAAAATGCTCCAACTACTTTAAAAGCCGACATCTGGGCACATTTCAGCTTTTATGAACAACCTGGTAAGCACGACCTGGAGAACACACACGCTGTGTGTAAATCAAAGCTATCTGATTTATCAAAACTATTTCATTTACACTTGCACATAAATGTATCTCCGCAAAACGGATATAAATCCGATCTTCAATTCCGCACTATATGCAGATTTATTGGATTTCACGTCACTAAAAATATATTCAGTTTCATGGCTTGCACACATTGTCCATGTCTCTCTGTTATATAAAAATGCAATTAACAACTAACAAATATCGTATAACCACGAATAATGAGAGATTGAGGGTTACGTTTACAGAACATTTCCAAATATACACTACCCTTCTAAAGTTCTTAAAGATTATTTTTTTAATTCATTTTATTTAGCAAGGATATATTAAATTGATAAAAAAAAATGATCACAAAAATTATTCATTATACAGTGAACATTTTAGCCTTTTAAATTGGGTTTCTGCATAACACTATGCATATCAGGATACTTAATAGTGCTGTATTTTCTACGTTTTTCTATTTGGATTAAAAAAAAAAATCTGTATTTTAATAATAATTTTATTTCACATCCTGCCCAATGATGTCCTAAAAAAAATGTTGATATTGAAGGCTATAAACAAATACAGTGAATGTAATGTAGGCATGTATTAATAATTTTGTTTTTTAATACACTGAACTAAAAATGAAAATAAAAACAAAAGCATATAAGCCTATATTTGATAACCCAATTATAATGGTCACTTTCAAAAAAATATACATACTTGTAGGTTTAAAATTCTACATATGGCACATTTATTGTCCAACAACAAATATTTTAGAAATATGTATATTTTAGTCAGAATTATTGCGTTCTATTGTGCTCCGTCTGTTTGGCGCGGATGTGCGCGGCTTGAGTCTGAATTTTAGCAGAGATTCACATGCAGAAAGCTTGTCGTCTCCTGACAGCAAAATGGACATATTTGCATGACTTTCTAGCATTTACAGATGAAGAATATACCTGTGAAATGTAAGTTATGCACTGAGGAAAGCACCACATTTCAAACGCATTAAACACCGCAGGTATTTATCTGTCTGTCAGCACAAGTATCTCTCAGAGCGTCTGACAGGGAAAGCTGCTTTAAACTATACGTGTTAACAATATCTTACCAGTTATTTTAAAGCCCTTAATATAAAGCATGTGTCATGCGTTCGTATCAAACTACTGTATATTAGAGCTAAAAATAACGATTATTTTTCAGATTAGTCGACTAATCTAACGATTATTTTTCCAGATTAAATTTATGATTCTTTTTTACTGATTATTGTATTTCAAAGAGGGTAGTGAATTTGTATATTATTTTAACATGAAATCAATGAATGATGACAATATTAATTGTATTTCAGGAAGGGTAGTGTACATAGTATGCCATTTTATAATAAAATATATGGACACAAGAAGCATTTTAAACATCATGTATAATGATACTATTCATCATAAAATGTATACAGAGTAGACCTAATTAGGAAAAGTTGTTTACTATAGTAGTTGAGTATGATTTACTTATTGATTTGTGTCAATAGTAAACGAAAATGCACTTGTATTTATCTGCAAAAGGTTCACATACAGGAGCTTTCAGCATAGTTTCAATGTATAACTAGTCGCCTATTTTGAAGATATACATGTGCATAAACAACGACTAAAGCTGCCAGAAGTTTTTGCCCAAATTTCAAAGACATATTTAAATGATTAAAGCTAGAGGCATATCTTAACTTTAATGTTACTTTAATCATGTAAACTACCTATATACAGCATGTTATTATGCATATGTGTTTGGGACAGAGGGGAACCAGGTCGCATTTACAGCAGATATATGCAGCCCATAATAAATAAAAGCATGAGACGTACTGGGGTCGGAGAAGAACACCGGAAAATGTGACCGACTTTTGCAATACACGCGCCACGGTTCAACTGCGCGAGACGAACACTGGTAGCAGGGTTGCCAGGTTTTCACAACAAAACCCACCCATTCGTTACTCAAAACTAGCCCAAAACAAGCCCAATCGCGTTTCGGGGAGGTTCTCCGGTAAACATTGCGTTCGGGGGGTTAAATATGTGGGGATTTTTGCAGGGCTGCCTGCTAAAATTCTCATTCCCGGGGATAAATATCACATAATTGGGATCGCTTCAACCCGCGGACATGAGACACAGCCCGCGGCAACAGTGTAGAAGTAGCCCAATTCCGCGGAAAAAACGCGGACATGGCAACACTGACTGGCAGTGTGAAAGGTCCCGCTCTCCACGCGCACAGCTTCTGCTCTGCCACCACGTGCAGCGTGAAACTGGCGTTACAGAGCGAACAAAGCACAGTTTTATTCGGCTTCTGTTTAAAGTACTCCCACACTTTTGAATGTCGCGGTCTAGCTTTATATGATAAATTATCATTTTCACTATGCCCGGGAGCAGAAGCTGCCATTATTCTAGATCTTCTGTTCTATTCTAGAACGTAAACAATGTGCCGCCGACGCGTCGACGCATTTCACATTTCACGCGTCGTTGCAGCCCTACTGTATAACGTTGACGCGTCGTTGCAGCCCTACTGTATATCGATACTTCCAAACAGCGTTCGCCCATCTCTTAGGACTGACTGACCCGTGTTCAACTGCTGTTCACATGGAACCCTTCTCCTCTTCTGCCTTCAAAGCTCTAGTTTGAATATTTGCTACTACCTACCCCACGCGTCATGTACGCCCTCACGCGATGACGTCATCCAATTGCGATCGGTTCGTGAGATCGGCCAAGTTAGTGAGTCATAAAATATGATTATCGGCCGATACCGATCTCAGGCCGATCGATCGGAGCATCCCTATCAAAGACAGTACATTCCAATGTACTATGGGAAAAACATACTGGCATACAGACATCCCAGGAACAAGATTCTGACAGAGTCTTTATGAGTTTCTTATTGCTTTACCTTGGTTAATTTTATGAGTCATTTGCTTCCTGTTAACGTCTGGATTAAATCCAATTATGGCTTTCTGAGAAACAGACCAGTCCTTCAGTATGAGTGAAAGACATCGGCATAGAGTTTCCAGACATACAGTTTGACCACAACATCACTTGCAGTTTATGAAGTGATTCTGACAGTAGCTCAAAAATATTCAATCAGTACTGCAAGTCTGTAAGTCCATTACAGTAATTAAAAAGTGAAAGACAAGCATTATAATCATGTCTTGGCTTGAAACTTTCTTCCACTAGCGAGCAAGTTGCAATTTCTGAGTTTTTTTCTGATCGCCCATTTGGACCATTAATTCACTAGCCTTGATGCAAAAATAATATCTTATAATATTACTAAAATAATTATTTAATAATATAATACAATTTTAATGCATTTTATTTATTTCGAATTTACAGCAAATTAATGTATCTAGTGCTACGTTTTTAAGACTGGCCCCAGGTCATATTAATTGCAGAGTTCCACAAAATTAGGACAACAGTGGTGGTTATACACACATTCAAGGCAAGTGAGTTTCTGCAAACATCAGTCTTTCAATACAAACGTAATGTACATAAAAAAAAAAAAACATGCATCATTTTGCCACGGTTGTCTTTTTAGTTTAAATGTTCTCTTCTTTGTACAGAGGACAGACACAGTTGGAATGAGGGGGGAGTCCTTCTGTGATGGTTGGGCAGTCACCAGCACCCCCTCTATGCCAGGACTCCCCCGGTCTTCTCCATCTGGCACACCAGTGGGAAGATGAAGCGCCAGAACTGCATCTTCCCGTTCTCCCGCATGCTGCTTCCTCTTGTCCTCGTGATACAGTCTGGAGACTGCACTCAGTGGGACACAAAAAAAAAAACTATTATTTCCATCAAAAACTACAAACCCTGTCCAAACCCTTTAAAACAGCTTAAGACAGCACCTAGCTCCTTTCGACACTACTGAAACAGCTGCTGTATGCTTTGTGGAAGATTTTTGTCTACAATGGCTGACAGAAAACTGACTTGTTTTCTGCATTCAGTCAGGATGAATTGAGAATATTCCACAGTTCACTCCAGAGTGACTATCCACAGAAAGGAGAAAGTGCTAGCGGAGGGATTTTTTGCTGAGCAAAAAAAACAATGTTTGCTAAATTCAAAACAGACACCGATTTGTTCCAGAGCAGCTGGTCAGTGCTGACTTTTTGATTTGAAGCTGGAAGTCTGCAATTATGCCCATTCACTTCACTAAACCATACCTACATTGTGAAAACCAATTGATCATTCAAGCAAACACAATATAAACTCCAGACCTGAACAACATCAGTAAGGCGTGCAGTTTGAAGGTATTCGATTATTTCTTAAGAGACAGTTATATTAGTGCCCATACATTGGAAACTCATCAAGTGACTGGACTTATCACTCCTACCTGGTGGAAACAGACAAAAATGTCTTTACATTGAAAACTTACATTGAGGAATAGACCCGAGTTATATCTAGAGAGACAAGAATATCATAGACTTGGGGGTGGGGGTGGACTTTTGAAACGAGAGAGAAACCTAGTAACACCCTATAGCAACACAGAACATCTTAACAACCACCTACCAACACCCTACCAAATGGACAACATGGCATGAAATACTCTTGGAAAGTTGGCAACAATAATATAATAAATGTTGCTCATAAATCACTCTAAAAATATATAAATTAGGGCTGTCAAAAGATTAATCGCGATTAATCACATCACCAAAATAAAAGTTTGTGTTTACATAATATATTTGTGTGTACTCTGTATAATTATTATGTATTTATAAATACAAACACATTCATGTATATATTTAAGAAATATTTGCATGTATATACTGTATATACATTTATATAATATATAAATATAAATATTTTATATATAAATATAAATATTTTATATATAAATATAATACATTTTTCTTAAATATAATATATACATGCTTGTGTGTGTTTTTATATATAGATAATAATTATACACAGTACACACACATATATTATGTTAACACAAACTTTTATTTATTTTGGATGAGATTAATCGCGATTAATCTTTTGACAGCCCTAATATAAATACATAAATAAATAGTATATTAAAAGAATGTACCTAATCTAAATTAAATACAAAAAACACAAAATGAAGATGCAAACTGCAATTCATTATTTTATTGAAGAGCATACAGCTCAATTTCAGGAAATTTCACAAAATGAATCATGGTTAATTTAATGTCAAAACAGCTTTGTCATTATTTCAGCAGAAATCAAAAAATTGTAGTGAGTATTGGCAGCGAATATTGAGGCAAAAACTGGTCTAGTAAAACCAAACTATCAATAAATGACAGCTAGTGGTTGAAATGGGTACAGTCCAAATTAAAAATATAGTTGGCCTCACACCAATCAGACTCAACGCTCACGCGGGTTGCCAGTTTATGGATATACAACAGAAACGAGCACAATTGAAAATGGAAGGCAAGGAGACTTACACACTGGAAGTTGATGAGTAGATTTATCCGCATTTTAATGTGTTTCAGTCACATTTTCCCTGTGTGTTTGTGGACTTTTACGTAATTTCCTGTTGTGTGTTTTTGCTTTGTAGTTCATTGTAGTTTTTCATGCTGATTTAGTTCTCCAGGTGTTTCATATCTGTCACGCCCCTTGTTACCTTGTTTAGCTTGTGTTTTTATAGTGCTTGTGTTCCACCCATGTTTTGTCAGTCGTTTTACATATGTATTGTTGTGGTGTCATGAGTTCCTTGTTTTTCGTTCTAGTTTTCTCAGTAAATGTTCCTGCATTTAGATCCGCTTCCCTGTCTGCTCATTCCACACTCATCGTTACAGTTTCTGTTCATAGATATTTTAGATGAACTCCGAGGATGAACTTTTTAGGTCAGGTAGAATCTGCAATAAATAACCCAGTTTGTTTGCTGGCTTCCATTGCAGCAATATGCTGTGTTTTCCGCCAACTGGCAACCTGTGGTGTCGTTACACTATTCGGTAAACTGGTGGCGTGCGGTATCACACAGACCAAAACAAAAACAGCCATTCCGACACGGAACGCACATTTCAAAGTAAAATAACATGGCTGTAGCATTGTTTTTCAGAGAGACGAGTATGTGAACTTAGCATTTTGCCTATCTGCAAATTATGTTATTTTTATGCTTTAGTAGTCAAAAACTTACATACAGCACCTTTAAATGGTTGACAAAACTGGGCTCTATATAAATGTTATATGGCTTTATGAACACTATCTTAACTCTGCTGCCACACTAACACTTAAAAAAGACAAGCACCCCAATCCAAACCACTGTTTGACAGTCAACCCGCCTACACCACAACAACTGCACATCCCAGTTCTCTAAACTGAGCTGCAAAAGAGCCTCCCTTATCAATATTCAAAGGAGCCCACAGCAAATTATTTAATTGTTAAACACACAAGGCCATTAATGCTGCATAAACGTTAAGGGATCCTCCCTATCAGTACTGCAGCTCACAACTCCCTCTACATTCATCTTCCTGAGTGACAGCGCACAGAACCACATGCATGTCAATATGACAAGCGGCTGGCTGAGTTTATTGGATTATTGAAAATCGCGGCGACAGAAAAGAGTAGCAAGAAGAGAATCAACAAAGACAGCGAAGGGAAACGGTGTTCGCATGTGTGCGTGTTTGGATTAGGGTGTGGAAGGGGAGGTCACCTTCACACGACTCACTGGCAGTAATCGTACCTTGGACACGTTCTTCTGCCTAATGGAGCCACCACAATGGTGACGGGGGCCCGGTGACTAACGGGCTAATCTAATAAGTCACACGCAAAACCACAAACTGGACACGGCCTGTAGAGTCATCGGTGCACTGCAACAGCTAGGGATGGGCGGCATGAGCAGAATCGTGATGGTAGGAGTAAGATCTAGAGATGCACCAATATTACAGTTCTGGATGATACAAGAAGTCAATATTATGTATGTTATGACAGATTACAGATAAATCACCAAAATAAAATAACATACTTTTTTTGTCTAAATAAATGAAAAATAAAACACTAAAACTACAATCAATGATTTAAAATTTGAGCATCATAACATTATAATGTACAGTGTGAAAAATGTATATTAATTTAAGATTATATTAAACAGTGTTTTAAAAGAAAAAAATAAGGTAAAGTGAGCATGCACACTTAAAAATCAATTACTGGATAATATATATCTCTAGGCCTAATAAATATAATGGTTTAACATGATTACTATCACAATAAAGTTATTTTTCCTGGTAATTATGTTTGGGTAAGATTTTCACTGGCCCTACAACAAAAAAGTAATCAAATAAAATAGTTGTTGTTTTCAATGTTTTTGACCAAAATACATAACCATGTTTAGTAATACATTTGTTATGACACCAAAATTTTAGATACCAGTAAAATTTCACAATTCTCGCGATTCCTCAGCAAAAACAACTAGCAATAGCCTACCTAAACACAGTTATAAAACAACCCTCTACAATGTGAGTAAATCTTCACTCTGAGCGTCTAAATAATATCTATCATTAGCCATTGGCTAATAAATTCTTAGATTTTACTTGCCAGTGTGTGTGTGTGTTAGATGCGGAGTATACGTTTAGCATAGATATATTTTACTCTTTCGCCGTAAGTCGACTTGCGTACCGCTGACCGCCGGAAGCTAGTTATTTTAGTCTATAAAGTTTAAAATATGGATATTTTTCTTACACAAACGCGCCACTTCGCTTCACTTCGCCCTGGAGCCATGTGGAGCAGTTATATGATGGATAGATGCACTTTTATGGACTTCAAAAACCCATCGAGTCAACGCCATTATAAAGCTTGGAAGAGCCAGGACATTTTTAATATAACCCCAATTGTATTTGTCTGAAAGAAGAATGTCATATACACCTAGGATGACTTGAGGGTGAGTAAATCATGGGCTAATTTTTCTTTTTGGGTGAATTATCCTTTTAAGCACCACCACCAGTCCATAGTTCAGTTAAATTACAAATATGCATATATATATATATAATGGTACAATGGTGCAAGTTTGGACAATGGCGATTCTATTGCCAAGGTGTGCGTGTGTAGAGGGTTGTAAAATAATAACAGATAATCAAACTGCAAGCAATAGCACAAATAAATATAATAGAACAAAGATACAGACTAAACAAACAGTGCTTTTCAGGTAGGTCTAACAGTAGTTTTTAAGAAGGCATAGAGAATTTGTAATCATTGAAGTAATCAAATGTAAAATAACTGCATAGTCTTCACTGTTTAAATTAAACATGCATTAATATTTAATAGATTAATCCTTATTTAAGATACAAAAGTTATTCAGTCAAGTTATTCCTTTTCTTTGTCTTTTTGTTTGATTAAAAACATACAGAAATATTAGGCTGCTGTCACTTAAGACCCAAATGCACAGATCCAATTAATAGTTTTCAGTCACATGACTGTCACAGAGCCCTGGAGGGCAAAACCGCCATAGAACTCCATTGAACTGCAGCACAAGCCTGTAAAATGTCCATCTTGAAACAAAAATATGTGAACAAGATGCACATTTTGGGCACTTATGATCCACATACAGCACCTGCTGCAGTATTTCAATCACTAAAAACAGTGGGACATTCTAAAACATTTTACGTGAAAAACTCTTTAGGGTCGGTTGCACTTGCACCAATAAGGATTCAATTAAGCAAAGTGAAACGATAATCTAGGATTTGTTGATATGGGTTTTATTTGAAATTGAGTTGTTGCACTACTTAATTTTAAACAGATTAATTATGCAGTAAAACCGTTGGAATTATAGAGCTGATCAAGCAGCACAGGCAGAGGGTGAACCGACGCCAGGCTAAAGAATCCTTATTTGTGCAACCCAACCTTAAAGTGCCGTAATGTAGTAAAACAGTGATATTAAAAGATCAAGTTCAGATTACACCTTTTTTTATGATGCATACTATACAGGCGAGCAGATGAGCCCAGCATATGAACGCAACACGTTTTCTTTTTAATGGGTTTCGATGGAAAAAAAACGCTTAATTAGAAACCTTGTGTTGCACTATTCTGTGTTCATCTGCTTTTCTATACAAAGTATGCATCATCAATAAGGTGTATATTGAATTTGGTCTTTTAATATCACTGTCTTACTGCATTAATACTGACTACAAACTTGGTAAAAATTACTGGCAGGCAATGGAGGATAGCCTTGTTTTGCCCTCCAGGCACGTGAAAACTATACTGATGCGCATCCATTTTCTTCCACGAATACTGAATAGAGTTCTCTTTCACATCTTTTTGTGCTTAAATATTTAGACTGGCAAGGCCTGAAAACACGTACACATTTATATACACATTAGTGCAAAAAACAACTGCTTAAAAACAGTTAAACAACAGTGATACAGTAAAAATCAATCAATTATTTATTAATGTCCAAGTTACGACCTTTATATGAACCTGGCAACCATAAACAACCTTTGCAGAATCTCTACCGATTAATATTCCTATACTCCCATGCCGCTAAGCCATAGCATGAGCTATTAAAGGGGTCATATTTTAGTTTTACGGTGTCAAACACTGAATTATAGTCAAATATACATATTATAATAACAATATTAACAAGTATCAAAAGAATAGGCTTTCACTAGTAAACAAGCTGGAAAAGATATCAGAGCTGGTTTTCAAAAGTAAAGCTTGCACAGTAAGGCCTCTTTCTTTGCTAAGATACTGTCCAAAATAAATCAGTGCAGAGCCTATCCAATTACCTCTCAGCACAAACCATCAAAGCTGTAACTTAAGCAAATAATGTAAAACTGAAAACATGGGGGGCACTTCAAAATAGCCTTAGCCACTGTTCTTATAAAGGGTCTGGGCCATTTCTTTGCCAAAGTCTGTTTGCAATTTTCGTTAAATGGAGATGTCCCATAAAACTGTGGTGTAAATGGTTTATAATGCCACCAGCAGGCCCACTAATGGAGAACCTGTTTTCAATCAACAGCCAAATTACTGCAGAATTGGCTTCCAGACACTTAACTACTTCTCAGTTCTATAAACACAGAAGAGCCTGAGAATTTGAGAAATATGAAAACCTTGCAATTTCAATGACAGCAACATGGGTACAGCAAACACAATGGGTGACTTCCAATTGGCATTCGTAGGGTTCCAACATTAAAGTGAGAAACTGAACCTATACACAAAGGCTGAGCTACAAGGCCATCAAGTAAGTATACTTTGGATAGTCACTTTAAAGTATAAATAGGTCTTACACATTACAATACAGTTGTCATAAGCCGCGGTCACACTAGACTTTGAGCATGCAAAATTTCTTTGCACACTGCAACGGTTGTGATATGACTCTCTGAAGCGTCTTTTTTATAAACATGAATTCAACATAAAACAAGTAGTACTACACTGAAAATGTAAAACATATACAATCTACTTGACTTTACTGCAAAAATATAATTCTTTTAATTCAGCCAAGAGGTCGCGTCATGATATAACAATCTTCTACTGGTCACAGATCGTCATGTGATGCGAATTCGCAGCTCAGAGTTCACCAAGCTTGAGCTTTGGAACTTTTCATATTAGGTCTGACGCATTCGCATGCTTTAAATTGAAGTCAATGGAACGAAAAGTGCAGTGTGACCGGGGGTTGTGCAAAAGAAAAAATCAACATATTTGGACATCTGTGGCAACAAAATTTTTAAATTCCTGCTTTAGAGTATTAAAAAAAAAAAAAAAAAAAAAAATTCTGTGTAACAAGGGCAAGCCAATTAAGTACAATATAAATACATTTATAAGACAACCATGTACTAAAACTGGAAAAGTTTTTCCTTCACGTTTTTTGCGTACAGCCGACAACGTTGCGTAAACTAATAAAAACGCTGTATTATTCATGTCAGGCCAGTAGTTGGCGATGTCACTTCATAAAGAACCCACCATTGTCATGTAAATGAACAGCCAAAGCACATAAAAAGTTTTCTGTTTTTAGTTAAAAACGGTGCTGTGTAAACGGCCCCTAAATCTAATCAAAGCTTTGTCTTTTTTTCAGGTGCTCATGACCTTGTGAACGGCACTATAGCAAACAACAGATCTTCTAAAACGTCTAAAACACTGAAAGATTTTGGACCACACTGACTATGCCACATACTGACTCCTAAAAAAAAAAAAAAGTGTTGACTAGGCTGAATTGTTTAAATAAATAAAAACTGCGTGTTCCCATGCCAGAGCCCAATGTGCCACTGAGAAGTCCAAGAGACTTTCAGTTCCCAGATAGGAGTCCTATAAATGTTGATCCCCAACACCACAACCGATGCACTACAGAAATAAAATCTCTCATTAGAGCCCAGGCCCTGAAATTACCCAAATTCAGCGCACATGGAAATCATAAGACAGCGTCAGCAAGGGGGAAGTTTGCACCAAGTGGCTTTTCGGCATGTGGCAACAGAGGGCTGGGCATTTCTAACATGCCAATTAGATCCCTCTGCCAGAATGAAGTAGGTAAGAGGGTGGAAGATACCAAATTATACTCACACAAACAAAACCGCTAGAAATACTCCACTAAACAAATGTATATCTTGCTTGGATGGCATCTCCTGTGGTTTCATGCCCATTCATTAATGACATGACACATACATTATCCAGAATCCAGAAAATCCTTTTCAGGCACAATTTTATCAGGTCACGGCTGTATCTGAAATTCATCCAATGATTCAGCAAATCAACAAATATATGCCTGTGATCCAGTCACACTTGTGATATTATCAGTTCATCCTATTGCCAGTCAAAATATAGACCACAAATATTCTCCAGCCAGCCTTTGGCCTCAGGAGTCGTTCTGTCTTTATGAACAAAACCAGAACTCACAGAATATTAAACTAATTACATGGACCAAACAGACAGAAAATTATCTTGTTCCTGGTCAAATTACTCAAAACTTGATCTTTAGCTTTTCCAGATCATTCGATGTTGCTGACATGCTTCATGTGCACTCTTACAATTCCTATTATATGCTCTTTTCTTTGTTTTTAATGAGTAAAAACTCTGGATGGTTGAGACCCTCGCTAGCAGTGTTCACGTATGGTCATGTATAATATAGGCTCCAGTCTTAAAATAACTCCTGCCGGACAGAATCGCTGTGCAGAAGGACCTGAGAAAGAGCAAACCAGCGTAACAAATAATGCATAAGGTCTATAGCATAACAAGAGTGGCATTGTTCTGCTGGTGCCCCACTGCATGAGCGATGTTAAAGGGACAGTCCACTCAAAAATTAAAAGTCTATCATCATTTATTCACCCTCATGTTGTTGTAAACCTGCATGACTTCCTTTCATCCACAACAGGAGCTGTAAGGCACAATGTCTTGACTGACACATGAAAAGTGTGCAGTGAAAGAGAATAGTAACTGTGAATGTCCCTTTAACTTGAATTGAAAAAATACAGTCGTCGTACAGGTACAAACAACATGAGTAAAACAAATTTTTGCCTGAACTAGCGTTTTAACGCGCGTGAGCTTTTCTCCTCATGTAGCCTAAATATCACTGACATTTCTTTAAATCCCCACCAAAAATATCGCCACAAACAGGTCAAATAATACTTTCTAACAGAGCGGTGTGGATATAAGTGTTGGTTTGAACGGCACTGTAAAATATTACGATTTGAAAACGTTTAAAAATATTATATATAGCCTAAATAAAGCTCATTATGTGTTCTAGCGATGTTTGATTACAATGTCATTAGAAATACTAAACTCAGCAGACGTCGACTTTAAAAGCTACGTTTTGGGTAAAAAAAAAATAAAACATAAAAAGAAAAACAAAGACCAATATGTGAATATCTATGTGGGTGTGTGCGTTTCAAAATATGCACGGCTCTTCCACCGACGTTGTCATCTTTAAAAAAAATTTTTACTAAATCTTATCCATGTACGTGTTTGGAATTAATTTCTTTACGCCTTTTTCATAATCACACCCGACTGAACCAGAACAAATGTATGCCTGAGTAAACAAAACATTGACGCTATTGCACAACACTAATATGAAGCACATTTGACATAAGATAAAGCATCTTTGGACAAGTGAGCTCGCGGACAGGCAGCAGCTTTAGAGGTAGAAGATTGTCCCGCGACACTTGTTCTGTATGTTTATGTATTTTACCAGAGAATATGCGCTGTGCATTATAGATTACCTGTGGTCAAGAGTTCAACTTCATCATTATCTAGTTCGTTTACATGACAGAACTACATTGCGCCCTGCACTTGCTCCTCATCAAACGCTTCTTGACAAGAAATTGAGACCACGAGGCACTAAAATGAGAGTTACAGCGACAAAATATGGTCAGTCTTTGCTTATAACTTGCTGTACTAAGAGAGCAACTCGTTTGCACTTGTCTTTTAGGCAAACCACCGTAAATTAAAGATATGCAAGTTTTTAAATCGTTCGGTTAGCTAGTGCACTAGCTTAGCCGACGTCAACTCACCCGTTAGTTTCTCTCTGAGAATTACTAGAATTTCGCGATCACTCCAAACCTCGTGGCTGAGAAGCTTCTCATTAATGCAAATAATAATCACCTTAAAAGTGCAGCTTTATGCAAAACAAGTGTCATGGACAAGACCGAATGAAGAAGGAAAAGCGTTGAACTCACCGTCTCTCCGTTCCGCCGCGGTTTGCATTTCTTTCCGTGCACGGCAACCGCTCGTTTCACCCGGTTCAGTTGGCCACGTACAAATCCACTTTTAAAATCGACTGGAAAATTCTTTGATTCCACAGAGTAACGACTCGTCCTCTACTAATGTGCCACGCGGCCGTTATAATCCCGTTATTGAGACTGGTTGCTATAACTACGGTGGAGTGGAAAAGCTTCTATTGTTGTGAATCCAGAGTTTGTGTCTCACGGACTTCTGCTGCTCCAGAGCGGTCGGAGACACTGCTGGTCTGCCTGCTGCCGTCCCCTCAATCACGCTGTCTCCCTCCCTGCCTGGTTTACAGGTTGCTCGTGCGGATGTTCGGAAACATTCGTGACCATTCGGCCGTTCACAAATCGATTAGATTAGTCTCCGTTTAGATTAGTGTGGTTGCTTTATGAGACAGAGGTATTTAGTGGGGTTTAACCTAAACCAATCCAGATATTCAATTACGTTTAACCTAAATAAAAAACATTTAATCAAAGAGTATATGTAATAATGTATATCCATCAGCCCAGACCTTTTACACAAACATTCTTTATAAATAACAACAATCAGTTTATTGAAGTTGACCATGGCCAAATTATTATTAATACGGTTACACTTTACAATAAGGTCCATTAGTTTCTACATAAGTTAACATGAACTAATAATGAACTGCACTTATAAACCATTTATTTATCTTTGTTAATGTTAATTTCAACATTTACTAATGCATTATTAAAATCTTGTTAACATTAGTTAATGCACTGTGAACTAACATGAACAAACCATGAACAGCTGGATTTTTAACAAAATCCAAAGATTAACTAATGCTGAACAGAGGTGTTGTCAAATGTTGTTACATTAACTAATGTTAACTAATACAACCTTATTGTAAAGTGTTACCATTAATACACACAATGGGGCTAAAGGCACCTTAAAGGGATAGTTCACCCAAAAAATGAAAATTAGCCCATGATTTACTCACCCTCAAGCCATAGGTGTATATGACATTCTTCTTTCAGACAAATACAATTTGAGTTATATTTAAAAATGTCCTGGCTCTTCCAAGCTTTATAATGGCAGTGAATGGCTGATTTGTTTTGAAGTCCATAAAAGTGCATCTGTCCATCATAAAAGTGTTCCACACGGCTCCGGTGGGTTAATAAAGGTGAGATGGTGGTGCAGTGGGTTAAACCATGGAACTGATACGCAGAATGTTGCTGGTTCGATCCCAGTGGTCACCACCAGTGTGTCATTGAGCAAGGCACTTTACTGTTGCTCCAGGGGGATTGTCCCTGTAATAAAGGCACTGTAAGTCGCTTTGGGTAAAAGTGTCTGCCAAATGCATAAATGTAAATGTAAATGAAGTGAAGCGATGCGTTTGTGTAAGAAAAATATCCATATTTAAAACGTTCAAAACTAAAATATAGCTTCCGGCAGATGGCCTACCCAAGTCGACTTACGGCAAAAGAATAACCTCTGACGCGATGTATGACGCAGGATGTAGGAATATTGCAAGCTTTGACGCCTCTCGCAGTTCAAACTAATAGGGCTGGGCAACTCAAGCCCCTCTTCTCTTATATCGAAATCCTCCAGCAGTTCTGTTTAAAAATCTTCATTTTAGATTTCTAATTCATGACCAGTGTTATGTTTTGCTCTATCGTCTGCGCTTCCACGTTCGTCAATGCATCAGATCAGGGGTTACTCTTTTGCCGTAAATCGATGCATTTCCGCGGGAAATACAAGCTTCCGCCGTTCGTCTTTGTGTCATAACGTCACATCTGTATACATAAAGGAGTCTGGGCTAGTAGGCTATATCGCGAGTGTGTGGCTGCTGCAGGTGGCGGATCGTTTGTGGCCTTTAATTAAACATCATTTTGAGGGAGGCTTGTAATCCAGAAAGTTCAAAACGACAATCATCGTTGACAACGGCCGTGTTGTTAGACAAGCAACACATACACCTCAAAACATTAGATTCTTCCGCGCTGAGGAGCTGTGCCGATGCACAACCAAGAAGATAACTCCGCAAATAACTGCAATTTCAGGGTTCAAACAGAGATGGCGACAAAGAGGTAAAATTTATGGACTACAGCTTTAATAATAGGCTTGTTCGACTTCACCCAGCGATGCGCAGACCGATCGGCGGCTGACTTGAAGCAGTGCATGCCGGTTAGAAATTTTGTCCGACTTGAGGCAGCGCCGACGCCACGTGACAGTGACGTATGTCAACAAAGTGCCGCGAGAGCGATTCGAGAGCAGCCGGCGATTACAGCCGGTGCAGTTTCTCGAGAGCGACTGCATGAGGCTGCACGGGCTCTGATGACGACACAGCCGTTCCACGATTGGCCAGATTCACCGCATGACAGCGATCACGTGTGTTTCGTGTTTATTCTAAAACCTTCAGCTCCACTAATGCGCACAAATCTGTTTTTTTATAACAGTAAAACCTCCTTTCATGTAGTCGCGATGTTATATTGTCATGTTTATCAAAATATAACTGATTAAAAACATAGACCCCACTTCATTGATAGTGTAGGCTTATATGTTGAACTTTATTCTTGTAAAAACACACGCTGTATTAAGCAGTGCATAAAGTATTACATGACAATAATGTCTCTGAAACATCTGTGTATTGCCAAATATTGCATTTATTTCACTTCAGCTGATAAAGTGTGCAAACACAGCGCGAGCGTCACCGCGGGAAGCAGAAAGTGTCCGACTTCACGTCTGTGTTTGCAGCTCCTCCCCGCCTGCACGCGGCTACTCTCGCCGATCAGTTGCATCCAGCCGCAGCCGATGTCGAACACACCTAATGTCTAAGTTAGTGTCACATGCCTGTCCTGTCTTGTGTGCACATGTGGGTTTTGTTAGTGTGGCCATGTGCCTCTGTCATTGTTTGATCCCTCCCCCTTGTTATCTGATTATTGGTTTAATTTGCCCCACCTGTGCCCCCTCTGCCTTGCTTGAATTCTCCCCTTTATATACCCCTTGTGTTTGTCAGTCTTTGTCAGATCCTTGTTATGTCTACGTCTCCCGTTTCCCCCGTGATTTCTCTTGGTATGTTTTTGTGTTATTTTATGTTTTATTATGTGTTTTGCCCCCTCGTGGGTTTTTGTTTTGTATTTATGTTTGTTTTTGTTAATAAATCCTCTTTTCACTGCACTTGAGTCCTCGCACCAGTTTTCCTTTATGTTTGACGTGACAGTTAGTAGGCCTAATAATCACTTTAGCAAAGTTTGCACAGTTTTCTTTTTATTTTGATAAATAAAAAAAAATATTTTTGTACAGTAAATATATATATATATAAATATAATATATATATATAAAACATTTTTTTTTTTAATATGATGGTTTCATTATAAATATGGTGATGATTATCTCTAAGGTGGACACCAAACTTAATATTCAATTCAATTCAATTCAAATTTATTTGTATAGCGCTTTTCACAATACACATTGTTTCAAAGCAGCTTCACAGAAAGTGCATTTCATAAATGTACATTGAAAAATGTTAGAAAAGAGAATGTTAAAGAAAAAATGTTAGGATAAGTTAATCAATCATGTATTATTTTAGGCCATAACAACGCTGGCGTTGAGTCGTCTCTTCACAGGCGTCGAGTCGTCTCATCACAGGGGCATCTGAAGTCTCCATCAGAGGCTGGATACAAACTGGAGCTGACGAACTAGTTACCTCGGGACTAGTGTCCCGAGATAACAACAGAAAAGCAGATGGGAAATAATTAGCATAGCTGCTGTTCAGAATATTAATGCTGTTGGTGCGATTTAACTGTAGTATAAAACTTAATTATAATGTGAATGCTTGGCTAAAGAGATGCGTCTTTAATCTAGTTTTAAACTGGGACAGCGTGTCTGAACCTCGAACAATATCCGGAAGACTATTCCAGAGTTTAGGAGCTAAATGTGAAAAAGCCCTCCCTCCTTTAGTGGACTTAGATATCCTAGGAATGACCAGAAGCCTCGAGTTTAGTGATCTTAAAGAGCGCGATGGATTGTAGGGCGATAAAAGATCAGTTAAATACACTGGAGCTAACCCATTTAGGGCTTTATAGGTCAGTAGCAATACTTTGTAATTGATACGGAACTTAATAGGTAACCAGTGTAGGGATGATAAAATTGGTGTTATATGATCATATTTTCTTGACCTAGTAAGCACCCTAGCAGCTGCGTTTTGGACTAACTGCAGTTTGTTTATCGACGATGCAGGACAACCAGCTAATAAAGCATTACAGTAATCTAGTCTCGAGGTCATGAATGCATGAACTAACTTTTCTGCATCAGAAATAGATAGCATGTTACGTAGCTTGGCAATGTTTCTAAGGTGGAAAAATGCCGTTTTTGTAACATATGAAATATGACTTTCGAAAGATAAGTTGCGGTCTAATATAACACCCAGGTCTCTTACTGTAGTGGATAAAGCGACAGGACATCCTTCCAAGTTAAAGTTGTATTGTGAGAGGTTTAGTGGGCAATTTTTTGGACCAATAAGTAACACCTCCGTTTTATCTGAATTTAATAGCAGAAAATTACACGTCATCCAGTGTTTAATATCATCAACACACGCTGTCAGTTTAGATAATTTAGCGTTTTCATCTGGTCGTGATGAAATATATAATTGAGTGTCATCAGCATAACAGTGGAAATTAATTCCATGTTTTCTTATAATATTACCAAGTGGCAGCATATATATTGAGAATAGCAGAGGGCCTAGCACGGATCCTTGCGGCACCCCATAGTCTACTGATGTTATCTTTGATTTTTCCCCATTTAGACAGACAAAATGGTAGCGGTCTGATAAATACGATCTAAACCAGTTTAATGCCTGTCCCTGAACACCAGTGTAATTTTGAAGTCGATCTAATAGTATTTTATGATCTATAGTATCGAACGCAGCACTAAGATCAAGTAGAACTAGTATTGAGATACAGCCTTGGTCAGAAGCTAGAAGTAAATCATTTGTGATTTTAACGAGTGCAGTTTCTGTGCTATGATGCTGCCTGAATCCTGATTGAAATTTTTCATAGATATCATTTTCTTGCAAGAAAGAGCACAATTGAGCGGACACAACTTTTTCTAGTATTTTAGACATGAATGGAAGATTTGATATTGGTCTGTAATTTGCTAGGTTATTATGATCTAATTGTGGCTTCTTAATGAGAGGTTTTATGACTGCCAACTTGAATATTCTTGGAACATGACCTAAAGATAAAGACGAGTTAAAGCTACACTATGTAACTTTTCCGTCCACTAGAGGTCGCCTGTTCAAAACAAAGGCGTAGTTTGATGACGGCACGTTTGAGCTCAGAATCTCGGGACATGTGGTCTTCACCTCACAGCCGGTGGAAAACAGTCAGGATAGGACTCGGGCAGAAATCATGTTCATGGATGCGATTATTGACATTACTGTAGTCTGAAGCAGAGCAGGAGCGAGTGTTGTGGAGCTGAGCAAGGCCGCAGGAGTGATTGAAGAGCGGGACTGTTATTATGGCATAGTCGCTGGCGGGACTTTTATTATGACACGGTTGCCGGCGCTACTTCCTCTTTTCCAGTCATGAGTCTGAGGTAACGCAACTCTGTTTATCGTATTAGATATATCTGAGTGTGTTGAAAAGGAATTTATGACGTTCGCTCGGCGGCTGCTATGACACTTGTTCACACTGCAGTGAGAGTAAAGTGTTTCACTGAATAAAACCGGAGACCGAGGGTGACGCAGATATGACGCAATCGACAGGCGACTCCCTCACACGTCCCGGTTCCTTGGTTAAAATAGCAATTTTCTCACGATTTACAAATAGTTTAGAACAGTTGGGATATTCTAAGTACTCAACTGAACAAAATATATAACACTGGCCTAGTGGTTTCTGGATATTTTACTGCAAAAATCCTACATAGTTCACCTTTAATAATATTGAGAAGAGGCTCTTCCACTACAGGTAACAACTCTTTCAGTAGTTTAGTGGGTATTGGATCTAATAAACATGTTGTTGGTTTAGATGCAATGATAAGTTTATTTAGCTCTTCCTGTCCTATGGTTGTAAAGCGGTGTAGTAGTTCTTGAGGGGCGATAATTGCGGTTGAATCATAAGACATCATTAATGATTGTACATTTACAATTTTGTTTCTGATGCTTTCTATTTTGTCAGCGAAGAAGTTCATAAAATCATTACTACTAAACTGTAACGGAATATTTTGTTCAGGCGATGCTTGTTTATTTGTTAGTCCAGCCACAGTGTTAAATAAAAACCTTGGGTTATTTTGGTTATTTTCTATTAGTTTGCGGAGATGCTCAGCCCTGGCTGCTTTTAGGGCCTTTTTATAACGTGACATACTTTCTTTCCATGCGATTCTAAAGACCTCTAAATTAGTATGTTTCCATTTACGCTCTAAGTTACGAGTTTCTCTCTTGATAACATGTGTAGCACTGTTGTACCATGGTGCTTTTGTTTTCTCTCTAACCTTTTTTAATCTAATTGGTGCTACAATTTCTAATGTACTAGAGAAAATGGTGCTCATACTGCTAGTCATTTCCTCTAGTTCATCTGTTTGTTTGGGTTCACTGAGCAGCTGAGCCAGATCAGGTAAGGTATTTGAGAATCTATCTATAGTGGTTGGAAGGATTGTTCTGCCTGGTCGATAACGTGGCGCAACATGACAGATTTCAGCAGTACGCAGTATGCAAGTTACCATGTAATGGTCAGTGACATCATCACTTTGCGGTATAATATCTATATCGGTTGGGTTGGTTCCATGTGATATAATTAAATCTAGTGTGTGATTAAGACGATGAGTGGGACCAGTGACGTTTTGCTTGACCCCAAAGGAATTTAATAGATCTGTAAACGCAGCCCCTAACGCGTCATTTGTGTTATCTACGTGTATGTTAAAATCTCCAACAATTAATGCTTTATCGACGTTGACCAATAGATCTGAGAGAAAGTCTGCAAACTCTTTTAGGAAAGCAGCATAGGGCCCTGGAGGTCTATATACAGTAGCTAAGGCTAGAGATAATACAGATTTCTTTCTTACATCTAATAGCGTGACATTTAGCACTAGTACTTCAAATGAATTAAACCTGTGACCTGTTTTCTGGGTAACATTAAGAATATCTCTATATATTGTTGCAACACCGCCGCCACGAACAATCAGACGGGGCTCATGCTTATAACAGTATCCTGGCGGAGTAGACTCATTTAGACCGAAATAATCATTTGGCTTAAGCCAGGTTTCAGTAAGGCAAAGTACATCGAAACTATTATCTGTGACCATTTCATTTACAATAACCGCCTTAGGTGTGAGCGATCTAATGTTTAGAAGACCTAGTTTTAGAAATTGTTTTTGTTCACTAATATTGAGATTTTCTGGTTTAATCACAATTAGATTTTTCCTAGATCCTACAGTAGATTTAATGTTTGACCTCACTAAACGAGGAATAGACACAGTTTCTATATAATGTTCTACATTGGTACTTATGTCAATTAAGTTAGTACAAAATTGGTTTTGTTCACTAATATTGAGATTTTCTGGTTTAATCACAATTAGATTTTTCCTAGATCTTACAGTAGATGTAATGTTTGACCTCACTAAACGAGGAATAGACACAGTTTCTATATAATGTTCTACACAGTTATGTTCAGACACAGTTTCTATATAATGTTCTACATTGGTACTTATGTCAATTAAGTTAGGACAGCAAATACTGTTATTTGGACTTTGACTTACTAGTCATATGATGGTGTGCAGCGCTCTGGAGATGTTGTCCGACAGAAGAGCCGCTCCGATTCTGCTGGGGTGAAGGCCATCAGGACGGAAGAGCCTAGGTCGCTCCCAAAACAGATTCCAATTATTTACAAAGAGCAGCTTCTGTTCATTACACCATGACATTAACCATTCATTTAGAGCAAATAATCTACTGAACTTTTCATGTCCTAGTCGGTACGTGGGAAGCGGTCCGGACACGATGATCGCTGCTTCAGGCGATGTTCTGCGCACCGTCTCGATCAGGCTCCTGTAGTCCCTCTTCAGAACCTCCGTCTGTCGCAGCCTGGTGTCGTTCGTCCCCGCGTGCAGCACGACAGCTCCGATGCGCTCGTCACCGTTCAGGATCTCGGGAACCTGCGCAGCGACATCGAGAACTCGAGCACCAGGAAAGCAGTGAGTGATAACCTTGCCTTTACCTGAGGTAGCGTGGACATGCCGGACGATGGAAGTACCGATGACCACAGCGTCGCGTTCCGTCTCGCGAAGAGGGGAGAAGCGGTTCCGGGTGGAGATCTCGAAGACCGGGAGGGGCGGAGAGGTCCTCGCTCTGGTCCTGGCTCGCGTCTTCCGCTGTGGAAACACCCAGGGTCCATGGCGCTGTGTCGGTGCCGGAGTGAACGAAACCAGGGATGATGATCGCGTCCTGGGTGCTTGGGTCCTGTGCAGAGAAACACGCGGAGTAGACGAGGTCGGAGTCAAAATGTTAGTATCCACTGACTTTGATGATGTTTCAAGCGCCGTTCGCCGCTCTCTCAGCACAGCTTGTCTGTCTAGAAGGCCGCGAATCTGACTCGCCAACGACTCCAACTCCAACTGCACCGAATGCAGCTCGAACGTGTCCTCACCTGCACTCAAAGGTAACATTAGACACACATCCGAGTTATTCGCCATTGTAGCAGAAGTGCTACGATGGCGAATTGTAGCTATCAGTGTTTACCGGGTGTAACGTTAAACAAGTTACCACGCGTGCAAGGCTAGCGGGCTACCGGTGTAAACAAGTTACCACGCGTGCAAGGCTAGCGGGCTACGGCTAGTAGCGGAAGTTCGGATATAAGTAGCGATATCAAAGCAATCCGATTGTTTTTTATAGAGAATCGTATCGGAGATATGTTCACACGCTGTAAATAATAGTATATATAGTAATATATAGTAATAGTAATATATATTTACCATCTGAATCTAACCATGTACGGTGGCCCAGTAGTGCACAACACAACGAAATATAAAAAGCAAACATAAGTTCACAACACAACGAAAACAAGCCACAACACAATGAAAAAGCCACAACACAACAAAATCAAACCACAATAAAACGGAAATGCTCCCAACCACTCGGGGGCACTCGGAGCGCTGTAAAGTTGCCACTGTTCTATAGAGTCGGCAATCTTACAAAGAAATCAATACCACAATTAGTTGTAGATACTCACAAACAGTATGTAGGCTAACCATTGTTTATCGATATGAAATATTAATTTAAAATCACCTACATGCATTATAGCTGCATATTTATGCTCGAGAATGCTTTGACCCGATACCACGGCGCTAAGGGAACGTCTGCCAATTACACCAATTGGTTAAAACGTATAATTTGTAAGAATTAAATTTGCTTTTAACATTTAAAAACAGACATGTTAAAATTCCACAGCTTGATTGTATTGGTAAAACTGACTTAATAATGCACAACATTGAAATTTGAAAATTTAAAAAAGTTAATTTAATTCATACAAATTATATGTTTCAACTTGGTGGAATTGGCAGACGCTCCCTTAGCGCCGTGGCAGCGGGTCAAAGCGTTCTCGAGTATAAATATGCAGCTATTATGCACGTAGGTGATTTTGAATTGATATTTCATGTCGATATACAACTGCACACTTAAAACTAGGGGTGCACGATATTCACAAAAATGTGATATTGCGATATCGATAATGAATATTGCGATATCGATATTAATTTCGATATTTTTAAGCCTATGTAAAATTACAAAAGTAACAGAAAACGCATCAAAATAGATTCATAACAAATAAAACAAATTCTTACAACACAAGGTTTAAAGGTTTTCAACTGACAGTCATATTGGACTGGTACAAAATAATAAATAAATAATAATCATATCTGGTTGTACAGTTAGTCCACGGTTCAATACATACCTCTTTTTTTAACCACGTTTTTGGATCGGTTCTGATGGCTTGTCACATCAGTTTTTTTCTATTCTATTCTTAGCCGACAGGAACAGAAAGAGTTATTATTATTTTTATTAGGCTATAATTTTTTGTTTTTATTGCAATAATCTTTTTGAATTTTACTTAAAAGACTTGGAAAAACCTTACCTAAAACTATACTTTAAAAAAACCTTGTACACATTCCTAGTGTATAGTATAATATAAAATAAATAAATATAAAGATTTACAGTGGCAGCTCAGAGCAGCATGAAAGTGTATGAATAAATGTAAAATTAAAGAGAGAGTTCACTCAAAAATGAAACTTCTGTCAATAAATTACTGGCGCTCAAGTTGTTTTAAACCTGAATAAAGTTCTTTCTTCTGTTGGACATAAAATATATTTTAAAGAATGTTGGAAATCAACAGTTGCTGGTCCCCATTGTAGGAAATAATAATATGGATGTCAATGGCTATGGCTACCATCAACTGTCTGGTATTCCACTGTCTGTGTTCAACAGAATAAATTAATACAGGTTTGAACAACATTAGATGAGTAAATAATGACATTGTTTTAGGTCAACTGTCCCTTTAAGGACTAGCGGCAGCATGTTCACTAAAGGCTGCGCTTCTGTCAATGTAAGACCTCTACACATCTAATACACAGACACACGCGATTTTACTTTCACTTTAGACATAACTGACTGTGTTTATGTTAACCATGTGTGTATTTGACAGTATTAGCGCAGTAAGACTACTTAGTCCAGTAATCACGCGTTTGACAGGCTTTTAGTGCGCGAGCTCAGCGCATGTTAAAACAGTGCATGAGCACGCGAACCGGTAACGTAATGCTTTAAAACGCATTCAAATAATGAACTCGTGATTGTGAATAACTATAGTGTTCCGAGAGTATAACTCTCTGACACCAGCATTGCAAGCGTGGCTAAACACCCCTAACTTGTGCATAGTGATCGGATATCTGCTCATATCAGCGCGTAGACTGAAAGGCACACTCAAAGAGAGCCGAAATAAACTGAGAGAAATATTTAAAACGGAGAGAAATAAAAATAGGCTTGTGGTGGTTCTTAACTATTTCATCTTCTCCCTGAGCAACACTCATTTTCTTACTTTTGTGTTCTTTCTTTTGCTCCACTTGCTCCCTTCGCTCTCTCTTTAGGTCCTTTCTTTTCTTTCTCTTCGTTTTGTTGTGCGCTGTGTGTGCGTCGAGCCGGCCCGACAAGTGTGTGTGTGTGTGTGTGTGTGTGTGTGTGTGTAGAGCGAGAGAGAAGTGAGAGAGTGACGGTTAGCTTTGGAGCGAGTAGGAGGGACCCGGTTTTAAAAAAAAATAGATCCGATTAAGAATGTATATACAGTGAAACGCGTCTCAATTTGTCATAAACGAAATATCGCATAATTATCGCGAGACTTACGATATAATATCGGGCAACGTGATATCGCGATAACGATATTAAATCGATATATCGTGCACCCCTACTTAAAACTGATCATAGTGTTTAAATATTTGTAAGATTGGCGAATCTATACATGGATTTCTCGGCGACGTCATCACTGCTTGCGCACGCACCCGAGAGGCAGAAAGAAGAAACCTCTCGTGTTGTAGGTTAGTAGCGGCGTGTCTGTAAGTCAAAATGCCAAGGAGTTGCTGCGTGTTTAATTGTACCAACAGAGCCAGTGCTGGGTGCCTGATGTTTAACATACCTAGGGGGAAGCATGCGTTTGCCAAAAAAATATTACCTAACATGATCATTCATACATGTATCACAGCAACACTGCAAAATTAAAGACAGACAAACAGATCCAACTAAAATCACGTTTTATTGAGTCAGCAGTTATATACAAACAATAAGGAAAGCTTCAATGTTGTTGCAGTAGCGGACCAGCGATCTGTCTTTCTGCCTCCAGGATGCGCACGCACCCTGTAATGTTTGTAAACAGGAAACCCGTGTATAGAACAATGCAAGGAAAACTAACTTTACTGCACTCCGAGAGTCCCCTAGTGGTCGGGAGCATTTCCGTTGTGTTGTGGCTTGATTTCGTTGTGTTGTG
This sequence comes from Gobio gobio, assembly GCF_949357685.1. Classification (NCBI taxonomy): domain Eukaryota; kingdom Metazoa; phylum Chordata; class Actinopteri; order Cypriniformes; family Gobionidae; genus Gobio; species Gobio gobio. The sequence continues at coordinate 18,461,392 of NC_137102.1, read as the reverse complement.
GCTTTATTTTTGTTGTGTTGTGGATTTTTCGTTGTGTTGTGGCTTGATTTCGTTATGTTGTGGATTTTTCGTTGTGTTGTGGCTTGATTTCGTTGTGTTGTGGCTTTTTCATTGTGTTGTGGCTTTATTTCGTTGTGTTGTGAACTTATGTATGCTTTTTAAATTTCGTTGTGTTGTGCACTACTGGGCCACCGTAAACTATGTCATGTCAACAAATGGAAAAGTCTGTTTATTATCATGTTAATTATTGTGCCTTTCACCCCAACAGCAGATGTGCCTTTTATCTCAAATACAATACTTTTACATATTCCTCCGTTATTACAAAAAAATTAACAAAAAAAATTAACTTGAATAAAACTGAAAATCATTAAGAAGACCTTTGTTTCAAAATATATTCAATAATTTTAGGTTTTTCTAAGTTGCTACTTAAATCTACAAAATAAAAAAATAAAAACCAAGGATAAGAATATTAGATCAAGGATCAGCCAAATTTCCACGTGCTTGATGTTTTTGAAAGTGCTGCGGAACGTTTTTGTGCCATCTAGTGGTTTAGAGAAAAAATCAAATCAAAGGAGCCTTTTACCCCGTGAAGCCTTTAGACCTGTTGTACCCTACAATTAATTTAATATTACATAATTCAGTTTAAACAATTTAACAAAAAATTATAATTTAAATTAAAGTTGCCTTGAAACGAAAATTGCAACCATTTTTTCTTCCCTATTGTGATGTATATCCATGTAAACCGGCTTCTTGAACAAGAAAAAAATGAAAACCGATACATGATTTTTGTTCATTGGGAATTCATCAAATCGATGTGTTTTGCTATTGGTGGATCTCATGTGAGTGACAGGTTGCCCCGCTCTCGTGCCAGTGAGTGTGTCATCAGAGGAGAGATGAGATATTATTGCAAGAGGAAGGGGAAGTTATTTTGATTAAAGATGAGGGCATTTAAAAAAAAATAAATAAATAAGGATGTGCATTGATAAATCATTTATAGTAAATAGCCTATTATAAATATTGCAATATTCCATAAAAAAAATAAGATTTGTCATTTTTGATTTCATGGTGTCTTTAAATATTGAATGAATCCCAGTATAATAACTATAAAATATATATCCCTTAAATCCACACTATGTAGGTGGTGATTATAATTTTCCATTACATTAAAGAAAAGTCAACCGGTCGATGTACCGGTCTGTCGTGGTGAAGAAAGAGCTAAGCCGTAAGGCGAAGCTCTCGATTTACCGGTCAATCTACGTTCCTACTCTCACCTATGGTCATGAGCTTTGGGTCATGACCTAAAGGACAAGATCCCGGATACAGGCGGCCGAAATGAGCTTTCTCCGCAGGGTGGCTGGGCGCTCCCTTAGAGATAGGGTGAGAAGCTCAGTCACTCGGGAGGAACTCGGAGTAGAGCCGCTGCTCCTCCACATCGAGAGGGGACAGCTGAGGTGGCTCGGGCATCTGTTCCGGATGCCTCCTGAACGCCTTCCCGGGAAGGTGTTTCGGGCATGTCCAACCGGGAGGAGGCCCCGGGGAAGACCGAGGACACGCTGGAGGGACTATGTCTCCCGGCTGGCCTTGGAACGCCTCGGTGTCCCCCCGGAAGAGCTAGAGGAAGTGTCTAGGGAGAGGGAAGTCTGGGCATCTCTGCTTAGACTGCTGCCCCCGCGACCCGGCCCCGGATAAGCGGAAGAAGATGGATGGATGGATGGATTAAAGAAAAGATTACCTTCCCACAACTTGATCTGAAGAAACATATCATGTGCAGCTGGATGCATTACCATATTTTCTTAGCCAGATTTTGCTCTCAGATATTAATCTGCGATGCAGAAACCATTTTCCCGCTAATGACCCTGTTCCAAATTCTGAAGCAGGAGAAAGTAAATAAGGGATTGACACTTTTCTGAAAGGAATCCATTACATGTTTCTTTTAATTTAAGGCTGAGCAATTTCAGTTGGTTTAATAGTATTCATTAGTTGAAAATGGGGTGCAAAAATATGTCCAATAAAATCTATAATGTAGCTTGCAGAAAACGGAAGGAAACACTTATTTATCGGCTGCTGAATTTTGCAGCGTAACTATCTTGGTTCAACATGTAAAAAAAAGCATACAATTCTAGAGGAAAATACAGCCAAGGTCAAGTCTCAAGCAGGGTCTTGTGCAGTGTATCCTTTGCAGGCAGCATATCTTACAAATATGGTGGCATAATCATACATATCTGTGCATAAATGTCTGGCCAGATTTATCATATAGCACAATGGTTTTAAAATAACAAAGCCGCATTTGTGTTTCAGCACTCCGGTCTGGCTATGGGTGTGTTTTGGTGACCTCTCAGAAATTCCCCAGCAGTAGCTAAACCAGTATAAGCTCACTTAAAGGCTGGCTATGAAATGGAAAGCAGGATCCTCTCGAGAGGTAAGGGCTGCCACACTCTGGGATTAAGATGTACTTTTGGTGATTTTGAAATGTGAAATATTAATCAATTCCATCTAGTGGGATTTGCTCCCCTGAGAAAGCCGTCAGTAGGATGGAGGATCCCTTTATCTAATAGTTTGGGACATTTTAAGAATGAAAACGATGGAACAAATAACCATGACACCCAGTTGCTGTGTTTAGAATTTCTGCTGTAAAAGGCTGTCACTATGTGCCAATTCAAAGCAATGATTTATTTTGCGGCAGCAACCTGCTAACATATTATCTTGTTATATAACTACTTTTTTGTGATGTGAGAAGAAAGAGACCACCGACTGATGAAAGCCATTAAAAGTAACACAAATATGTAGAGAATATGCTACCCCGAACAATGGTCAATTATACCATTTAGCATCATTATACAAAACATATTTGACTGCAGAATGCAAGTATTCCAGAGAGTGCTAGAAGAATATTGTAGTATTGCCTATAGTTTGTTTATGGTGGCTGATTTAAAGGGGTTTTGAATTGAGAAATCAAATTTTCCTTGAGCTTTTTCCTTGAAATTCCTTGAAGTTTCCCTTTAAATTTCCTTGAAAACGTCCTTGTTAGTCCAAAAACAGCTTTTATTGTAACCAAGCCCAGAGAACAACTCAATGTGGAATGTGCCTATCAATGACATAGACAGATGAAAGACCGCCTCTGCAGAAGAAAATCAACACCTACTTCATCATTGCAACTTTGGCCCCGCCCACTGGCGTGTTAGTGAGATGACGAGGAGAGGAGAGTAACATTACTTTCCAAAGGATCCTAATGCTATAGGAATGTGGTTATTTGTTTTCAACAATGTGAATGTCTCAGTTGAGCATTATTTATTTGTATTTGGTACATTTCACTTTGGATTCTTTGGTAAATCATTCGCAATTTCAGCGCAGGCTTTGCAAACTGACTTTTACGATATGGGCAGCCTTTCCTCGGCTAGTCCTTCTGCCGTTTGCCGCTGGCTCTGATGTCCTGTAGTGGTGCATCTTGTGTAGATCTAACGGCCGATCTTTGCTCTCATGAATCTATAATTTGTTGTCTGCCAAATCGTTTTGACTGAGGGCAAAGAGAAGTTTCATAACTTTATATTTTAAGGATATTTAAATATACATGTAGTGAAGATAATGTAGGAGTTGCCTGGACCACATTTGTGTGGATTAATGCTTAATATATATTTTTTATGAAAATGAAAAGAGGCAGAGTGGTGTTTTATGACATATTTCTCCTGGAGTGCCTTGAACGCGCGTCAATTTCGCTTCAACCGCTCGATTTCTACGCGCGTCCAATTCGCTGTGGACTCGCGAATGCATTCAAAATGTTCGCGCATGAAACTAGACGCGGTAGACGCGATTTTGACGCTCAATTCACGTTTGGTGTGAATGCAGCATTAGTAGGATGAAAATAATCTGTCAGAGCCAGCCCAAGGCACAAGCGAACTAAGCGGCTGCTTAGGGTCCCCTTGGCCACCAGGGGGCCCCCAAGAGCACATTAAATTACTTGCCACATGTTACTTTATTGTAAATGTAAATCGCGGAATGGCCTTAAACAATTACAAGATAAACTGCACTTTTTTTGAAAAAGTTTTCTAATATATGGACGGATTGATTCTGACAGCACTGCACGAGCTCGCAGCGCCAGTGGCTGGACACGATTCATTGGCTTGTTAGCCAGGGTTCAAAGTGAAAACGCTCGTCAAGAGAAAAACACTCGTCAATTGCCCGGTAAACTTTTTATGAATATCTGACGTGCTGCATGTTTTGGACGGAGTATACAGCATAGCTTTCAGTTTCTGTTCACAGTAAATGCTTCTCTGCAAGTAGGCTACTATATGTTTGAGTCGCTCAAAATTTTAATTTGGGAATGCAACGCAACATGCAGCAATCATCTTCCCAAATTCGTAATGAGGATCTTTATGAATCTGTAGTCAACAAAAAGAAGCACTAAGGTCTTCCTGCGTGTTTCTGCCAAAATGCAAGCTGTTTAACGTTTGAAAGAAATCTATCAACATTTCTTGTTTTTAAAAGAAGTCTCTTCTCACCAAGGTTGCAATTATTTGACCAAAAATACAGTAAAAACAGACAGTAATATTGTGAAATATTACTCCAGTATAAAGCAGTTGTTTTGTATGAGAATATATAGTAAATTGTAATGTATTCCTGTGATCAAAGCTGAATTTATCATCATTACCCCAGTCTTCAGTGTCACATGATCCTTCACAAATCATTCTCATATGAGGATTTATGATCAACAAACATTTAAGATTATTATTAGTGTTGAAAACAGTTTTTTTTTTAGGATTCATTGAAAGCTTTCTGTTTCAGGATAAATGTTGTTCATTTGAACTTTCAATTCATCAAAGAATCCTGGGGGGAAAATTGTGAGCATATTCAGCATAAGAGACTTCTTTTAAAAATAGTTTTAAAAAATCGTACATGTATCAGTGAACTGTAGTACTGTATAACTTTGAATATTAAAGTGCAAGTTAACATCTGACCACTCTTGTGGGTTTGCTACTGTTACAATTAAAAACCGTATAAGGGTAAAAACATGACAGGCAGATAAGCAACACAGCTACAACTAATACAATTGATAATGGGTGTGCGAATTATCAAGAACTGACAATAGTCAATCGTACTGGTGGCACAGAGGGGCCCCCAAATAAAATTCTGCTTAGGGCCCCATAAAGGCTTGGGCCGGCCCTGTAATCTGTTAAATACAAGCGATCAAAGAACGCTCCTTTTTTTAAATCGCTGAAGCTGTCAATCAAACAGCACAAGTTTATCAGTGACTGAGTTCTGGACTTGCGGCAAAATCCTGTTATAATCAATGAATCTCTTATTTACATTGTATTTACACTGTTAGTTATGATGAAAGCATTTGTTAGTGTGCAGAAAACGAGTTGCAAAGACGAGCTCGCTGCATTCATGTGCTCAACATGCCCGTGATCTGCTACAATGCTCATCACTGCAACCTTTCATGCCACGATCTAAATATACGTGCTGAAAAGTTTTTAAGGGAGTTAAACACACTATCTATTTCATGCAAAGATGTTAGCAGTGGGAGTTTACACTGAAGTCTCACAGCAGACACGCCCCTTCAAACAGAGCGTTAAAATCAGGGTAGGAAAAATGCCTTTTATTTCTAAATTATGGCCATTTTTGATGTATCATACGAACATAAGTGCACCCCAGTAAACATTATAAAACAATGCAGTTCATGACCCGTTTAAAGCAACATGAGAGGAAGAACATGCCAAGAACCAAGTGAATAATATAACATTATATATTTGCATAATTTTTTAATAGAATTAAACATTTAAATCTACATTTCTATAAATAATAATAATGGCACGTCCTAGTTGAAGAGAAAGGGTAATGCTGGAGCTAGCGAAATGGAGAGCTAGAGAACATTACAGGAGTGGAGTGGTGGGCTGGAAAAAGTTGAAGAACATATATATGGAATAGTATATAGATATGTCGACTTTGATGGTGTGTTATTGAAAAAAAAATCAAAGCTAGAATGTTCCAGCAGTGAAGATGTCAGAAGAAGAAGAATGTAAGATGTCCTGAGTGTGAGGTGCAAAGTCAGTCAGCTTCTCTGTTCAACTGCATGAGAGATGACAATGGAGTGGGAGGATCATCTCCCATTTTAAGGGAATTAAATGGAATCAAATCAAGTGCAAGGCATGTCATTCAAAATATAGTAAAATTGTCATTTTGATGTACTACTTACTTACTTAATAGATTATAATTAATATATTACAATGATCATTTCTAAGTTTGGCTTCCCTGTAGTTACTCAACTCTTTTATTTGAAAGCCTTCACACAAGCTCCTAGTTCAGTATCATCGGGGTCTGTTTAAGTAACTTCATCCGTTCTGTTCCTGTTATCACTGTCAGACTTTCCTCCACATATAGAGTTGCTGGAATCATTTCTTCTCCAGAAAGCCTTGAGGGAATCTGCTTTTTCATTTTCTTTTGTGGGAGCCATCAGCAAATGGATATTAGATGGTTAATTTTTAATTCCGCATTCGTGAAGTCATGTTTTTGATGGGTGGAGAGAACGCTAATGGGGCCAGATTGGGTATCATTGCGGATATCTGGGAACGACCCCTGGGACTGTTTCCTCGTGGTCTTGGCTGAGCTCCATTAACGTCTTGAAAAAGAGAAGGCACTTGGAGACACGCTGTCCAGCTATTGACCCTCATTGGCAAATACAAAAGCCCATGTTGGCGCTTTATTGAGTGGACACTGCGTATGGTTCATTAGAGAGGGAAGAAGTAGGTGAAAATCGTCATTGTGATTGATTGAGATCATAAAAGCACATCCAAACTGGACAGAACAACTTTTGGCCACATAGCCACAAATAACATTAGGCGTCTAACACCAAACCTCAACACATACTTGACCAGAATAGCAAAGAGAAGTGCTCATTTCTGAAGCTATAGATTATGCACCGTGGGTTTGCTTTCTTTGAGTAGCTAAAATGATTTCCTGGCTTTCTGTGGCAATGAGTGTTATGATTGTTTTTATTGACTCAGATGTTCCATTAAGGGAGAGTGAGCAGTTGCAAAGAGAAGCTGACAGCAGCTCTGTTGTTGTGATGTTCTGGTGCTGGACCTTACGCCAGGGTCATTAGCAAGCCTTTATTACAGCTCCACACTGTGCTACCACACGCACAATTACAAACACAAAACTCATTGCAAAACGGAAATTTGTTCGGTTCTCACACTGACTGAAATTAAATGATTTACAAATTTGGACTGCAACATGCAACACACAGACAATGGGGTCCAAACACAAACAACATTGTACCTAATTCACTACCATTCTATGGACAAAAAAAGAGACATTTTTCTAAATATCTTCCATAGAAGAAAGAAAGTCATACAGGTTTAGAATGACATTATAGGTTGAGTAAATAATGGCAGAATTTTCATATTATTATTTCATAAAATGAAAATTAGCCCATGATTTACTCACCCTCAAGTCATCCTAGGTGTATATGACATTCTTCTTTCAGACAAATACTATCGAAGTTATATTAAAAAATGTCCGTTCACGAGAGACTGGCGTTCCAGCGTGTGACGTAGCATAAGTTCCGGTGACGAACGCGGAAGCGCAGATAATAGAGCAAAACGAAACTTGGTTCTCACAAGAACTAGCATATTCTCACCGGAGAGTCCTACGTCACATGCGGGAACGCCAGTCTCTCATGAATGCGCGTACGTCAGTTAACGGAAGTTAGAGATTACGGTTTGTAAAGTTTTAAATATCAATATTTTTCTTACACAAACGCATCACTTTGCATCAGAAGGCATTTATTAACCCCCCGGAGACGTGAGAAGCACTTTTATGATGAATAGATGCACTTTTATGGACTTTAACTGCTTGGAAGAGCCAGGACATTTTTTTTTATATAACTCCAATTGTATTCGTCTGAAAGAAGAATGTCATATACACCTAGGATGACTTGAGGGTGAGTAAATCATGGGCTAATTTTCATTTATGGGTGAACTATCCCTTTAAAGAGTTTTATTATGCTCTTTTACATTTTCAAATTTCTATAGTGCTGTTTGAGCATGAAAACAGTCAGCAAAGTTACAAAGTCCATTCCAAAGGGACTTATTCTTTATATCAGAGAGTTTCTGAACTCACTGAAACACCTTGATTGTACTCTTGAGTTTTCTTCCAGGAATGAACACGTCTCATTATCACTCCATTTAAATAATTCCCACTCAATGCATATGCAAAAAATGGAGGCAAGGCCAGGTTGAGTTGCATTAGAATTGTGTTAAAATTCACAGTTATGGTAAGAAGCGTGACGTTTCTGAAACATAATAATAATAATTTGTTACATTTATATAGCGCTTTTCTAGGCACTCAAAGCGCTTACATGCTCGAAGTGGTTGACCAATCACAACACACTGGTCCAGCCGACCAATCAGAGAACATTGCGCTTTTTAGAAGGAGGGGCTTGATAAGGACCAGACCTAAATAGAGGTTATGTTCGAAATCTAGCATGTATAAACCTTAAAGGGTTAGTTCACCCAAAAATGAAAATTCTGTCATTAATTACTCACCCTCATGTTGTTCGACACCCGTCAGACTTCCGTTCATATTCGGAACACAAATTAAGATATTTTAGTTGAAAGCTGATGGCTGAGAAAGGCTTCAGATAGGCCACCATTGGCATTCAGTACATTCACACTTCCAAGACCCATAAAAGGCACTTAAAACGTCGTTACAAAGTCCATCTCACAACAGTGGGTCTACAATAATTTTACGATGCGACGACAATAGTTTTTGTGCAAAAAAAAAAAATCAAAATAACACCTTTATCCAACTTGTTCTTGTCTTCCGTGTATGCCTCCACGACGCATGTGCGAGAATATGACGTAGCGCCGGCGTTCGGGAATCCATGAAATGCACACTTAAGCCCCATTTTAGCACTACGCCGAGACCTAAAGCACGATCAATGTAGAATCCAACAGCTTAGACACGTGCGTCTTCCTCTGCTTGTAAACAAATCGCTTCTGGGTCATATGTCCGAATGCCGGATCTACGTCATATTCTCGCGCATGCGTTGGGAGGCATACACGGAAGACGAGAACAAGTTGGATAAAGGTGTTATTTTTATTTTTTTTTTGCGCACAAAAACTTTTGTCGTCGCATCGTAAAATTATTGTAGAGTCACTGTGGTGAGATGGACTTTGTAACGACGTTTTAAGTGCCTTTCATGGATCTTGGAATTGTGAATGTACTGAATGCCAATGGAGGCCTATCTGAAGCCTTTCTCAGCCATCAGCTTTCAACTAAAATATCTTCATTTGTGTTCCGAATATGAACGGAGGTCTGACGGGTGTCGAACGACATGAGGGTGAGGAATTAATGACAGAATTTTCATTTTTGGGTGAACTAACCCTTTAATTAAAAAATTTAGTAATCAATTGAAAAGGAATGTATACCTTTATGATATTACACTGTACCCACATTGGACCAGTGGTTTGGAAAATGGATGGATGGATGATTGAGCTGTGGGCGCCATCTTCTGGTGAGGAGCGGGAATTCATTCGTCACGACCGTCACAGTGCATTATGGGTATTCTCTAGCCGTTTAGCGTACATCGGTTGTACACTCGTTATTATGGTGCATTGTGGGATTGAATGAGTGCACTCGATAACATCCACTATGGTTTCAGACATGGTTGTCCCCTCAAATAGTCCCCAAAACCTAATGTGTGTTTTTTTTTATTTTTTATGTTATGTTATGAATTTTACTGGTTCAGATTGCTATCATAATTCAAATGATTTATTGTCTTAAAGGGTTAGTTCGCCCAAAAATGAAAATTAGCCCATGATTTACTCATCCTCAAGCCATCCTAGGTGTATATGACATTCTTCTTTCAGACGAACCCAATTGGAGTTGTAATAAAAAAATGTCCTGTCTCTTCCAAGCTTTATAATGGCAGCCTTCTGAAGCGAAGCGATGCGTTTGTGTAAGAAATATATCCATATTTAAAACTTTATAAATTCACCTTCCATATTCAATTTAGGGAAAAAGTGTAGCACCCGCGCCTTTCGCAGTTCAAAATGCTTATTCTACGTCTGGCGACATTGCACACCAGTTACACTCGTCAGACATAGCATAAGCATTTGAACTGCGAGGTGCTACACTTTTCACCTAAGTTGAATATGGAAGGCGATCGGCCGGAAGCTAGATCATTTTTATAAAGTTTTAAATATGGATATTTTTCTCACACAAACGCATCGATTTGCTTCAGAAGACCTTTATTAACTTATTTTTTTTATTATAACTCCAATTGTGTTCGTCTGAAAGAAGAAAGTCATAGACACCTGACTTGAAGGTGAGTAAATCATGGTATAATTTTCTTTTTTGGCTGAACTAACCCTTTAAAGACACAAATTGCAGAACAGGCTTAGTGCAAAGTAATAAAATGTGAAGTAAAGTGGTCAAATTTGTAATTTTCAGCACACAATGAAATGCAATTGAGGCCAATGCCATTCCTGATATGGCCAGCAGACCATAATTGCTTCTTGTTTGTCGAATTTAACTTTGCCTGCAACCCTCAGATACACATAAAGTGAAATTTGATTTTACCAAATCAAGTTAAGGCTTATTATTATTGGCTGTTGTTTATACTGCTGCACCAGGAATACAATGATGACCAGTGTTTGAGGCCAGTTTTTTCTCACTACTGTTTCTTACGTTTTTTGATTTTTTTAAAAAATGCCTTTCAAACTTTTGAAGTTTTGTGATATATTGTTAAAAATATAGTATTATGTCACAGAGGTAACATTTACTAGATACATCTTCCTTAGAACATGTGCGAACTTAGAAATGTACTTAAATTTAATGGCTCTAAAAATGTAATGTGGGGTAACCATCAAGTAAAATATACATATCCCCCTTGAATTCTAAAACTGTATACAAATATAATTCTAAATATTTACCATTTATCAGTTTGAAAATATATTTTAAATATGGATGATAATAAAATATGAATATAAAAGATTATAATAAATATAAACAAAAGTGTTTTTTCATGATGAATATCGTCTCGGTTACGTATGTAACCCTCGTTCCCTGAGGAGGGAACGGAGACGTACGTTAGTGACTAACGAATGGGGGTTTCGCTTAGAAGCCAATCATCTCCGAGAATTCAACAGCGCCCAATGGCAGTGCCAATGCCATGGGCATGCGGAATTTGCATGCGTAACTCCGCCCCACCTCGTGGGTATATAAGGAAGTACGCTGGCAACATCGCATTATGTTACTGCTGCAGGAGCCAAAACTGAACTCCGCGTTCCAGGCAGCACAGCTGACGTGGCAAAGGAAACTTACGTCTCCGGTCCCTCCTCAGGGAACGAGGGTTACATACGTAACCGAGACGTTCCCTTTCGTTCAGTCACTACGACGTACGTTAGTGACTAACGAATGGAGGTTCCAATACAACAACACCACTCAGCTGTCATCCAGTGCCCTGCGTAAGTGTGAGTACCCTGTCGTAAGACTAGTACGGACGAAGGACTCCCACTTATCACAGGATTACCAAGGTACACTGGGAAGCACATCCCAGTGAGGGAATGCCAAGATGCCTACCCGTAGGGAGGGCTTAAGAACACACATATGACCCGCTAAGGGCTGCATATGGAAGATCTCTAGGGTACCAGCCGAAGGTGGATTTTTAACCCTAGGGGCGGCAGGGACTTGCCAAGGGAAAGACACCTGCTCGCTGAGGAGGCTTACGGTGGAAATACTCGTGTGGGGGTCGCCGGAGGGGAACCATGCACACGGAGCACCTGGCCGGACATGAGGGTCTGGGCTCGAAAGGGCAGATTGAACTGATGTCGGCGTAAGCAGTGCTGGAGGAGCTCAGGGCTCTCGTGGAGCTCACCTGAGGGAAAATATCGCACGTATCCAGTCCTTGGAGTGGAATGGCGAGCAAGCGAAGACACCTGAGCCTGGCCCATTACCGGCCACCCGTAGGGGCGAGTACATAGTTGGACACTGGCTCCACTCTGAGATTGTAGAATCTGGCGAATGTGTTGGGTGTCGCCCAGCCTGCAGCTCTGCAGATGTCTGTTAGCGAGGCGCCATGCGCTAGAGCCCAAGATGAGGCCACACTCCGGGTGGAGTGTGCCCTCACACCAAGGGGACATGGTCGACCTTGCTGTAGGTAAGCCAAAACAATGGTGTCCACTATCCAGTGAGACAACCTCTGCTTTGAGAGAGCACTTCCCTTCCGCTCTCCACCATAACAGACAAAGAGCTGGTCTGAGGTCCTGAAACATCGCGTACTGTCTACATAGGCGCGGAGAGCGCGTACTGGACAGAGCAATGCCAAGGCTGGGTCTGCCTCCTCCAAAGGCAGCGCTTGCAGGTTCACCACCTGATCTCGGAACGGAGTGGTGGGAACCTTGGGCACATATCCGGGCCGGGGTCTCAGGGTCACGTGAGAGTTAGCCGGCCCGAACTCAAGGCACGCTTCGTCAACCGAAAATGCTTGCAGGTCCCCGACCCTCTTAAGCGAGGCCAATGCGGTCAGCAGAGCCGTCTTCATAGACAAGAACTTAATCTCAGCCGACCGCAAAGGCTCAAAGGGAGGCCTCTGCAGAGCACTTAAGACTACTGAGAGGTCCCAAGAGGGAACGAGAGGAGAGCGAGGAGGATTCAGTCTCCTCGCCCCCCTCAGGAACCTGATGATCAGGTCGTGCTGACTTACCTTTTTGTCTCCCAGGAGATCGTGGTAGGCAGATATTGCGACCACATACACTTAAAGGGTGGAAGGAGACAGCCTTCGCTCCACCCCCTCCTGGAGAAACGATAGCACGGACCCGATCGGGCATTTCCAGGGGTCTTCTTGGCGGGAAGAACACCATGTGACGAAGAGGTTCCACTTCAACGCATAGAGACGTCGTGTAGACTCAGCTCTAGCGGAAGTGATGGTAGCGACCACCGCAGGTGGAAGACTACTCAAACCTGCCGCGTCCCGTCCATAAGCCACACGTGGAGCTTCCAGAACGCTGGACGCGGGTGCCAAAAGGTGCCCCGTCTCTGAGTGAGGAGGTCCGGTCTCAGAGGAATAGGCCAGGGAGGGGCTGTCGCAAGGAGTAGAAGTTCTGGGAACCAGGTCTGGCCGTGCCAATACGGGGCGACCAACATGACCTGCTCCTTGTCCTCCCTGATCTTGCACAGTACCCGTGCAAGGAGGCTCACTGGGGGAAATGCATACTTGCGTAGCCCTGGCGGCCAGCTGTGCGCCAGTGCATCCATGCCAAGGGTGCCCTTGGTCAGGGAAAAATACAGGGAGCAATGGGAAGAGTCCTGGGAGGCAAACAGATCTACCTGTGCGTCGCCGAACCGTTCCCATATCAGCTGGACCGTCTGGGGGTGGAGTCTCCACTCTCCGGGGAGAGGCTGAATCCGTGAGAGCTCGTCGGCTGCACGGTTCAGGTCTCCCGGGATGTGGACAGCACGAAGGGACCTCAGGCGCTTCTGACTCCACAAAACGAGATGGCGGGCGAGTTGAGACATACGGCGGGAGCGTAGACCGCCCTGGTGGTTGATGTACGCTACTACGGCCGTGTTGTCTGTCCTGACTAGTACATGTTGACCCCTCAGCAACGCTCGGAAGCGGTGTAGGGCGAACCGTACTGCCAGTAACTCGAGGCAATTGACATGCAGAAGGCGCTGGGGTCCTATCCAGGAGCCCGCGGCTGCTTGTCCATTGCACATGGCACCCCAGCCCGTGGATGATGCATCTGTTGATACAACAACATGCCTAGAAACTCGTTCTAAGGACACACCGGTCCGTAGAAGCTGAAGTTCGACCACAGGGTGAGAGTCTGTAAGCAGGCCCGAGTCACTTGTACCCGGAGCGTGCCAGACCGCCATGCCCATCTCGGGACTCGATCGCGTAGCCAGTGCTGAAGTGGTCTCATATGAAGCAATCCGAGCGGCGTCACCGCGGCTGCAGATGCCATATGCCCCAGGAGCCTCTGAAATAGTTTCAGTTGAACCGCACTCTTGCCCTCGATTTGACGAAGGGAAGTCAGCAGAGACTGCGCGCGCTCGCTCGAAAGCTGCGTGCACATGGCGACCGAGTCGATATCCATACCGAGAAAAGAGATCCTCTGCGCGGGGCAAAGTTTGCTCTTCTCCCAGTTGACCCGAAGGCCCAGACGGGCTAGGTGATGGAGCACCAAATCTCTGTGTCCGCAAACCTGCTCTCGAGAGTGACCCAGTAAGAGCCAGTCGTCGAGGTAGTTCAGGATGCGAACCCCGTGCTGCCTAAGGGGCGCAAGGGCTGCCTCGGCAATCTTCGTAAAGACGCGAGGGGACAGAGATAGCCCGAATGGTAGAACTGCGTACTGATATGCCCGCCCCTTGAAAGCAAACCGTAGGAACGGTCTGTGTCAAGGTAGAAAGGAGGCATGGAAGTAGGCGTCCTTCAGGTCAATTGCTGCAAACCAATCGTCTGGACGAACTCATTCGAAAAGGCGTTTTCGCTGTCAACATCTTGAACGGAAACTTGTGAAGGTAACGGTTCAAGATGCGCAGGTCCAGGATTGGTCTCAACCCACCGGCTTTTTGGGTACAATGAAGTAGGGGCTGTAAAACCCCGACTTCATCTCGGCTGGAGGGACAGGTTCGATTGCACCCTTCGCCAGTAGGGTGGCAACCTCCGCTCGCATGACAGGGGCAATGGCCCCGACCATAGTAAGCGGACTCCCCGGAAACAGGGAGGAACCTGCGCGAACTGAATCGCGTAGCCGCACCTGACTGTCTTCGCGACCCAGCGGGACAGCCCTGGAATCTGAAGCCAAGCTCCCAGGGACTGCACCAGCGGGGTCATTCTTACTACAGGTGTACCCGGTGTGGGGCAGCGATGCAGCGTTACCGACCCGGACAAGGGAAGCTGTTGGGCGTCCCGGTGTGGGGGTGCGGTTAACGGCTGCGTCCTGACAGAGGAGACCAGGGAAGGACGCGCGTTCCACTGGGGTCTGCTCTGCCAGGAGGCTGGCGACAGAGAGGGATGCGAGTGGCGGGACCCGTGGGTGGCGCGCACTGTCATCACCGGTCTCTGGGTCCTCAGAGACAGGGACATGAGTTCTTCCCAAGCGCTGCTAGCCCGGGGGCCAGCAGCAGAAGGATTTTTCCCCCGGCCCTCCACCGGGGGAAGGAAAGGCCCTGCTACCATCCCCTGGGAAGAACTGGAACCCATCTCTGAGTTGTCCACCTCCAGCCTGGCGTTTAACCAGGCTGGGGAGCGGACTGGGCGTCATCCTCAACCACCTCCACGGCGCGGCCCAGGTGAAGGCTGCTGCGGGGGCCGGGCGGGAGGAGGGAGGGCGCCCTCGGCGGCGAGCAGACCGAGGCGACTGAGCCGGCGGCTGGGTGCAGCAGCTGGCCGCCGGGGCAGTACGTGTTACAGCCTCAGTCTGCTCTGGAGCGGCCGAGAACCGTTGGGCGCAGTTCTCAGCCGCGCCACCGAAGAGGCCAGCCTGGGATATGGGTGAGTTGAGGAGGCGGGCCCGCTCAACGTCCTCCACATCACCAGGTAAGGCCAGGTGTTCTCCCGGACCACAGCTGTGGACATCGCCGACCCAGGGAGCGTGTGGCCACGTTCACCGCCCGGGGGCGGGATCAGTTGCGGCACGCAGCTCATTGAAGAGCCCTGGGTCGGCTCCACCCTTGTGCATGTGCAAAGGGGCGGCGGCCTGCCCGTAGCTCTGCAGGACCACGCCACCGAAGTAGACGAGCCCACAGGCTTTGGGAGGGTGCTTAGGACAGCCACACCACACCACGCCACGTCAAGCCCTCTGTGGACACCGTAGTGCGCAACAGAGAGTTCAACAGTGGGGGTGAGGGGGCCCCAGTGTACCCTAGGCCGCGGCCCCATCAAGGGCAGAGAAGGCGGAGGAGGCCACCAAACGATCGCGGGAAGCACGGGGACTTCCGGGGACTTCCCAACAGCTGTCGGGTGCCGCCCCCAAAAACCAATCGCGCAACCACGAGCACTCGCGACTGGGCGGAGTTCCACACCAGCGCGAGACCCGCGGCTGCCCGAGATAACATGGCTGTCAACTTTAGGTCGGATCAGGCAGCGCTGACACACCCGGAGGCGGAGCACAACCTAATCGTCATCCCCAAAAGACTCCAGCCCACCTTGGGATGCGGCGATCGACATCTCACTGCTATCTGGAGCGTGAACGAAACGAACGAGGCGTCAGAGACGGGCCGCTGTTTCAGTCCAACACTCGCGGGTTTAAGCAATGTGCGAGAGGGGGCGTGGCCCGAGGAATGATCGTCTGGGTTCTTAATACCACGGCACCGCACTCAGGTCACCCTGGCCACCAGCCAAAGTACCACCTCTCTTGGAGACGGTAGATTGGGGTGTGGCAGAGGGGACTCTCTCTCCTCACGGAGATCACTGAGTCTCGACCGCGACATCGCGATGGTCACGTTCCCGCAGTGGGAACATGACGCATCCACAAACACTGCCCGAACGTGCTGAAGCCCAAACACATTGAGCAGCGAATGTGCCCATAGACAGCAACGGAGATCGATCGCACCCGGAAGTGCACGGGCGAACCGTCTTGAAAAAGACGTGCCACGCGCAAGCTCTTTTTGTGAGAGGAAAGCTCTGCAGAGTGCCGAAGCGCCCAGGGAAACACAAACACATTTGTTGCAGATCACTGCACAGATCAGCAGGCAGGCAGCATGAGATCGCTAGAACGCGCCGTTACACCAACACCCTGGAGAACCGCTGGTCTCGAAGACTGAAGAGAAGACTTCAGAATTCAGGCTTGTAGGAATGAAGAGATGCTCTTGGCTCCAAAGTAGAAACATAATGCGATGTTGCCAGCGTACTTCCTTATATACCCACGAGGTGGGGCGGAGTTACGCATGCAAATTCCGCATGCCCATGGCATTGGCACTGCCATTGGGCGCTGTTGAATTCTCGGAGATGATTGGCTTCTAAGCGAAACCCCCATTCGTTAGTCACTAACGTACGTCGTAGTGACTGAACGAAAGGGAACATTCATTTTTTTCATATTTTTTTCCCCGCAAAAAACTAGGCCTTTTCATAAAGGTCAAAATATCTGATATTTTTATTGACTTATTAATCATGACAAATGAGGGTCTGCATGGTCCTCTCTATTATATAATTTCTAGTTTTTTTTCTGCATGTTTCTGTATAATAACTAGCCAAATCGGTAAGTATAGGCCTATGAATTTAGAACAGTTGTGAAATTACTTCATAGCTTTCTGGTAAAGTAAACCTTATAAAAAAAAAAAGTTTATTTTTTCAGAAACAGAAACACACCCTGATGAAGGCTTGACGCCATAACGTGTAGGTGTATTTGTCCCCTGTTTTGTAAATGAATACTGCCTTGATATATTAAAGGCTTTTTAATTCTTTCTACATTACCCGAGTGCCTTGGAAATTCTTCAATTTCTTGAGTGTGCACTATCCCTTATATCCAAAGAGCACCGAATGAAGGAATTCACACCCCGTGCCGCATTCTTTTGCATTCTTTGTTTTGACGAATATAACATAGTTATTCATTATATTTACATGATGTCTGTGAAAATGCTGGCAGGGTAAATACAATTTGAAGATATTTTGATCAAAAAACAATATATATATATATATATCATTGTTGAGGCCTGCTGACACTGTAACAGAGCAAAATTATAGAGAAATAAAACCAGTCACAGACACAAGCACTAACCAGGTTCCACCTGTCCTTGATATACGTAGGCTCACTAGGGGCTTACAGAGCTTGTCCAGCTTTCACCTGTGGTATGACTATATGATTAGTATCCCTTTCAGATCTCCATCCCAAGTCCCACGTCCTCTCTCCACAGATCATTACAGTAATAGGCCAGGCTCTATTACCCCAGCACGGTCCAAGGCAGGTCCCACCTCTACTGCTGTACGATGGCTTTAATTTCACGCTTTGCTAATGTCCTCCATCTCCTCGTGTCCTGCTCCATGCCCTCTGCGAGTAAAGCAAGGATCACATCCTGTGCACAGTTGCTGATTTGACCATGCCTTTGGGAAACTCCCCCTCGCTCCCACATCACAAATTGCTCCTGCAGAAGGGATAGATAAGTCTGACACATCACAAGTTCTCACATGGGATAAGGGAGTTCACCCAAAATGAAAATTGTCATAATTTACACACCTTTATGAATTTCTTCTCTGTTTGGTTACCCATATTCCTCCAAATATCTTCTCTTTTGTTTAGCAGAAGAAAAAAATAATACAGGTTTGGAACAACTTGGCGGTGAGTGACAGAATCTTTATGGGTGAGCTAACCCTTTAAGGCAAAACACGACTAGTTAAAACATCCAAATTACACTTTTAAGTGAACCTTATCTATTTGTGTTCAATTCCAATACAGATCTTTAAAGTTTGTTTTCTCAAAATTAGAAATTGTTGATGCATTGAGCAAAAAAAAAAAAAAATCTCCACTTCAGTAGCACTGTAAAAAAAAAAAAGTTGACATAAATTTAAAGTGGAAGGCAACTTGCTGCACAGCTTCTTTGAGTTCACTCAACTTTTAAACAAAGTAGTTCACTTAACTCAATTAACTGAGTAAGGTCACATGTCTCCCAATTTAAGATCTTTTGTTCAGCTGATTGAGTTTTTATAGTTTTTTTTATTTTTTTTGTTGAAATTTCTTTGTTAGAAAAACGCAATCAAATGCTGATAGCTGCTCGATGATGAGAACATAATCATGGTGTAGTGGCTTAATTCACTGATTTTATGACTGAGTTTAAAATGAGCAATATACAATTTTTTTATATTGTGATTCTTGAAAAGATCAAGCTGCACGGTTTTAATGAGAATAGCTAATTAAGGTTTAAAACCAATTGTACACTAAGCACTTTGACCTCCTGTGATTTTCTCACACAGACATCAAGATTCAGCCTATGAATCTCAACAATGGTGACATGCTTCATGCCGCAATGCATTCTGGGAGCCATGGATGAGTTTTGCATGATGCATTGTTAACTTGTTGCAACTTGTATGCTTGCACTGTAAAAAATGTATTATCTTCCCAACTCAAAATTTTCTAGTGACTGATCACATCTAAAATTTTCAATTGGCCAAATAGATTTTCTGTGAATTGAATTGTATCCATTGTGGCAACAGTCTGTTAACATGGGCTCAATTAGAAATAATATGTTGAGCCAATGGAAAAATGTAATTTACCAACACTGTAAAAAATGTCAGGCCTTTCCAATTTAAAATTATCTAGTGACCGATAACATCTAAATTTTTCAATTTGGCCAACAAAAAAATGTAGATGTGATCAGTCACTAGAAAATTTTGAATTGGAGAAATGTTTTACCGTGAAACTGTGTGGTTTGTCCAATTAAATATTTTAAATTGTAGTAACAATTGTTTATTTCTCAATGTCCCAAAAGACAACAATGACTAAAAACATAAATATATTACGCAAAATACAGAAACAGACAACAGGGTTGACATTTTATCACATTACTTTATTAACAAGTAAATTCCAAAACAGGATATTTGGGTGAAAATACCTTATTTTCAATAATGAAAAACTCTGAATACATTCAAGAAGTCTTCTGCATACAGGATGTCTTAAAGTGGTGAAGAACACACGGCACTGCAAGCTAAACTTGAAAATAAAAATAAAAACTAACATCAATGACAAAGCTCCCCTGCATCACATCTGGCAAGAGACAGAACAGACGTTTCTTCATTATATAATGAGGATGAGACGAATGAATGGACATAAGAAATCACGAGCTTGACGTGTTTGATATTAAAAGGCAATAACTTAAGCCCTGAACAAGTCTGACGCCAAACGCACCATGTTCAACAGTCGCATGCCGCACATATCACACAAATGACTTAATTTCCTTAGCCTATTACCTATTGTTTTAGACATATAAGACATTAGGAAAATAAAACTATTGGCTACAGGCTACCATTAGATAATTATGTGGTAAACGAGAACACGCTCATGAAACCAATGAATGCATGAACTCGTGATTCTAGAAAATGTCTTTTAAACTTCATACCCAGTCATAAAGCAAAACTCTGGAGAATAATTTCAGTGCTAAATACTCACCAAAGTCTTTGTGAGATGAATATCTCTATTCTCTTGGGAATGTCTGTTTCGGTCTTCAGCACCTGCTGGTTCGGCTCCGCTCGCGCTGCCGCTCCCGCGATCCGCATTTGAAATCTCCACACGAACGGTTTTCTTCAAGTGCATTTTGCGCATGCGTATACCGTTTTTCGGACGTAGGACTTGTTCAGCCAAAATGGATTTTTCACTTCGACTTCATAGATTGACTGAGCACAATTAAATATGTTCAGTGAATATACAATTTTAATTTGGTGTGAAGACCTTTAGCTATGATAAGCACAATGCATCTTTTTGCATGGCGATAATTATTTGGAAGTCATTTATTGGGCCAATATGTAATGATCAATTTTCTAAATTTTTCCCCCCAATTTTTTTTTACAGTGTGTTTACTTGCATTTACAAATCAAATTTACAATTAATACTAGGTTGGTCCAAAGATTGTTGAACCAACTTCTTTTCACTGGTTAAGCCAACTTTTTTGCATTTAATTGTCTAGGTAACTATAACATAATCATTAGTCTAAATGTTTGTGAATTGGATTTTTTTTACAGTGTACTGTTCATACACCAAACTTTACAGTTTCATTAATGTATTCTGAAGATTTTTTGGGTTTGTTTAAACATCATTCGCATGGTTTTATACATTTTATTCCCAAAAACATGGTGTTTTTTTTTCTGGCTGTTGACATTTTTTTAATTTATGGAGTGATAAACATAAAAAATATAATCTGTAAACACCTTGATGTCAACAAAATTAAACTTTTTCAAGTTTTTGAACCTGGCATTGTCCAGTGTTCAGATTTCTGTTTTGAAAATGAGTAGGCCTATATATTTAATTAGCCTAGATAATGCACCATTTGCATATTTAAAGAACCCCATAATGCATTTTCGTATATTAGGCTACGACAGTCATGATTAACCAGTGATAGTGCCTGTGATTACCACCAGAGGGCACTCCACCCCGGACTGTCACTCCATCAAGGACTACATTACCCATAATCCTTTGCCCAGACTCATCATCACTCATTGGGTGCTTCTCAATTCTTATTTGTGCATCCTCGTTTCCTTTCCTCGCATCTTAGCTCCACCCCTTTAGAATGCGAGGGAAGGATGCAAGGAAAAGACGTGAGGACAGAGGAATTTATTCCAGTGAAATTATATATCCTCGCTCCCTTTAGCGTCACTTCAAAGCGTAAAATCAAAAAATGACTCCACACCGCTGGATTTAGTTTGCACATCGGGATTCTTGAAGATTTGAGATAACTATTTATATTGTAATAGTTTCAACCCCTACAAAATACCACATTTGTCCATATTTTATTTAATATTACCAGTTATTAATAACAACAATTTATTCCCAGTTATTAACTGTTGTTTATAGTATTACAGTTTGTTTCTTTAATTTTCTTGTGCTTTGATATGATTCTGCAACTGTCAGTTGTTCTTATTTGACATACATTTGTGTACATTTGTGTAAACTTTGGCAAGATGTGAAGGGGGAGGTGAATTAATACGTGCTTCACGTTTAGTTGATAAAACACTTCCTCAAAGGATACACCCGTGTATCCTCGCTCATGACTCCTCAGGAAGCCTCCTCACTCCTCGATCCTCGCCTCCTCGCGGTGCAATTAGAGAATTGAGATGTCCTACAAGATGGCTGAGCTCGGACGGTTTCCGGGTCATAGGATGGAGGACGGAGGAGCGAGGAAACGAGGAGGGATATTGAGAAGCACCCATTGTTATCACCTGTGTCTCATTTACCTCATTACATCTGCCTATATCTAACCTGTTCACCCAGTCATTTATTGCAAAGCCTTGTTTGTTGTATTACTACATTTCTGAGCGGTTTCCCTGGTTTCTTGTCTCTTGGTTTTGGATTACTTGCCTGTTCCGTGGATTATCCTTTTCCTTGTTTCTCCCATCTAGTGATGGCGAAGTGAAGCTTTCTGAACCAGTGAAGCTTTCAGCACAATTGTATCAGAAAAAGGTTCATTACTCAAATCTTTTCAAATCAGAGCTCGACGAGGACCTCTGCTGGTGAAAGTGAGGGAAAGCACTGTGTCGCTAAATGTTTTGCAACCATTATCTTAGAAGCAAAAATTAATTAATGGATAGATGAATGAATCAATAAATTAAATACATGACAATCTGTTCCATTGCATACTCCTAGTAACTCAAACCAATAAAGATAACATTTTGTATTGTGAATGTGGAAATGTTTCCTGTTTGTGAACAAATAAAACTTATGAATAAAGGAAGTAGACTAAATGCAGGTGCATGCACACAAAGAAACACACACACACACACACACACACACACACACACACACACACACACACACACACACACACACACACACACACACACACACACACACACACACACACACACACACACACACACACACACACACACACACACACACACACACACACACACACACATATATAAAGGCTGCAGAACAAAAGCCAAATATATTATCAACCTTATTAAGCAAACTCAAATGAAAAGTGT
This sequence comes from Gobio gobio, assembly GCF_949357685.1. Classification (NCBI taxonomy): domain Eukaryota; kingdom Metazoa; phylum Chordata; class Actinopteri; order Cypriniformes; family Gobionidae; genus Gobio; species Gobio gobio. The sequence continues at coordinate 18,438,759 of NC_137102.1, read as the reverse complement.
TCCCACATTTCAGAACCATGACAAAGTCTCGCAAAAATAAACTAGGGCAATACAACAGTTCTAACAACCTGTGTCGCGCATTTTTAAACCTTTTTGATTCAGAGTACGAAGCAGTCAAGTGTGTGTGTGTGAAACGAAGCTTCGGACGTCATTGGTCACATGATTTTGATAGAACGAATCAAGCTTCGATACAAAACGTCACTGTAAATAGTTAAATTTTTTTGACACGCTTCGGAGCTTTGGTGTCACTGTTAACATCACTACTCCCATCTCTTTACCTGTTTGGACTGCTTGCCTATGTATGACCTTTTGCCTGTTTTCTTTTTTAAACCCTTAAATAAAGCTGCATTTGGATCCTCAGCCTTCGTGTCTCAGAGCAGTTCATTACGTAGACTGTAATATAGCTGTTTGTGAACGTTAAAAGGCCTGCAAAGATTAAAGTGCATGAAAAATTGAGTTATTGTCTCACAAAAGAAAGAACTTGGTTCCTGCCCAAACCCACAAACCTACGATCTTCATTGGCTGCTTGTGAACAACATCTACTTTTACCCGCCCCAGCTGAGGCCTTAAAGAGGAAGCTTTAATATAGCACAATATGCGCACTTTAAACATAATATTTCTGGAAACTTGTAATACAAAAATATTTCAATCAACTGGGGTAGTACGGTGCTACATTTTCAACCCCATTAACTTGGGGTGTCTTGCCTTAGATGTTTTGGTGCTGGAAAGAACATGTCCAATCATGTCCAACAATTAATTGGTCTAAATGTTTTAGAGCACATCAGCGATGTTACAATCTCCCACCCACACCAGCCTTCACAACCGTCGAGAGCAAACACTATATGTGAAACAATGTGTGCTCTTCTCTGCAGTCAAAGCAGCGGCCACGTAGTTCTGACCTTTCCGTGTAACCATGGTTTCTGGAGGAACAAAGAATCCTTGATGGAAAAATCTTAACACCCCATCTTGCTCTCCATTTGAGAGGCAAATGTCTTATTTCTCTTTTGGCTTCTTTCTCTCCTCCTTGCCAAACTGTTTAGGGACTATTGTAACATTTCGGGCCTCCAGACCAAATATGTGAGGAAAAAATGTAGAACAAAAGGCTGGGAAATGGAATGGAGGCCCTCTGACAAGAAGAGAAAAGGAGTCTTCGTGGTGTGCTGGGGGTCTTGTTTCCCAGACAAGTAAACGGGTAACCAAATCTCTTTGTGGGTGAAGTCAGGGGGTCTCCAGTGTGACTGCATTGATCTGCAATCTGCAAGACAGAAAGAAGAGAACAGAAGCCTGGCCCCGCCACACATGGGAGACTTATCACAGGTCCGCAGATGGTGCATTTCCAAATCAACCAGTCGATGCCTTTACACACTTCGATTTTTTCCATTTCATGAGAACACAAATGTTAATGGAGGCGTTGCCAGTAATTATCACAGTGCCAGATTTAAAGATGTCAGTACTGTTGATAATAAAAAAGAGTACCTTAAAAATCACACGTAAAGTACTTTTTCAACTGCTTTGTATTTACATGATTTAATCATGTACATTGATTCAACACTAATGCTATTAAATAAACATAATTTTCGGTTCAACAGTTACATAATGGAATAAAGTTATTTTAAGTGACCCAAATAAGAATTGTCCACAACATGAATCATTTCCGAAACTGTTTGTGTCTAGCTACTCAAGTTATATTAGGCCTAAAACCCTATACTAGATAATTAGCAATAGCACACTTCAGCATGCTAAATGTAAAATAGCCATTGCTCATAGATTAACACAACTAATAACATACTCTTCATGTAACTGGCCTCAACCTCAACAGTGTTCCTTTTGCTCAAAATAGCTAGTGCATGGCACTAAAAACATCAAAATAATGGGTTTGAGTCCCAAGAAATCTATGATATGATAAAATGTGTACCTTGTGCGTAATGTAACTTGCTCTAGATAAAAGTGTCTACCTAAGCAAAAGCTCCACTCTTCTCCACAATGGTAACCCAACATTACAGAGCTGGATATGAAACACTAACAAGGCTCATCTTTCTCCAAACCAGTAATGTGCAGTAAGCGATTTAGGGTTACGATTAGGCAAGAGCAACATTGCTTTTCATGATGTTTCACAGAACCAATATATGCTGTTGTTGTTGAATCACAACTGATTCATCCATACTTGCACCAGCTGTTAGTGGTTGCCTGTGCCACTATTTTGGGGGCGGAGCAATGAAGGAAGGGGCGTGTTTGTTTGGGTGTTAATTTCCAATTTCTACAGAAAAAAAATCGATTACTGCATCTTTAATTGACACTTGATTTGAACATTTATCCTCCCCATCAAGTCCCATGCAAAACATGCTGGATAATACAAATACTGCCAAGTTTCATGTCGCGAAGTGGATGAAGAAAAGTTTTTACAGAATTTTACAGATTTAAATTAAAGCTATTTTAAAGGTTTCTAATTTTGTTTTGGAGGTCTCCTACAACAGGGTTACATGCATCAAATGTAAAAAAAAAACGCTTCTCATAACATACATTGCACATCACCACATTTTACAATGATTCTCAAATGACTCGACGGATAAATCAGTCTCTCTAAATCCCTCCTTTCCGAGAGCTTATTCTGCCCTGAAATGCCAGATGGGCCAATCTTTTGTGATTGATCTTCCACAAACAGCGCGTTTCGATACCATAACTGAACTTCAGCTACGTCCGGAGGCTTCCTAAAGCTCAGCGATTGTACACACTGTAAATACAGTAATGATGACGTCGATTTTAGCATATCAATCCTCCTGGCGCAAGTCCGATAATGAAACATCGAAATAAATAATTATTCAACCCGAATCTCCATCGCAAGGACGACTTGAGCAGGACGTTTCTCAGTGATACGCTACTCATTTTGAGGTACATTATGAGATGTTGCAACTGTAATTCCTCACATCTGCATTAACAAGAGCATGTCCATCAACAACACCACGTGTATATTTCTAATTTATTGCAGTGCACATGCAGGAACTGAATCAATAACTGTGCATAAGTTAACCGAGCACTAATGTGAATGTGAATCTTGCTTTGAACTCCGAGATTTGAAAAGTAAAATGATGTTTGAGGGCTTGTCAAGTTGTTTGTGAGCAGACAATGTACAACATAGGCAGGCATTATGCATAGGCTATGTCTTTTCTAGTGAAGTAGAACATCACGCAGTGAGATTCTAATTACAAACGACTCGTATAGGCGGTTCAGTGTCGATTCTTTCTTTAATGAGAGACATTTGTTAACATTCACAAACAGCTATATTACACACTGCATGAAAGGGAATATCCAAAAAAACATAATAGGGGCACTTTAAGAATCCTGTTGCATTAGCTCATATAAAGTAATGTTAAGTAAATCATTTGCAAAAAAATACACTTCTGTTCAAAAGTTTGAGGTCAGTAAATTTTTATGTCACGTTTTAAAAAAAATTAACAATTTTATTTAAAAAGGATACATTAATTGATCAAAAGTGACAGTAAATATCTTTTTATATATTTTAAATAAATGATGTTCTTTAAAACTTGCTATTCATCAAAGCAGAACTGTTTTCAGCATGGATAATAATACTAATAATAATAAATGTTTCTTGAGCAGCAAATCATCATATTAGAATGATTTCTAAGGACACTGACTGCAGACTGGAGTAATGATGCTGCAAATTCAGCTTTTCCATCACAGGAATAAAATGCATATTAAGTATTAAAGTAGAAAATAGTTATTTTTAAATTGTAGTAATATTTCACAATATTGATGTTTTACTGTATTTTTTTAAATAAAAAAATGCAGTCTTGGTGAGCATAAGAGAGTTCCTTCAAAAACATTGAAAATCATGCTAACCCCAAACTTTTGAATGGTAGAATATAAAAATGCTATAATTTTTTTCATTGTCATAGTACAGAATGTAGTAGTGAGGTTCATGGAATATCATAACTTCTCCCTTTCAGGATAGTTCATGTTTTTATGGAAATATGCAGTGCCAAAACAAGACGGTTATAAATTCTAGACCAATAACCAAAATTATGCATGCAGTCCCACAGATTTCAGCTTAATTATGATAAATGAAGGAGTAGATTGTGATTACATGTGACCACTTAAATGGGCAATTCTTCAATGTGTCACATTAACCCATAAAGCCAAATAATATTTGCCATGATAAATGTGAAGTTTTCAATCCATGTGTGCTCTTGTGGTATGTTTATGGAAGAATTAATGAACCTTGGAATAAATCTCAAGGCTGTTCAAATTTCTTTGCCAACAATGACCCAGTTATTAATGAATATTTGACTAACACTGAGTTACGCAAATACCTTTAAAGGAGCTGTATGTAGGACTGTGGCCAAAACTGGTACTGCAATCACTTTCAAATTACTGTAGAGCGGTGTATCCCCTCTCCCCCTCCCCCTGACTCGAGGCTGCCAGATAGGCTGCAGGATCCAGCAGGAACGTAGGCTGCTACACGGAGCTTTCAATGGCAAGTGACGAGTCCTACACAGTACGTTTTTTTCTTTCTGTTAATTATGTTTATGCTTCAAGAGCGATGTTTTGTGAAGTAATTATGAATCGCAATTTACTTATGGCGATTAGCCACATATAATCGTAAATATGAACGCTCGTACATTCCCACATGAAAAAATACTATAGTATATTATACAGTAGTAAAATTACAGCAAAGCTAAATAACATTAGCAATGGTCATACAGGTCAACTTGCAGCATGTTTTGTCCACTATATATGCGAAGAACGAATGAGGAATATGAGGTAACGTTAGGCTACGGTCTTTAATACGTTTTCACATTGCCATAATAGGCGTGCTAATGTTGTTTTCCTCAGCGTCTCAGCATAATGACAGAGAAACGGGCTCTGAAAATGCATTACTAATGTTAGCAATGACGACTCGCTGTTTTTATTTACCAAACAATTCCTTAACGTTACCTTTTCAATTCAATGACCCACCTCCTCCATCTGCGCTAACCTAATGTTACTTTGCACGAACATGCATATCTTTGTTCGACTGTCATGAATATTTGAAATGTCCATTTACATTAAGTAACGTTACAAGTTAGCCAAACATAGATGAACCTTACCTGTCCAGGAGAAAATTAGCAACGTTGGCATCAGTCTTCAAATTATTCTCCGTTTTCAGCCGTCTACATCTTTCAAAGGCATCTCCTATACAAATCCTTGTTTTATTTCGGACACTGTCACAACGTTTTTCTGATTCATAACGAGGTCGTTTAGGTTTCGTAAAGTTAGACATTGTTTATCCAAAAAGTTTGTAGCTGTAGCAACTAGAGCAGAGCTGGCAACCCGAATGCAGAAACACTACTGACTTCGTGATTGGTAGATAGGCGGAGGGTGGCGCTTCAGGCATGACACAACATGTCAACATCAACATCAGTTGAGGGCTGCAACTTCACTTTTAAAATGACAATATCTTGGCCGGACAACCGTTGTCAGTGATATAAATATTTGAAATTAACATGATTTCTTAATGTCTAGTGACATATCAGGGCCATTTATGATTAATTGAAATACATTTCTTACATACAATTCCTTTAATTATCACGGCTAAGTAAAATGTGTGCCGTATCAACCTTACATACGAAATCACAGTTGAAGTCAACTGTTTCTGAATTTCTCCTCTTTTACAGCATTTATTCTTGACGAATGTTGTGACATGCCAACAGAAGATTGAGCCTGGCTATTGTTTGAGATCCCAGCATGCTTCTGGTTGCTTAGGAACCAGCAATAATGACCTATTTTGCCCCTGTGCCCTAAGTTTTTGAAATCCTCTATATCCCACTTTTGAAAATTGGTGCACATTCTTCTTATGACACTTCGTTTTGATCCACTGCAGGATTTTCAATGGTAAAATATTCTTATAGTCAAAGTCATATCAGTTTCACTCCATAAACAGCATAGTAATACATAAACATTTAAATCATATACATTTTAAGTTTCCAGCCATCGACAGCTTTTTTGATTATCTTCACAAAACTTCTGTGGCTCCCAGAATATCTGAATATACAATATATCAAAAGAAATAACAGAGACATCTGCTTTTTTTTTAAAAATGGCTTCATGTATTCTTTTTTTCAACACTTGAATAGGTAATTGAATAGGCAACATAAAGCATAAAGCAACAAAAAGCTGCGAAAATCTTGTTTTTGTCAAAGATTAAGCCCAGATCAGATTTACAATAATTAAAACATATAGGTCAAGTAGGTCGTGTCCATCAATACCCCTAAAGCTTTGCTCAGTCTTATATACCTCTTCATTTCATTCGGTAACGTTAGGCGATTTTGATTTATATGCTGTTTAATGTTTATGCTGTTTATGATAATAGTGTTAGCTTCCCTGTGCATAAGCAATGCACCTATCGCTTGTTTCTGCTTCTTTTCCTGTGTTTTTTTCATCCGCAGATTCTGGACTCGTAATAGCGCCCCCTACCGTACAAGAGTGAAAACATTTCCTGCTGGAAAATTCCGTCAATGGCGGGGAAAGAGTTAACAGAAAAGTGTACAGTCAAACCAAAATTTATTCAGACACCTTTAACATTTTCTCACGTTATCACAGTTTATTCACTACAATTTTAGAAAATGGTAATAAAATATGACAAGAAAAAGAATATGACACAGAGTCAAACTGTGTCAGAATAAATGCATCTTGATAATGTCAGATAACTTTGATAGAAAGGTATGTAATGGATTACAATCTACCCATCAGCTATCAGCTGTTACATTTAAGTATATAATTATATAATACCAATTTAGGTCAACTAATTATCAAGCAATGTTTAATTTTGTTCAGTCTGTGGTGTAAAAGGTCGCATTGGCAATTAAATAAAAAGCACTTAAGCAAAACATGGTCAGGTCAAACTGTCTGTTTAATTTTGGTCCCAAATTTTTATCAATTTTACTGGTAGTCCACTGTATGAAGAATTTTAGAGTATAATATTTCACAGTTTACTTTATTTTGCTCTCCTCACTTACATAAATGAACTATAGTGTCCTGCACCCACTAGTAAAAAATGATATCTGGTATCTGAATAATTTTTGGTTTGACTGTACATGATTATAACTTTAGCAATGTTCACATTCTACATAGGAAAGTGTGTGACAGGACAATGAAACTCTGGCAAGGTGACCCTTTCACTGATTTATGGGCTGTGGTTGCCAAGCCCCCACAGGAAGAGATTTGTCATCAGTGTTCCACCAGTGTAGGGTTACCGGCTTCAAGTCATCTAGCCCTCCTGTTTGGGCATCGGTGGCATAATAACACAGATTATAAGCTTGGTGCATCTATATTTTATACCAGTAAACGGTATTGAATGCGAGTATGTACATAAACTTACAAATGGCATTTGAAGTGCACTATTCCCAGCATTCCTTGCACATACATTTGGATCGGTTGTGTCACGAGACCCGTGTGGATCTGAATCACAAGTATTCAGGCTATTGTTTCTTTGTTTTGGGTCAATGACAAATAATAGTATCACAAAAACAAAAAAAAACGTTTTGACTCGAAGGCCCCCCTGTTTGTCCAACACAATATTCTAAGGCTCCCTGATAGGCTATAAGCTATTTCCAGTATTTCTGCTGTAATTATGACAATGCTGCTGTTTTCAAATGTTGTGTTGTTAACAGAAACAAAGAGTACTGATATTAAATGAATTAACCAAGACTCGTTTTGGTTCAGAAATTTCAATAACTGTATGTTCTTTAATTAAAAGCATCAGTTATCGAGATAATTATTCTCTCTGTCAAGCTCAAGTCAAGTCACTTCCATTGTGTACTGTGTATTATATATATTTATGTATATATTTAAGAAATATTTGCACATATATACTGTATATATATTTGTATAATTTATATTATATATAAATATAAATATTTTATATATAAATATAAAAAAAATTCTTAAACATATACATGAATGTGTGTGTATTTACAGTGTATATATGCATAATAATTATACACAGTACACATATATATTGTGTAAACACAAACTTATTTTGGATGCGATTAATCGTGATTAATCGATTTGACAGTAATTTAATTTAAATACTTTTTAGTCATGTTGAGGCCCCCTAGTGGGCCCCGGCCCCTTCATTGAGAACCACAAAAGACATATGCCAAGTTCTTAAAAATAATATTTCACAATATTACTGTTTTTACTGTGTTTTTGATCAAATAAATGCAGCCTTGCAGACTTTTTTCCAAACCATAAAACATTTTTAAAAGTAAGAAAAATGTTGAGATGAATTGTTTTGAATTATTTTAATAATTTAAAAAGGCATTTTTTTTTTGTTAAAGTGTTCCTGTTTTGTTCACTTTTCTAAAATAAAGTCATTTACCAGATGCCCCTGTGCATCAGGTGTGAACGCTTCTAAAAGTAGAGAGAACATGTGAAAGAAAGGTCATATAGATGTTCATCTGGGTCATTTGCACCTAAAGCAGAACTTCTCTCGTTTCCATATTCATGCTTTTCTTTCTATTGATGTCTGTACCTCAGCCACAGAAAGCAGACTCGGTGCGGATGCAAATAAGTTACAGACGACACCCACTCCCATGCAGCCACTCACTCCATTTCCTCAGTTCCTAGAAAAATCTGGCGAGCAATGGCAGTGTGTTTCAGCCTAGTGTTTGTGGGGGTTTGGACAGGCGAGCCCAGAGCCGTCATCCTCATCCTGGAGCTCCTGTAAGACAGCCATGCAAAACAACAACAAGAGATCAGCGGCTAATCCTCTTCCTTACGTCGCTCAGTGCGGCTCCCGCCCAGTCGCATATTCAGATCAGCTCTCCCACCTTTCTTCGGCTTGTCCTCAGGGAGTGAGGCTGATAGGCCTGTCTTTATTTAGCTTCTTTACCCAGTGATGGCTCAGATCTGCCGACTCTGAGGTGAGCTCTCAGCACACAGGTTTTCCCATGAGAATGAGGGCGTCTGACAAGCTTCAGTCAGAGCATTGAGCCTCCACCTCTCTCGTCATTTATGTAATGCTAGTTACAGTGCACTGATGCCGGTGCTTATGTAATGGCTCTGCTTCTTTCATTTAACTGACCCTCCATTAACCTGCATGGGTTATATTGTTTGAGGGAACGTCATTATTTCCTGAAAATATAATTAAATTTATAGTGTTGCTATAAATGTCAGCAGAGGCCTTTATGAGAGGCTAACACACTCTCAGTTTTGTGAGCTTATCTTATTATGGGCCATAAACGCATCAGCACAAGGCAACACAAGCAAGATGATCAATGAAGGGAGGCTAATTTAGTCTAAAATACATAAAAAATGCAATTCACACATATAATTGCTTGAATAAAATATCAGATAATGTATGACAAGTCAAAGTTAGTTCAAGTTGTAAAATATCATGTAACGGGACTCTCCAAAAACGTAAAAATATTCAGTAATTCATGATATTATATAATAATTATAAAAGAATTCATGATTTATTTTATTTTGTTTATTAATTACAGAGAGTAGGCGTACATTTTTTTATTTTAAAATGTAATTTATTCCTCTGATGGCAAAGCTAAGAATGAAAATATATACAGTATATACACACACACACACACACACTATATTGCCAAAAGTTTTAATGACAATGACAATCCATTCTTAATCCGTAGGGTTTAATATGGAGTCGGCCCACCCTTTGCAGCTGTAACAGCTTCAACTAAACTCAACAATTTTTAGGAGTGTGTTTATGGGAATTCTTGACCATTCTTCTAGAAGCGCATTTGTGAGGTCAGGAAGGCACTGATTTTGGATGAGAAGGCCTGGGTCGCAGTGGTGCACAAAGCAGTCATCCTCAAACTGTTCCCACAAAGTTGGGAGCATGAAATTGTCCAAAATGTCTTTGGTATGCTGAAGCATTAAGAGTTCCTTTCACTGAAACTAAGGGGAAAAGCCCAACCCCTCAAAAACAACCCCACACCATAATCCCCCCTCCACCAAATTTTATACTTAGCACAATGTAGTCAGACTAGTATCGTTCTCCTGGCAACCGTCAAACTCAGACTCATCCATCGGATTGCCAGACAGAGAAGCGTGATTCATCACTCCAGAGAACACGTCTCCACTGCTCTAGAGTCCAGTGGCGGCGTGCTTTACACCACTGTAGAATATTTAGTAGTGAGGAAATTTCACAAATAGACTTATTGTACAGGTTGCAACCTATCACGGTACCACGCTTGAATTCACTGAGCTCCTGAGAGCGACCCATTCTTTCACAAATGTTTGTAAAAGCAGTCTGCATGCCTAGGTGCTTGATTTTATACACCTTTGGCCATGGAAGTGATTGGAACACACTCACACTCTTTCCTCCACTTCCATCCCATCGCAAGTTTCTATAATACAATAGGCCCATTTAATTTCTCAGATATCTTCAAGCTTCAGGAGGTCGCTTGATGAGTATGCCTTTTAGATTAAAAATGTGTTATTGTAATAATGGACTTTTTAATTAAATTAATGATTATATTGTATAATGTAAGTGTTAAAAGGAACATTTCATATTTATCAATGAAGGGGGCCTTTCTGGGACTGTATGGTACATAAGACTAAACCGGTTGGAACACACTGTCCTAGAAGATCTGAAGTGGTGGGATGAATTTCAGTACTGTTCAAAGAATGAGTGTATCAAAGGGTCCAAGCTCTGATTATTTTGCTTTCAGGAAAGTAGGTTGGCATAGTCCTTCAGTCATGGAGCATCCTTAAGAGGCTTGGTGCGATCCAATTAAAAAGAGCTTCCTGGTGGCTGTCATTGCAGCCAGCTTTGCCTCTCGGTTAAACAGGAAAGTCCTATTCTCTTGCCACCCACTAAGACACCTCAAAGACCTCCAAATCTGTTTTCATCACTTAACATCACGATCTGTCATGTTAATATAAAGCGTGTGAAGGTTATCGGCTTAATTAAATAACCACAAAAGAACTGACAGAATTAAAATACAGATGTACAGACACACACACACACACATTATGCAAAAAGACAATTTCATAGCAAGCGCATGAAAGCAGAATTTACATAAGTTTAAATTAATATAATCAGAACACCTATATTATTTTTTTTTACTTCAAATTAAATATCTCATAGGAGTTAAACAAGCTGTATTTATAATTTTAATATTTATTATTGTTTTCTTCTCATACACTGAAAAAATTGTGTAAAAACAGAAATTGATAGTACATTTTACAATTCATTACAAAGAAACAGCAAGTAATATTTATATTTTTACGTTTTTCTTGTAAAACTTACTCCTACAATCTGTTTCACGTACTACTTAATATTTTTTTTACAGTGTACATTTGCTTAATAACAAAATAGGGGTCAATTGTGAGTTTTTACACAATGCAAAGTCTTATTTTTCTATGAAAGATCTAAACCTCCTTAACACAATATTAATATACTGATAAAAATGATTTTTGCCAGTGCAGCATGTTCAATTCTCAAAACGAAGTGTGTCATCCACAGTGGAAGACAAGCGTCTCAAACCATTCTCTGCTTATTCCCGGCTTTAAAGATCCCATCTGGTGGGTAGTAGGCTGAGCGATGAACTGTGTTTGTTTTAAATACATTCTGAAAGCCCTCTGGCCGTCTGGTAAAATCAGATGAGTCACAGAGAGGTGAATGCGGTGATAAGAGAGGGATGAAACCGTATCTTTCAATCCTCTCTCCGCTAGCATCACGTTGAGAGTCACCCCCCATTAACCTGAGAGATATTGCCTGGATCCTCTCTGGCCGCTTTAGGGCCAGTACAATAGAAACAGGATCAAATAACCCTTCACGCCAAAAGTAGGTGCTGCAGGCACCTCTTCTTGTCGGTATAGGCGTCACTTTAGCGATACATGTTCTAAAACCTACAAAAGCCGCCCGTGCAGGTCGCATTTCAGCTTCGCTTGTGCAGATACGATGACACATCTCTGAAAATGCAGTGAATTATTAATGGGTGGTGTAGAGATTTACACTCTCACTGGCCTTTCGCTAAAGACTCTTTTAGAGGTCCGACAGACTGTGTTGACTGGGTAGAGTGGTGGGTGAGAAGTGATATCCAGTTCTGAGGATAAAAAATTAATGAGTTCAGGCTGATCTATTGCACTCTCAGGTGAGATTGCTGTGAGAAAAGGATACATCACAGAGTGGGAGATACAGTACGACTGGAAACCAATCAGTGAAGACTTCTCTTCTGAAGTGCAAGGGCCTATGATGGTGTATATGGTGATTTAAGTCCTGTGCATGTAGTGGGAGCAAAATAACACATCAAAATAAACTTCAAACAAAGACTCAAGACTACTCCAATCAATCACACACAAAAATATATATACTTGATAACCATTACTTTTCCTTTAATGTCTCAAGATACATCTACACGAATACATCCTTCTCTAAGTTTTGTCCTTCCATCCATACTGAGACCTAAGAAAACTAAGCTTTTTGTAGACCCTCTTTATCCCCCAAGTGGATACATTGGAAAACTCTATTTTCACATTTTAGTGTAGATATTAATGGCTATGTCTACACTAATCTGGATACATTTGAAAATGGCATTTTAATTTCAAACCGCTCTCCATCCACATTAGCACTTTCAAGCATTTTCCAAGAAGTTTCTCATCAACAATGAAATGCAAAGGAGCCAATAAAACTGTCTGAAATTTGTATGCCCTTCCCTTGCTAACTTCCCACCGTCTGCTTCACTTGGATGTACGTTGTTGCTTACGTTGCACGAGTGCCCCCTTGCAATGTGTTTAAATGGAACGCACTAAGCCTTTGATAGCTTGGAATCTGCAATAGAGCTGATTTATTATTTACAGCTTGTTTCCTTATGAATTTGTTTTACACATTATGCTATAGGCCTGTATGTATGCTTTGGCTGTTGGAAAAAAATTACACAAACGAAAATGATAACAATACAATAAACAATAATAGTCAGCTTAAGGTAGCTACAAATGTGTTGCGGTTAAATGTCAAAATAATTCCCAATATCATACACTAGAGTTATGTGGGGTGGGGGTAAATTAAGCGTAATCTGCTGTGATGTCACAATCATGTTGCATTGTGGTTTATGGATCTGCCTGAAGTGTATACTGTATATTGAGTAAAACTCATTCCCTCAGTCAAACTCAAGTAGGGTCGAGGGTCTGTCCAAATAAACTTCCCTCATCCACTTGACAAAGTTGAATGCACTTTAAAATAGTGGCGGGATTCCCCCAAGGGCAAGTGCTTAGGGAAGTTTTGCGAGTATATGTCTAAAAGTGGAGTTAAATGCAACCATGAACCAAGGGAAGCACATGACAAGATCACATGAGGGGCAAGGGAATCACATGGCATGGAAGAAAACATGACTATGAAAACTTCAACATAAAATAAAATTGATATTGTCTGCTTCCACGCACCTAGTACTAACTTTAAAAAAAAGACATTAAAACATGAATCTAAAACAAATCCTAAAACAAATGTGACATATCCCCCTTCAAAGGGCGGCTCCCGATGCCTAAACAGAACACCAAATCAAAAAACAAAACAAAAAGTCCAGTTGGGTGGTGGAGTGGAGGCATGGTGATGGCATGGTAGAGGGCCTAGACCATAGAGCAGTGGATAAGACCATGGAGCAGTGGGCGGGTCCATGGACCTTGGAGCAATGGACGAAACCAAGGAGGATCAGGTCGGCCTGGACCTTTGGGCAGTGGACCAGACCATGGAGGATCAGGCGGGCCTGGACCATGGAGCAGTGGACAAGACCATCCAGGATCAAGTGGGCCTGGACCATGGAGCAGTGGATGAGACCATGGACCTTGGAGGAGAGGACAAGACCATGAAGATCGAGTGGGCCTGGACCATGGAGCAGTGGACGAGACCATGGACCTTGGAGCAGTGGACGAAACCATGGAGGATCAGGTGGGCCTGGACCTTGGGGCAGTGGACGAAACCATGGAGGATCAGGCGGGCATTGACCTTTGAGCAGTGGACTGGACCATGGAGGATCAGGTGGGCCTAGACCATGGGCCTTGGAGCAGTGGACCAGACCATGGAGGATCAGGTGGGCCTGGACCATGGAGCAGTGGATGAGACCATGGAGGATCTGGTGTGCCTGGACCATGGAGCAGTGGACAAGACCACGGAGGATCAGGTGGGCCTGGACCATGGAGCAGTGGTTGAGACCATGGACCTTGGAGGAGAGGACAAGACCATGAAGGATCGAGTGAACTTGATGGTGGAGAGATCGGGTGGATGTAGTGGAGATCGAGAGCACCATGGCGGAGCCGACGAAGGAGATGGCCACCTAAGCAAAACAGAAAGCCACAGGGGGTCAGGAGGCCAGGGCGGAGCAGAAAACCACCAGAGATCAGGAGGCCATGGCAAAGTAGAGACATGGATGGCTTTTCTGGCCATGACAGAGCGGGCATGGACGGCCTCCATGGCTGTGACATGGAGCACAGAATTTTCGTAGATGGCCTCTGTGGCCATGACATGGAGAACAGAACTTTCGCGGAAGGCCTCCGACACCATGGCTTTGGGGCACAGTAAGTTCATGGATGGCCTCTGTAGCCGTGGCGGACACCGCCACATTGGGGGAAGTGTGTACTGCCAAGTCACACAAAATAGTGGTGGCCACTGAATAGTATAAATGGTATCTTTATGAATATAAAGTAGTTTGCAGGCATACTCAGAGCTTGAGTCCATCATGGACAGCAAGCACAAAATGTTTACCCTCATTTCACGCTATGATTATATTAACATTGTGAACTTGTGAATTTTATGAACAAAACCCTGCAAAGTTCGGCATCACATCAAACTGCAGACAAATGATAATTCACTTCAGCAAGAAGCACATAACCATGGCCCGTGGCCTGACACTATTCTAAAACAAGTGGATGATGAAATTAATTCTTGCTAGACTAGTTTTGGTCTGCTAGTTCTAGCCATCTGGGACATTGTCATTTGACAACCTAAAAGTGGGAAGAAGAAACACTCAAGATGCAGTCCACTGCATCTTATTTGAATGGGTGCGTTTTGTCACTATATGCAGATTTGAGAATATAATGTGTGTGCAATGAAACGAGGGCAGAGAGTAAAAGCTAACATTTCTGTCTGAACAGCCATAACATAATATAAAAATCCTCATTTTGATTCTCAATATTCTACTGTGACAGTTGTGTAAATCAAATTATACTCTCTGTTTGCAAAGTCCACAATGCTTCAAATAACATTACCTTAAAGATTTCTCAATCTTTGGCTGTTGCTGTGGGTTATATACGAATGACTGAAGTAATGCATCTTATTTAGTCAGGTACAAATCTGTGAACATAGAAACAAGGTGTTGAAATATGAATATTAACCTTTCATGAATAGAACAAAGGAAGCAAGACCTTTATGGCAGAGCACAGATTATTAATCTAACAATTAGTTTGATTTAGCGGCAGATTATTTAAATTCCGGAAATTAATTTCCCACAACCTGGTTAGGTTATATTTATACGTTTAAATATGATATAGGTTTAAATATTACTGTAGGACAACATATTAATTGACCGGGATGAATTGGATATAAAATTAGATCTGAATTCAACTTAAATCACAACAGTGATATGGTCTTAACACACCAAACAAACATTCACAGTGCAGGAAAAAGTATGTAAATCTAATGCTAATGATTTTACAAAAGCTAAGTGGAGTTAGTTAAGAGAACATGTTCAATCAATCAAGCAAGTTTTCAAATTTTGTCTTTCAGATCTGTCTGTAAATGGAGAAAGTTAAGCACTGGATGTTCCACAGAGTTGATGGCAAAATATTATAAAAAAATATTTTGGACAGTTAAAACCAAGTTAAAAAAAAAATGCAGCAAAACCTCATCCCAACCATAACGTTTGTTAGAGGGATCATTATGGTTCAGCCTCAAACCTGCCTGGGTACCTAGACAGCTTGCTACAGTATATTATCTATGGAAAAATATTTTCCCAAGTTTATCAAGACTTTTTGCAGGAGAATGTAAGACCATCTGTTCACCAATTCAAGCTCAACAGAAGTAGATGTAGAAGATGATTCAATGAGTACAAGAGTAAATAAACAATAGAATGGCAACAGAACAGAACAAAATACATCCAAATATTATTGCTGAACTAAAAGAGTTTTGTAAAGAGGATTGGAAAAAAAAATCCATTGTGACCGTTGTAATCCGCGATTATTAGAAATGTTTGATGGAAGTTATTGCTGCCAAAGGAGGGTTAACCAGTTGTTAAATCCACTGTAACACTTTATAATAACTGCATGCTATGAATCATTAGTTAAGCAGTAGTAAATAGTTAATTCATAATTTATAAAGCATTAATAGATGTTAATAAGCCATTTATTAATACAGATATAAATGCTTTATTTTTTATTCATATCTATAATGTGTTTAATAATTGTATTTTCATTCTTTATTAATGATCAATTTATAATTTCTAAATTAAGTATTACATTATTTACAAGTCAGTTATTTTGTCAGTGGTTCATAAGATAATTGAGAAAGTGTAAGAAAATGATTAATAAACAATTTAAATATACATTTATACATCTTACTATTTAGACATATAGTAATAGTTGCTCTGTGTGTTAATAAATGCTTTATTAACACAAATTCCTGTGTAATTCATGATTAATTCAAGTAGTTATAAAATATTTTGTAGTTGTCAGTTAACTATTTTTGTGAGCTCATCTAAAGTGAGAACTATTTATCTTGCAAAGCTTTTACAAAGGAGATTTAAAGACTCAGTTGTCTTCTAAACAGAAAAAGGAAACAAACACAACACAGTGATACAGAACATAGCAGTATCTATTTCAAGATGCAAAAAAAATGAAACTGTACAACTGTACACTTGATATAAAAATAAAATAAAAAAATAAACCCCTGTAATGTCATAGAAAATAAAAATTCCTGTGCACCTGTGCAGTACTGTGCAATACAATAAAACTAAGCCTCTGCAGTCTGATATTTAAAAAATAAATATGTGTAAAGTGTAAACATTGTAACAAATTAGCTCAAAGGGTAAATATTAATAATTAATCATAACTTGTTATAATTAATTATAAATATTTGGATCAGTTAACTGAATTTACTTCATATAACTGAATTAATATTACAATCAAATAATCTGTTCATCTAGCGAACACTCAGTACTGATTGAGTATCAACTCTTCAGAAAGGATATTTTCTGTGGCCACACATTTCTTAGCTCGTAGCTCGATTCGTTAAAGTGACAATTTTTTTTACAAGCAGACCAGAATCAACCCATACAAATGAGTTTATTTAACTAAAACACAAACACATAACTATACTCCACACAAACATACACACGAGCACACATACATGGGTAGAATGGACGGTAAACGTGAAGTCAGATCAGAACAGAGGAATGAAGCTATGGAAAAAGAGTCTCAACACCTGGGAGAACCATCAGTTATGACAAGCTCCTTTGTTTGAACAAAGGAGTTTACAACTTTAACTAACAACACAGCGATTTTATATATCGTACGTTACTTGCATTTGCCTGAACTGTTGACGAGCACCACATATAATGTCGCAGGAGAACGTCTTGATAGTTCGGTCCGATGGTGTTGCAGTTGCAATCGATTCCTTCCGTGTTGAGAGAAGAAGAAACGGTGAACTTGCAGAGACTCTGTTATGGTCGAAGAAGGCCCACATGGCTTGATGTGTGTGGGGCTGGCCGGTGCGGCTGCGGCGGCGACACCGGACAAGGTCTCACGCGAACAGCGTTTGGGAATGAAAAGCCAGCCAGCACTGACAACAACGTGTTGGCTTTTAAGTTCAGAGGCCCCACCTTTCAGTTTTGGTTTGACCAATGAAGAAGGTGCAATTCTCAGGCGGGATAGTTCATTTGTTTGAAAGGCTGACTCATTGGAGTCAGTTCAAAATTGTGTTTTAATTTTCTTTATTCTGATAAATATAACAAACACACTGCATTCTATAAGAAAGTGATGTCCACCAAAATGTGAGTAATCAAATAAGGAATATTTTGATAGGAGACACCAGCTAGATGGGCTAACCAGCTAGCTAACATTAACTAATAATTCTATCATCAATCATGCACAACACTATACAATAGGGGTGTGACGAGACACTTATCTCACGAGACGAGACACGAGATTGGGTTCACGAGACGAGAAAAGATTTTTACATAGTATTTTTAAGAAATCCTCTGTGATGAAATGCATGACTAGAAAAATAGTTTGCAGGTGCATTTAAATTGTTTTAACTCATCATCTTGTAATGAATGTCATTTAAGTTCTATTTTCTGAGTATGAATTATCATATGCAGTAAAAGACAACAAGCACTGTAAAGGTTTTCCCAAAAACTCACCTGACTGGCTTCTCTCTTCAGACCTTACTGTACATGAGCTTCTTTTGACCTCCTAACTGAACTCCTTCCCACAAACTGATCATAGATATTAAATGCAAACAATAACCATAATACCGTAATCAAAGTACTCAATATTGAAAGTGCAAATAGAGACCAAATTTTTCTTCAAGCATGATACAGAGCTAAGAGATGGTTACAACTAGATAGCTTTCATATTGGGAGATATTTGCATGCCTCAGGGAGACGCTTTCAAACAGCGGTAACGTATATTAAAATTTAAAAGCGTTTGAATGCGCGCTCCTGTTTATTTTTCACTTTCAATTTCGCGATCGTGTGTACTGAATAGGGAGCGGTGGAGCTGACCGGACATTTTAAAATATAAGTCTTGACGCTTCTGCTGCGCAACGAATCCTCCGCCACGTTCCAGTTCACTAACATGTAATACAACATGTAACACATGCTCAATGTCTTCTCGTCACGTGATCAGTGGCAGTGCACTATGTACGACTCGGAACAGCTCGTGTTGGGTGAGCTGATGGAATTGAAGCAACTGTTTTCCACCTGAATTAAATTGTTTTTATTTCTAAAAAAGCAAAACTAGAGTGGAGGCATAATGTAAACATAGTGTTGGCATATTCTATCCTAATTTCACCCTCACACATCATCATGAGGTCTTGACAATATGACACGAGACAGCTTTTCACCTTGACAAGAAATCTCGTCACAGTTTAGTCTCGCAAGATCTCGTGGCACGAGATCTCGTCACAC
Source organism: Gobio gobio (assembly GCF_949357685.1). NCBI lineage: Eukaryota > Metazoa > Chordata > Actinopteri > Cypriniformes > Gobionidae > Gobio > Gobio gobio. Next base: position 18,419,614 of record NC_137102.1, on the reverse strand, counting down.
ACCTACTATACAATATAAAATAAGACAATATAAAAACAGTAATAATACACAAAATTTACTGGGGAAATGCATGTTCATTCATTAAACAGATTGTCAATGAATTAGTGGATAGAATTCCATTTCTAGGGGTTGCATGTCTGTTGGTTGTGCTATTCTCCCATTTGAGAACAATCAGCCCAAGTGTCTTTGAAGTGTATGAGTGGGCACCAGGGTGCTAATTCACAGTGGGGAAACTAGACATCACGGAGCCTGTCTGTGTCTCTTAGGAGATTAAATTGTAAAAATTGTATGTTTGATCAGTCTAGTCACTACACATTGCTGAATACAAATTTACCGGTGCCAACAGGAGTTACTGGAATGCTGAAATACAACAAACACAATTTGTATAAAACAATAATAATATAATTAAATATTTCACAGTGTCAAAACTACATCAGTATTAACTTAAAAAATTTGAGAACAGCAGTGCAGAAGATAACTGAGCCTTTAAATCTCCTTTGTAAAAGCTTTACAAGGCATACATAGTCCTCACTTTAGATGAGCTCACAAAATAGATAACTGACAGCTACTAAATGTTTTATATCTACCTGAAATAAGCATAAATTGCAGTAGGAATACCAACCCGATCTCACAGCAATTCGTACGCATTTGACGAGTTGCCCAATTTGTATGATTTCGTACGAATGACCTAACCTCAAAGCCCGCCCCTAAACCTACCCATCACTGCGGTTTAGACATACGAATTTATACGACCTCACTCGCGAATTAGCCATCTTGTACAATTTGTACGAATGTCGTGAACTAGCGTTGGGAATATATGTTAATAAAGCTTTTATTAACACACTGAGTAACTATTACTATATGTCTAAATAATAAGATGTATAAATGTACATTTAAATAGTTTATTAATCACTTACTTACACTTTCTAAATGATCTTATGAACCACTGACAACTCCTAAATAACCGATTTGTAAATAATATAATACTTAAATTAGAAATGATAATTGATCATTAACAAAGTATGAAAATACAATTATTAAACACATTGTAGATATACTTATAAATCAAGAATAAAGCATTTATAGCTGTATTTATAAACTGCTTATTAATGTCTATTAATGCTTTATAAATGATGAATTAACTATTTACTAATGCTTAACTAATGATTCATAGCAAGCAGTTATTATAAAGTGTTCCGCTCTGCACTTAGTTGTCACGTACGCTCTCCATCTGCCCATCTTCAAAGGTACAGTCATCTAGTCATAAACTGCATTTCCTAGCATCCCTCCCGTCCCTCGCCTGCACACATGTGGCTATCACTTGCTCCTGTTCCCCATCAGCACCCCAATCTGGACCTGTATAACAGCACACACTTCACAGTCACTCCTTGTCTGGTCTCCCATATAGTTTACAGACTCCTTACCCACTCTATTTACCTGAGAAATATCCTTGTGAAACTCCCAATGATCTCCAGTTATACTCAGTGTAGAGGATCTTACTCGCCTGTCTACTTGCCATACTCCATGAAGAGGTGTGTGCTCTGCTCGCCTGCTCCGTCACTCTCCAGTCATCTGATATCCTGTACCCTTGTAAAAATAATTATCAGTATTCATCTGTTCCATGTCAACCTGACTTCTCCATTATCCACCTGTATTGTTCGTCCTCCCTGCTTATAAATACCTGTTTGGGTTCAACTAACTCCGAGTCTGATATTCCCTGACAGCACTATGAATGTATACATGTTTTTTGGATAATGCATCATTGTTTTTGTATCTTTAATCAGACAGTGTTTGTTGATAAACAATCATATAAAGTAAGGATGGCTACATCTCACAGAACAATGTATCTCCCTGGCTAATTACATACACTATTTTGCTGGAAAAGATTGTCTCAATGTTTACTGAGACAATAAAACAATCTCCTACAGCAAGCTGTCTACGATTAATGATTTCCTGTAATGTAACAGTCATGTCTATAACGTCGTGGAGAAGAGCTCGTCTATCTTCACAACACCTCTTACACACTAGACTCAGGCGATACTGTATAAAGCAAAACAGAAGAACATGCTGAACTCTACAGTTATTGCCGGAGTAATTTATGTAAAGTAATACTGTGGGGGAAGAGCGAGAATGTGCAATCATTTGAGCTCAGGGATTTGCAAGTGTTTTAGAAGTTTAGGGAAGAATGCGTAATGCTCATTCAACCATTTCGTTTCTTGCCCTATTTTCCCTCTCTCTCTGCACCAAATGTTTCCTCCTCACCTCCATCTGCATCCAATGCTTTGGCAGATGTATGACTGTGTTTCAAGCATGCAGTCGCAAATAGAAAATGGGAGAGAGCTAAATCTACTGACAACCGTAGTATATACCAAGTCATCCTCTCATGATTTTCAGCTGATATCAGATCAGCCAAGACATTCTTCTATTCCAAAACCTGCACTGACATCTCCACCCGCACAGTCTACGTTCTTCTCATCCTCATCTGCCTCCTCACTCACCACTAAGGACTTTATTATCTACTTTAAGAGAATGGGTAACATCACTGGTCCATTGTCTCTCAACCTCCTCTACCATTGATCCATTACAACTAGCATTCCTGAGTTCCTTCAATGAGAAAATACTTCAGCTTTTTATCCATTTTGCAACCACTTGTCTACTTTACCCTCCCTTCCTCTAATATACACTACAATAAAAACATGTACTTCACTATAAAATAAATTGATACTTGAGGAACCATTATGTCCTTCAGATTGTCTCTGGCAGAACCCTATGGAGAACCTTGACACACCTTGTGTATTTAACCCTGTAAAGCCTGACATATGAAATAATATTGACTATTATTTAAAATTTCAGGCTTTACAGGGTTAAGTATGCTAGCCTGGTCTTACCAGACTCTCGTACATTTCATTTGTACAGAGAGTCTGGCCACTCTCCATTGACAAGCGTTTACTTCCTTGAAGGCAGGTACTCTGTTGAAGTTTAAAACTATTTGATCTGCCCAGGGCCACTCTGGATCTGCCATAACCGATCGCTAACGTTTGGTCGTGACGTATATGTCATGCGCCGTTCGCCTCTGTTTCTCACATGGAAGTCCGTAAAAATAACTGTGCAGATTGTGCACGCCAGCTCAGTGAAAAAACCTAAAACTTGTGCATTCGGATTGTGATTTATTCACAGTGGAGGGGAGAGTTTTGTGATCGAGAACGCGCTGCTCACGTGGTCCGTGAGATGATTGTATGCTGTAAATTAAATGTCTTATGCCTGGTATGATAACAGTAAATGCTGCCGTAAATAACGGCCCATTTCAAATGTTTACGTGCTTTTCTTCTTTTTATTTTTTGAGCGGTGATGAAATATATTGCTCTTGTAAATACTTGCCAGCATTTAAAGAAATACAAGTCTAGAAACGCATCCAAATTACGGTTGCACGGTAGCCTGAGAAGCCAGACCCACATCAAGATGTTGGGTCTGGAAACTCACCATTGACAGGGTGGGATAAACGGTTGTCTTTCAAATTCCCTCTGCATGCAATTGGATAGCGCCATGAGCGCCACAACCAACCAGTGCAAAGAATGTAAAGCGGAGCTAACGTTAGTTGATAGACTTTCGCCGTATCCGGTCGGCAAAACTCAGAACGTATCTTCTTTTCTTAAGAATGACTTCAGTGCCGTTCTTTGATCTTTTCTCAAATAAAAGCTTAACTCCAAGTCTTCCAGAGTCGCGACCAAAGCCTATTCTAAAGACCGCTGTTCATCAGCCTCTTTGTTTACGAGTACCACGCAGAACCTCCGCAACTCTGCCGTGACGTACCGTCATTATGATAAGCCCGCCCACCGACTCTACACACGCTGTGATTGGCCTGACCAGAGTTTGGTTTTTCCAGCTCTCAGGTCTACCGAGAGTGGCTAGACTACACTCGCGGCAAAATAAATTTTCTGCTGCTAGGGTGCGTCTAGATTTCTAGGCTAGTTGCAGGGTGCTCTGCAGTGGTCGTAAAGGATATAAGCAGGGAATTTTGAAGTGATATATTCTTGAAAACTCACAGATGTGGATTCGGACAGCAATTAAATGACCACACGACCTTGGTGTTTGTCTAAAAAAGTAGGTAATTCGGCCGGGGATTTTTACAAGGGTGGTGGAAGACGGACGGCAATAAAATCCCTGACTAGCCCCTGTAAATGATGACAATACCTTCCGACCCCACGAGAAACAATTACTGTCCGAATAGGGCTAAAGCCAACTCCTTCACCACTAACGGAGCGAGCTGGAAAATCAAACTTTTCCCGAACTGGTCCTTTCTCTTCCTTCACTGTCGTTGCTCCTCCTTTATACTCCCGTCACTCCTCCTTGAGACACGAGGCCAACGGCACGCAGCTGGTGCTCATCATCACTAATGACCGTGGCCTCGTCCCCCTCTCACGGTCCCTCAGCCTCGCTGCTCGCCACAAACTTTAAGACTAAATATAAAATTAAAAAGGTTGAATAATTGCATTCTTGTTTTTTGTTGTTGGGTATTATTTGATAAATCAAAAAAAGTAAGACCAGATTCTGATAGCTTGTAATATAAATCAATGAAATCTTAATAATATAATATAATAATATTTGATTCTCAATTATTTGATTATTTGTATAATCAAGTAAACTTAAGTTATTTCAATCCAGCAAGTGTTTAACTATAAATATTACTAACAAGATAAAAGTTATTGAAGAAAAGCAAACAAAAGTTATTTGGCGGCAGTGGCTCAGTGGTTCATGTAGGTTGTCTACAAACCGGAAGGTTGGTGGTTCAATCCCTGGTTCCACCTGACCAAGTGTCGAGGTGTCCATGAGCAAGTCACCTAACCCCAACTGCTCCCGATGAGCTGGATGGCGCCTTGCATGGCTGACACCGCCGTCGGTGTATGAATGGGTGAATGTGAGGCAAGATGTAAAGCGCTTTGGATGGCCATGGGTCTGTTGAAAGCGATATATAAATGCAGTCCATTTACCATTTATTGTCATGTTTGGTTTTGGGGTTATGTTTCATGTTTATATTTTTGTGTCTTTTATTTAGTAATTTCTCAGTCATGATTCCTGTTTGTAATGCGCTTCCCTTCATCCTCATTCCTTGTTTATGTGTCATGTTCTCATTGGTTGTTTTAGTCTGACTGTTTACAGGTGTTACACATGTATATATTGCCCTCATGTTACCATTGTCTTTTGTCTAGCTTTGTTCCCTGTAACCACTGTGAGTTTTATGTTCAGGTTCAAGTTTAGATTGTGTTTCTTTGTTCAACCAAGTTATGGTCAAGTCTGTTCATGTTTGGATATAAATAAAGCTGCGCTTGGGTTCTCCAAGCTTGCCTTCAGTGCTGACATTTACTTTATAAAAATCTGTAAAGATTTCACAACAAATGCACACCTGAACCACAACCTGAAGGTGGAGATTTTTCAAATTTAACAAAAAGACTTTTTACTTGCTATGAAAGTAAACTATCAATCATATGACAGAAGCAACGGAGTAGTAGATTTTACAACAGGCTCTCTCCTTCTCTTTATTTTTTTTTCACTTGCTTGATTACAACAAGCACTTTTAGACCAAAGCACTTACTGTACATTTTGGATGTTTCCTCCTAACTTCAGTGGAGTTCCATTCCAGGAGAAACATTTTGATTCTACTCGACCTATGCAATGCATTGACACTGGTTTAGATTTGAGGTCAGACAATGTTAAGAGGCAATCTCTATCAACACTGCAAGAATTTTATATAGCACAAAGCACACACAGGCTATGAAATGTAGAGGATCACAAGAATGATTAGTATACAGTTGACATTCTTCTGAGAAATCAGTATTAAACAGCTAAATTGGTCCAAATGACATAAACTCTAAGGCTCTTGAGAAGTCACAGAATGTGGAAACAAATTATGTAGTGTCAGATAACAAAGTAACATCAACTCTATGTTGATTCTATGTCAGTTTGCTATCTGGGGCGCTCCCCCCTGCTGAATCTTGCCACAGCAAAATAAATCAAATTTTTACTTGAGTTGTGAGTGTGAGATTGCAGTTTGGATTGAATGCAATGACATAAATAGACAGTTTTCTGCAAAATATTTCTATTGAGTTGTCCTCGTGGGCTGGATGGAAAAAAAACATACAATGTCACAAGTGTGTAGTCCGATTCACAAACATTAACTCGAGTCAGTTCTTTCTAGTAAATCAATTATTCTTTTTAATGAATTAAAGCAAACAACGCGATCAGTACACTCTGATTCCCAAACGAATGACTCTTTTGAGCCATTTCTTTTGACTCTTTCCGCTGCCAGTGTTTTGGATCATTTTCACAAAAATGTCATGGCATCCAGAATATTTTGTTGTATGAATATCTGAACATGCAATATAGCTTTTTAAAAAAACCTGTTTTATTCTAGCTTCATGCATTCTTTTTTATCAATACTTGCATATGTTTCATTAAAACAGCAACATTTTGAGCAAAAAGCTTAGAAAATCATGTTTTTAATCAAAGAATATATCTGAATTTGATTCAGAACATTAAAACATAGATGGAATAAATTGTGTTCATCAACACCCCTAATGCTTGCACAGTCCTTTAGTCGACCTGGGTCGACATTTAATTCAGTAACATTAGGCAGTTTTGATTTATGTGCTGATTAATGTTGGTGATCGTGTTATGCATATGATTACATATGATATCGCTTATTTCTGCAACTTCACAAGTGCTTTGATCAGGAGATTCAGTACTCTTTCAGAAGATGTGTCATAACGCCCCCTAGCGTATAACAGTGAAAACATGGAAAATTCCATATTTGGTGGGGAAAGAGTTAATAATTATTTAAAAGAGACGAGTCAAAGAGCCGATTCACACCTACCTTGTTTGGTCCGGATTTTCTGACTTTTCGGTTTGGTCCGAATCAAAATGACAGGTGTCAAACCTCCCCCGGACCACGGTCCGGACCAAACAACGAAATTTGGTCCGATGAAAAGAAGTAGTCTCGGTCCGGATCACACTGAACAAAGGTTCGGTTCGTTTCTAGTGTGAAAGCATTTTCTGCCTCACAGACATGAGAAATATGTGTATAGAAAGCTTGAAATGTCCACTTTTAAACGAAACAATTAGAAACTAAAAGAAATAGTCAACCAATGCGCACTGTTCACTAGGGGCAACGATATGCATCTGTTCATTCATTCTTGTCAAAGACGCTGACGTCAGACGCACGTCCATTTACAAACCAATCAATGTCAAGATGCAGCCCACATACGTAGATGATGACGACAGGACGCAAGTATGTCATGTAAAGTTCTTTAGTGTGCTCGCATAATTGCAATGTGAAGCCAAACCAAAACTAACCAAATGTATAAAATGTATCAAAACATGAACTTTGATGCGGACCTTGGTGTGGACTTTCAGGTGTGAAAACTTTATAAATCAGTTTAAATCAGTCCAATGAATCCTTCACTGAATTGAATCCATCAGAGAGGTTAACAAACCAACATGAACTGCAAGATATTGGGGTCAGTACATTATTATTATTATAATTTTTTCAAAGGATGCATTAAATTGATCAAAACTGACTTGGGTTCCCTTTCAGTCGGTCACGTTTGACGTATGTCGGACGTCACAGACGAATCGGGATCACTTCAGGGAGCCCCTATCAGCTTCGAGATATAGAGAACAGGCCAATGGGCCATTGGCATGCGAGATTTGCATCTCGCGCTCCGCCCCGCACCGCGGGTATAAACAGGAAGCGAGAGCAGCGCACTATTGTTTTTCACTTCGGTTTTCTAAAAGAATGGTTTTCTAAAAGAGAGCCTATCTACAAGAGAGATACTCCAGAGAACGAGAGGGACGCTTTGTGTTGGCGAAAAGGCACAATCAGCGCGACTGCGTGCTCACCGCTGCATCAGCATAACAAACTGCTGTTCTCACAGCAACTGTCGGTTTTGTGAGGGCGTTTGTCTCAGTGAGTGCAGACACAGGACTGCACTTACCTCCTGTGTGCTGCCACGGTCTTCCCCTGGGTGCTTCAGCACTGTTGAAAGAGCGTTTCCTCATAAAAGAGCAACACGGGTGTGACACTGCGTCTTTTCAAGACGTCATTCCACCCGTGCATTTCTGGATGCGGTTGTTTCCTGTCCTGATGGCCACGATCCCTCTCGCATAAACATGTTGAGACTGCGTTCGTGGGTGATCCATGTTCTCTCAGGGGAATGGGATCACGTTGACACACTGTTCGTCTCACCTTCCTCGTGAGGGTTTGAGTGTTCAGCGCGCTGTGTGCCGTCTAGCTGCCCGGTGACAGTTTTCCTCTATCTCACTACCCTCATCGGTGAGGTGGCAGTGCCACTGGCAGGCCACCTCCGCCCTGCTTAGTGCACGAGGGTAGTTCTGAGCCAAGGTTGAGCTGCGCACAGCGCTGGCCCTTGGCCAGGCGATGTCCACCCTGGTCCAGAAACACCATTGACCCGGATTTGGTCAGGATCTGCTCTTCCCCCGGAGGAGGGCCGGGTGGAAAACCATTGGTAATTCTGTTCTGCCACTGGTGTCAAAAACAGCGAGTGGTACTCAAATTCTCAAGAGCAGTTCCAATACCTCTGGGTCTCGGGAGTTCAGGAATGGCAGCGTGTGACGCTACAAAGCCTCGCCGCTCTCATTCCCCTCCCCACAAGAGGGCGAGAATGGCAGTGTGTGACGCTACAAAGCCTCGCCACTCTTATTCCCCTCTTCTCAGCGGTGCGAGGACGACAGTGTGCGACGCTATGCCTCGCCGCTCTTATTCTCCGCTGAGGAAGAAGGTGAGGCAGGCCGTGTACGGCGCCACAAAGCCTTGCCACGCTCAGCCCCTCCTTCAATTGGAGAGTGCGCTTGGCGGTGTACAATGCTTCCATGCCTTGTCAGCCTCTGGTGCCTCTCCAAATCGCCAGCAGGGGTGCTGGCTGTGAGAACGCACACAAGTGGCCTTCCCACACTCGTACACCCCCTCAGCGGAAGCAGGTAGTGTTGCACAGCACACTCAAACCCCACTGCGGGCCGCTACCATGCCGTCCGAGTCGGGTCCCTGCACGCCGCTATGCTGCCCCACTGTGGGTACGTCTGTGGTACCGTTGGTCCCGCTTGCACGGCCTCTGGGAGCCGTGCTAGTGCTTCCCAGCCCGTCTCGCCGGCTCATCCGTACCATCAGACTCGGCTATGCGATTTATTTCGCCCGGCGCTCCCCCAAGTTCAGGGGCGTTCACCTCTGTGTCGAAGAAGGACGCCCCTGTGCTCCAGGCGGAGATCGCAGTCCTACTGGCGAAGGACGCGATAGAGCCGGTCCCTCCAGCCAATATGAAGTCCGGGTTCTACAGCCCGTACTTTATTGTACCCAAGAAAGGTGGCGTGTTATGGCCGATCTTGAATCTGCGATTCTTGAACCAGAAACGCATCTTCAGGTGCATCCGTCCCCAAGATTGGTTAGCAGCGATCGACCTGAAGGACGTTGATCGCGTACTTTCATGTCTCGATTCTCCCTCAACGCAGACCATTCCTTCGCGTTGCATTCGAGGGATGGGCATATCAGTACAGAGTCTTACCCTTCGGGCTGTCCCTGTCGCCCCGTGTCTACACGAAAGTCGCGGAGGCGGCCATTGCTTCCATGACAGAGCATGGGGCACCTCAGCAGGTTGGGGTTTCAGGTCAATGGAGAAAAGAGCAAACTCTCTTCGTCTGTTACGGAGGCCAGCAGAAGGGAAAGGCTGTCTCCAAGCAGAGGATGGCCCACTTGATAGTGGATGCTATCGTCTTTGCGTATGAAACCCAAGACGTGCCCTGCCTGCTTTGGTTAAGAGCCCACTCCACCAGGGGTGTAGCTTCTTCCTTGGGCGCTGGCTCGTGGTGCCTCGCTGACAGATATTTGTAGAGCTGCGGGCTGGGCAACACCTAACACGTTCGCTAGATTTTATAGCCTCGGTGTAGAGCCGGTATCTTCCTGTGTGCTCACTTCCCACAGTCAGTAACACCGAAGTGCCCGTTCTGAGTGTCGGCTTGCTGCGCCATTCCCTTCCCCTTGGAACGGATACTTGCGCTTATTTGCTCCAGTCGAGTTCCCCAGAACGGCGAACCCTGTCGAGTCCTCCGCAACCCGCGGCAGTCGGACGTGGTGGAGCGTCCGATGCCAGGTCTAACATTCGTATGCATTGGTGGAACTTGTTTTAGACTGGGTTCCATATGTTGTGACCCCCACGGCGGTCCCATATGTGTATTCTTCCACGGTATGGCTCCCTACGGCGAGCCTGTGTCTTTCCCTCGGCAGAGCTTCCTCTGCTGTCTCAGTGCAGTGTTGTTCCCCCACCTACAAGGCCAGGGCCACCCCTGGGACTTCCGTATGTTGTACTGCCCAAGGCCAGTCCATACGTGTATTCTCCACATGGTAACTCCCTCTGGGCATGATGTGGCTTCCGTAGCGGCCCCTCTGGGCACGCTTTCCCAGCGCAATAGTCTGCTGAGTGGGTCTTGCGGAACAGCAGCAGTGACTCTGCCAGCGTGAGTTTTCCCGCCTGGAACAGACGGGGTCTGAGGGTCTCTTCGCTGGGCGCTGGAAATGGTAGTAACTGTGGCGTTTTCCAAAGGGATCCCAATTCGTCGGTGACGTCCGACGTAAGTCGAATGTGACCGTCTGAAAGGGAATGTCTCGGTTACGTATGGTAACCCTCGTTCCCTGAAGGAGGGAACGGAGACGTATGTCCCGTCGCCACAGTTGCTGTACCATCACTGCATGGCAGAGTCACTAGTTCGGCTCCTCAGTGAAAAACAATAGTGCGCTGCTCTCGCTTCCTGTTGATACCCGCGCTGCGGGGCGGAACGCGAGATGCAAATCTCGCACGCCAATGGCCCATTGGCCTGTTCTCTATATCTCGAAGCTGATAGGGGCTCCCTGAAGTGATCCCAATTCGTCGGTGACGTTCAATGTACGTCTCCGTTCCCTCCTTCAGGGAACGAGGGTTACCATACGTAACCGAGACTTTTTCCAAACTTGCCTTCAGTGGATTACAATACAGTTGTTCTGTAAATGCTGACGTTTACTTTATAAAAATCAGTAAATATTTCACAGCAAATGCACACCTGAACCACAATCTGAAGGTGGAGATTTTTCGAATTATACTAAAAGGCTTTTTACTTGCTATAAAAGTAAACTATCAATCAAATGACAGAAGCAACAGAGTAGTAGATTGTACAACAGGGTCTCTCTTTCTCTATATTTCTTTCACTTGCTTGATTACAACAAGCTGAAATTGCTCTTTTTTTGACCAAAGTACTTACTGTACATTTTGGACGTTCAGTGGAGTTCAGAAAGGCGGGTCTAAATCAGTCTAAATCAGTTTAAATCAGTTCGATGAATCCTTCACTGAATTGAATCCATCAGAGTGGTTAATGAATCAACATGAACTGCAAGATCATTACCATTTAATTATAACATTTGGGGTCAGTACATTATTATTATTATTATATATATTTTTTCAAAGGATGCATTAAATTGATAAAAACTGACAATGAAGACTTTTACAATGTTACAAAAAATTCTACACGAAAACCCAACTGTATTTATTTATGAAATTTGCATAGTGTTTGGAAGCTATTAAAACTCCTGATAAAAGATTGAATTTGCTTTATTCTGCAAGCACAGAATCTGTATGCAGGCCTGCCAATCAGGCGCACTAGCCACTTCAGTTACTGTTGGACACCTAATAGTATTAGTTGGACACTTTGAGGAACTGCTTGCCTGGCACCCACACATACTGTATGAGCCCTCAGGTTTAATCGTTCTGCATGATATAAATTCCTCCACATATTGTCACAGACATCCTTCCTGCCTTGTGCCTGTGTGAGAGAAAGACTATGTGCTTGGCAAATTTCTCGCTGGAATGGGCCATGCAGTGGCTTTTCTCCCCATGCCAAGCCCCAGAGCACGCCAGGATCCACAGATTTTTTCCAGTATCTGTGGTAGAGCCAGACTGAGAGAGGCAACAGAAGGAGGGAGAGAGACAGAAATAAAGAGATGGGGTTGAGAAATCATTCTGGCCTGAACATCTCAATATAAAAACAAACCAATTACAAATGACCTCCATGCCTGTTTCATAGACAGCAGCAGGAACTAATTAAAAATTAAAAGTTTCCCTCTCTTTCCTCCCCTGGATCTGTATTGCCCCAATGATATGTTGTTGTACCAGGTAGGTTGGAAGTCAGTTCATCTACCTGGACCAACTATAGCCACCTGATATTACCCTCAATATCCTACTACTGTATATTAAAGGAATAGTTTTCTCAAATAATCACCTATTCCCCCTCATGTCTTTCTAAACCTGCATTTTTGAGTGTAAATGGTGACCATTGCTGTCAAAGAATATTTTCAATGAAAAATAATTGAGTTTGTTCCTAACAGTATGTAATATGTGACTTTAAAGTAGGGATATCAAAATTAACGCACCAATGCATGCAAATAATTTGTTCAGTTTAATGCTTCAAAGCAATTAATGCAGCATCCGTTTTTCCCCGTCATCCATTGGCTAGCGTTATATTATATGATCACACTCTTATTCATGCAAACGCTTTAAAACCATTCAAGCGCGATAAGAAAAAAAAGAGAATGCAGTGCAGTACTGGTACGCATCTGTGAATGACATACACAATTTGTGTGCACAGAAAGCTGCTTCAGACAGCGTTTGAAAGGACAAAAACACAAAATTATGCCAAAATGCCAGTTTTGACGAGTATCCTTGCAAGCACATCTTAAATGAGCTAAATGAATTATGTTGTGAAATTAATGTAAAGAGGATGCGTGGCAGATCCGCGTCATGTGCGGCAGGTCTTAAAGTGACAGCAGCCTAATAAACCTGCTGCTGTTTGTCATCACTCACTGCTCTTGACTGAATAATGTTTGTATCTTTAATAAGGATTACTCTATATTTAATTTATAATATATGCAGTGAAGACTGTGAAGTGTATGATCATTTTATTCAACCTACCTGAAAATCTAAGGTTACATGGGTCAAAAACAATGAAAACAATACATTTTTGTGCATTTTGACAGGGCAAGTAAGAATCTGAAATGAAAGCTCTAGCGTAAAGTTCTGCCAGGAAGCTTCAATGTTACGTCACTTATCACATCCAGACCTAACCAATCATGTCCTAATTCTCAGAGTATAAAAGATGGTCACTTACACATGTCTGAGTTCACAGATGCTGACGCCAACATTTACCTCCATCCTCCTCCCCACCACCACCAGGATGGTCCCCGCCTATACCTCCCAGGGGGTTGGCTGCGCCCCTGCCTTCATCTTCAGGCAGGAAATGCAGAGTCCGTTACCCTCGAGACGGGAGCTACGGATGGGGCCTACGCCAAAGAAACTCTAAATATAATACTTGCTGGTCTGTTAATAAATTTGTTTCTTCATTGTACTCATCATGGCCTCCCGAGACTTTCTGGTAGAACTGGTTTGACAGGGTCAATAGGAAAAATTGAGCCCTGATATATAGGATAGGAAAATTTGACATATATTATCAGGGGTTTATGTGAAGATTGTTTTAAGTTCACTTAAATTAAAAGTTGTTATATTTTTTTAAAGCCTAATAAATGTTAAAATGTATATCTTTCAATTGGATTGTAATGCTGAATGGCTATAATTAATGGCTAAAATTTAGAAAAAATTATCAATTTCATAGAGACATCAGTAGCAGTATTGGTATCGCTGATACCGGCCTTTCAAAAAAAATATAGACTACTGTCTTTATGTTGTTTTTAGCTTAATTTGGTTAAAAAAGTAAAAAGTTATTACAATATAAAATACAGATGGTGTGATTTATCACAATTAATTACAGAATCGATTGACAGCACTACTTTCAAGGCTTTTACATCATTAACAGGATCAATGCTTTCCAGAAAAAGCTTTTGTATATGATCAACTACACATCTTATGCTCCCTGGTGAATTATCCATGCTCTTCAGGAAGTAGACAGACTTTTAATATCGGCCATGTCCCAATACCCAGTACAAGTCCCAGGTCTGAAAGTTGTGAAAAATCAGTGCCTATAGAATGTCACACATTTGAGCTTCTATGTTTATTCATTATTAGTAGTAAATGAAAAAAAAAAAAAAAACATAATTTAATAAAACATTTAAAGCTTTTTAAATGTACGTACCAGGGACAGAGGTCACGCATATGTATCTAACATAATTCTCTAAATCATGAATATTTCTATTCTGGTATCACCCCGTGAATAAGGGAGAAGGACCGAGTCCAACCCTATTCCTAAGTCCATTCTTGATATAATACACCCCTAGTGGTTACTGTTTCAGCTGTGTCAAATTCTGCTTCATATGTTTCATTCTGCCCACTGGAGAACCACTGTGCTGTTCACATGTTCAAAATACTAAAAACAATGTTTCATGTGAATTGAAGTCCTTTCGGAAGATCGGTCTTGACCTGCCCTGAGATGTTCCGAGTCAGAGCTTCTGCTCTCTTTCACCATTGCTCGTTTAGTGGTCATTTGATCTTGAGTGTAAATCCTCTGAATAATCTAAAAGATTCTCACTAGGGACCTCTGAGTCTGTCGTCCCTTAACCAGCTGGCAAGGTCAAGCGTTTAGCTACTGAATCAGCAACCCATCTGAAACATATGCTAGAATAGATCTGTTTTTGCCTTTTACTTCATGGAAATCTTTATCTTTAAGAAACCATATGCTAAGTTCATTTCCATAACATAAGTCATAAGGACATCTGTGATGGGGTATTATTCCACCAGACATTCCTTAACTTATAAATTACCATGAGGTCATGGTAGTTGACCTCACTTTTCCACTCAAGCAATCTGTACCTCCCCCATGTACTTTTCAACTCACACACACACACACACATCAAAACACGTCTAAAGTGCTGTTACCATCCTCATACATCACTATGTGTTGCCTGGCAAATTATCGTTAATGTCGGATATGTGAATATGCAAACTGAAAATTGCATTAATTATGGCACAGCGTGTGAACTTCCACTAATGAGCACCACATTCCCATATCTGTCCAAATCCCTATGGAATACATAATATAAGGACCTCACACTGCTGAAAGAAGATGTGTTTATCAGAAGACTGTCTCATTTCCTGCTCTTGGGCTTCTCCCGAGAGCCTTACATACAGTTCTTCATGAAGAACAATGTGAACATGTTCAGGGGGTTATATGTGATGTTATTGGCTCTCCTGTGGAAGCCTATTTCCCATTCCAGAGTAAAAAAAAGAAAGAAAATTAAATGGCAATTATGAATTAATATGACGCAATGTGACTTTCTCACAATTGCAACACAATTTCTTTTTGTGTGTGAAAATGTGACTCGCATTTGAGACTTACGCTAATTTCTGACTTTATATCTCTTTTCCACTGTTGGACCAAACCATTCTCATTGCTTAATTGCGTTCCATTTCGTGGCGATCTGGCCCAGCCGGTACGGATATGGTTTCATTTTCCACTGTCGGGCTGATAACAGATGCTGTTTGGAATGTAGGCCTTAAACAAATGCGTCAGTTGTTGCCTTGGTAATGCAACGGTTTACTGATGATATGAGATGTATAGGGACCGCGTTATGGAGAATGATCAGATATTTCTTTTAATTTTATTATTAATTTGTGTTTAAAAAAAGCCAACCGTGCTGAGTTTGTAATCATGCTGTGCCATATCAGGCTCAAGTGGAAATACAACTGGAACTATTCCTTACCATTCTTAAAACCATTCGACCCGACGGTGAAAAATCGTACAATTATGACTTTGTTTCTCATTATTTTGACTTTATATCTCTCATTTGTTACATTACCCTGTGATTTCCTCTCTTGGTGATATGGTCAAAAATATTATCATGTTTTTTTAATCACAATATTCATTTCATACCATTAATGGAGAAGGAGCATCATTCCACATGCCTGTCAGACCTTGAGAATGAATATAAATTCCATAATGTAGGACCCTATGAAATTAATTTTATTGTCAAGTAAGGTGCTACATAACAGAACTGTATAAATACTGTAAAATAGCCTATAATTCATATAATTAAAACATGGACGTTGTACTATATATTGTCATGGTTCTGTTAGTGTTTTGGACAGTTTTGATTCGTTCCTGTTCCTTTGTTAAGTTTCACGCCATTCCTTTGTTCCCATGGTTACCCTCCTTAGTTAATTTGTCCCAGCTTTGTCAATCATCTTGTTTCTGTTCACTACTTAAGTTGTACCCTCACCTTCAGTCTTTGTCTAGTCACTGTTATGTTAGAGTATGTTTCCCTGCCTTTCTGTTTGTTCCTGAGCATCATTTTTAAAGGGATAGTTCACCCTGAAATGAAAATAAAACCATATTTTACTCACCCTGCTGTTGTTCCAGGGCCCTATGTCCTTCTATCTTTTTCGGACCTCAAAAGCAGAAATAAATAAAAAAAATAGTCCTGCACGCGCCCCTTCCTATAATTGCAGTGCATAGCGACCAGGCTAAAACATTACAAAAAATATACAAAAGTATCACAAATGTATGGAAAGTGTTCAGGAGGCATACTATAAGGTTTTGCCAGAAAGAAACCGTATTATTCAGTCAAAACACTGAGCTCGTCCGTTACTCTGAGCGCGCTCCTGTGAGAGTGCGTCCAAGCCGTTTTTTAGCCTGGTCGCTATCCACTGCCATTATAGGAAGGAGCGCGTGCAGGACTATTTTTAAATGTTTTAAATATTTTTACATTTCTGCTTTTTAGGTCCGAAATGGATAGAAGGACAAAGGGCATTGGAACAACAGCAGGGTGAGTAAAAAAAATGCTTTATTTTCATTTCAGGGTGAACTATCCCTTTAAAGTTTAAGTTTGTATTTTTATCTTCTGAGACTTCAGCCTGTTCCTGGTTCACCCAGCCGTTACATACAGTAGTAGTGTAACATGTAAGTCCAACTGGAGGCAAGTTGAAGAACCCAAGTGCAGTTTTCATTAACTTAAATCTTAACATAAATCAAAATTCAAAACATGGAACAGAATATCAGACCCCCAAACATGAACCCAGCAGTTGCCATCCTTCGCCTTCGTCAAGGCCAGCGTGCCCTAGAGGACTATGTTGTGGACTTTTGTGGACTATGCCATAAGGAAGATTTTAATGATATCACCCTAAAGGAGATTTTTTGTTTTGGGCTCTATGAACCCCTATGAATGAACCAGTTTCCAGGGGGTAAAATAGATTGGTCCCTGGAGGAGTATATAGACCAGGCCCTTTTTTTGTGCGGCTCTAGCATTTACTGTGGGAATGGCGGAGGAGCCAATCCATCCCACAGTACCCACCACACCAGAGGGCCTCCATTCCCCCATTGTCATGTCTGGGTTGGTCCAAGTCCAGAGTCAAGCCATGTCTCTGATCCACATCCAAAGTACATTGAGGCCACGAAGGCCACGCCTCTGTGGCTCCCTGAACTGCCGTTACCGCCATGGCATCCCACGGCTCCTGATCCGCCATGGCCGCCCACGGCTCCTGATCCGCCATGGCCGCCCACGGCTCTTGATCCGCCATGGCCGCCCATGCCATAGGGTCCAGGTCCGCCCACGCCACAGGTTCCAGGTCCGCCAACGCCACAGGGTCCTAGTCCGCCCACGCCTCAGGGTCCAGGTCCGCCCACGCTCCCAGGCCCGTCCATGTTGCGCCTGGTCAATATACTGGGCCAGTGACCAATGAATCTTTCCCCCTGGCAACTGGGAATGAATGGGTTAATTTAGTCCATGTCTAAAAATGTCCTTGAGGGCAATATCATTAAAATCAACAGAGTAACAAAGTCCACAGAAGTCCACAACATAATCTTCCAACGGACGATTCCCCTGGCATAAACGAAGGATGGCTACTGCTGGGTTCATTTTGAGGGTCTGATATTTAATGTTGTAACCCGCTTGTTGGGGAGTCTTAATGAGTCAAGTCAGTTTATGTCACGTTTTGCCAAGCCAAGTCTTTGTTTCTGTTAAAGTTTAGTCAAGTCAAGTCAAGCCAAATCTTTGTTTTGGATTTTGTTAATAAAAGCTGCACTTGGGTTCTGAAACTTGCCTCTCCAGTGGAGTATGTTACAAGTAGTAATATATTTCTATCACAATTTCTTCAAGTAAAACCTTTTATTTTTGCGTTTTTGACAGACAATTGAGTTCCAGTGTGTATCTGACAATGGCTTTTCTCAAATGAAAAGGTTAAATGCTCATTAAGACGAAGTTCATATAGCATGTCCTCGTATAGTGAGACGACAGACACTGAAAACACCACGAGTATTGAGTATGTGTAGTAGACAAAACTGTGGCACTCATTCACTTTGATCATCTAGATGTAGGCTAAATTTTGTAAATTATATTGTGGATTTATTTGATCATATATCACATGTAGTATGTTGTTTTATCACCCAGCCTTACTCTGTGTTGCGACTTTATATGTCACAGTGTGATTTTATTCCTTATTGTAAACTTTATCTCACAATTACCATTTTTATTTTTTTACTCTGAGGTGGAAAAAAGCTTCCATAATTTCCCAAACAACATTTCTGTTCCCTGCTGACAAAACAAATCTTAAATGAGCCTTAGTTGGTTTGATCATCTCAGCTGGTCTGGCTTTTTGCTGGCTTACAGGGGTTTTAATCACTTAACAAAGGCGGCTAAACATATAACCAGGCTGGGAGGGCAACTGGACCATCTTAAACCAGTTAAGACCAGCAGACTATCTTAGGCTGGTTTAAGCGTTACATTTCAGCAGGAGTGTTTGCTGCCTTGCTTGAAAAGCTGGAACTGGAGTGGGTCCCAATTATCAACCCTAGCTGTCCCCCCCATGATCCAGCTGGGCTCAGTGAAATTTCAAGAGCTTTTAAAAGACCTTGCCATGGACAGACCTCTGTGAATATAGGTTAGGAGAGAGAAAGGGAGGGGCAAACCCCAGGTGATAAAAGCAGTTTAATTTATCATGGCATGTGAAATTACGAGAGAGCACAAACACACACACACACACACACACACACACACACACACACACACACACACACACACACACACACACACACACACACACACACACACACACACACACACACACACACACACACACACACACACACACACACACACACACACACACACACACACACACACACACACACAAAGAAGCTCGAAATCAGCTGCATAGGATATTCGCAATGACACACGTCTGCAAGACTTCAGTTTGTCATGACTTGTAACGTCATGTTAACTGTAAAACTGACAGCTGAATCTTTTCTCTATCTTAACAAGGATCATGATTCGGTTCCATTTGATTCAGTACACCTCGCCTCCCACGTACATGCAATGTCCCCAGGCTCAGCGGCAGAGCTGGGGGGTATAATAGCTTGTTAAACATAGAGCAAGGCTGACTGACTGGAAAAATAGGCTCGACTTGTACAGAATTGGAAGCAGTGGCGGACCAATTACCCCACGGTGATGGCAATACATGGCAGAGGCCATAGGCACAACTTTTGTAATTGATGTTGCTAGGTACCTGCCAGGGCTGCTTGGAGGCATGCACAGGGCACAGGCAGGTTCAATAATGTATCGTGCTAGGGGTCACATGACACGAGACACATCAGATCTTTGGGGACCTGCACTACCTACTCCCTTCCCTTCACTTCAGACTTCCTAAAATAGGAAACGGTCGCGAGTCGCTGTTCTTTGAGTAATGAGGTGTGATGTTATTGGCATACTGATGGAGTTGATAAAAATAATGATGCAATAAGAATGTGAATACACCTTCCATGGATAACGGAGAGTCTACTAACACATATAACATGTGAAATAAATATCACAACTGATGTTTGTGTCCATGGCAACAGTAATTCATGGGGGAGACTCTAGTAAGCAAGATTTGATTATAAAACAGATGGAGAGTTAATGATAGATGAACAAAATGAGCTTTTGATTGTCAAGGGCAGATAATTTGTAAGAAATAACCGTGAAGTCATAGAAAGAAAAATATAATTTCTGGGAGAGAAATGACACATTATTACTTAATGGCTTTAATATGCACATCTTAATAGAATGTGCTGTGAATAGGAAGGATTAGATATAATCTCACTTTATTGGCCATTGTCAGAGGCTCCATGACCGCTAAAAGTTTTGAATAATAGTACATGGGAGAAGGGTGCACTGGAGCATGTGATTTACCTTCATAACATAAAATAACACGCAACCTCAATCTTTCTGACTCCAAACTTAAATTTAAATAACAAATGAGGTTTAACAGAGAGCTCTTACACAAAAAAACACATGCATTTCACATTTTCCTCATGTGTTTCACATGGGATTCACACGAAAATGTTCCATAGGCACATGTTTCCCATGTGTAAACACATATGCTTTTAACAAACCACATGTGTTTTTGCTCCTGGGAAATTTGTGAGGTTTTCTGTAAGGGAAATTGAAGTATTTGCTTCTTTTAGAATTGTTGTTAATTATTATTATTTTTTACATTGATTTATTGATTTTTTTGAAAATGTGTTTCGGTAATACTTTATTTTAAGGTGACGTAGTTACACATTACTAAACTTACTATACTTAAACAGTGAATTATGTATAATTACAAGTAACTAACCATAAATCAAACCTTAACCCTAACTCTATTGTAAGTACATGTAGTTAATTCATGTTGCTCAGTACTTATTTGAGTAATTACAATGTAACTGCGTCACCTTAAAATAAAGTGTAACCCGTGTTTCCTCTACAGCAGCAACTTTGGTCCTGAAGGGCCACCTTTCTGCAGAGTTTAGCTCCAAACCTGATAAATTCTCACATGCCTGTAGCTTTCTAGTAATCCAGAAGACAATGATTAGTTTTGTTTAGGTGTGTGATTAGAGTTAGAGCTAAACTCTGCAGGACAAGGGCCCAAAGTTGTCCATCCCTAATGTACAGTTTCAGAATAGATCTCAACAGTGTCTCAGACTACACACTCAGAAAAAAAGTTACAGAGCTGTCATTGGGGCAGCATCCTTAGGAACGAAAAGCGAAAAGGTACATCATTGTACCTTATTTACCCCTAATAGTACATATTAGTACCTCAAATGTATATATTAGTAGTTTAGAAAGCACATATTAGTACCTTAAGTGTATTTGTTAGTATACAAATTAGCACCTTTTAGTTTTTGTACCTTGGGGTACTGCTCCAGAGACAGGTTTGTACCTTTTTTTTCTGACCTCAGGTTAGCCAAAATACTAAAATCTTGAAACTAATTAAATATTTCTCATCAGATTCTTAAAACCAAATTATCTAACCTATGTTATCCACATACACCGATCAGACATTATGACAGGTGAAGTGAATAACACTGATTATCTCTTCATCACGGCACTTGTTATGGGGTGGGATATATTAGGCAACAATATATGTAAGCACTTGAGCATCAGAACTGGACCATGAAGCAGTGGAAGAATGTGGCCTGGTCTGATGAATCACGTTTTCTTTTACATCACGTGGATGGCCGGGTGTGTGTGCGTTGCTTACCTGGGGAACACATGGCACCAGGATGCACTATGGGAAGAAGGCAAGTCAGCGGAGGCAGTGTGATACTTTGGGCAATGTTCTGCTTGGAAACCTTGGGTCCTGCCATCCATGTGGATGTTCCTTTGACACGTACCACCTACCTAAGCATTATTGCAAACCATCTACACCCTTTCATGGAAACTATATTCCCTGGTGGCTGTGGCCTCTTTCAGCAGGATAATGTGCCCTGCCACAAAGCAAAAATGGTTCAGGACTGAAAAAACAGGAAATCACATGTTGTCCAATTTACTTAATCGTATTATTTGTGATCTACGCAACAAATTTGTGTTTCTCTTCTAAACATGATTTCATTGCTTTCGATTAATGTAATTCTCTAAAATGTGCAATCTACTAGATTAAATTATTTGGGGTGAATGTGAACCAATTAAGTACTCGAAAATGATTTTTGCTGAAACTGTAGTTCCCAGCATGCTTTGCTTGGGACTTGACGACTAGAGTAAAATTGTTGAAATTAAGTGTTATTTTATACGTTTTTGAGCAAAATGAGAAAAAGGGGGAGACTTTATATTGTTTATTAGTGTTTAATGTTTAATTATGTTGGAATTATTCGAACCATTTAAATTACACTGGGTTACCATAGTGGAGAAGAGCGGAGCGATTGCTTAGGCTGTGGACTGACTCAGCACATGTCATTAAAGAGCATTTCCCACTTAGCACATATATTATGTGCTAAGGCTGGAAAATATAATAAAAGCTACTGAGTACTGTGTTATAGATCAGTCAAGTGACAACAAAAAAATACAAAAATAAACATGTGTTTTGATTAAAAAGGCAGGGTCTCAAGCCCCCGTGTGCACCACTGTTGTTAGGGAGCCATATTAAAATCATTGTGAGACTTTTCAATTCGGTTACTTAAAAAATTACTTAATTCCATTATGTTGAAATTATGTGAACAAATAATGTTTGTTTAACTTAATTGAATCATGTGGAACCGATGTACATGATTAAATCATGTAAATCCAACACACCGTTTTTTTCAGTGTGGTTTGAGGAGCACAGCAACAAGTTTGAGGTGTTGACTTGGCCTCCAAATTCCCCAGATCTCAATCCAATTGAGCATCTGTGGGATGTGCTGAACAAACAAGTCTGATCCATGGAGGCCCCACCTCGCAACTTACAGGAATTAAAGGATCTGCTGCTAACATCTTGGTGTCAGATACAGCACACCTTCAGGGGTCTAGTGGAGTCAATGCCTCGACGGGTCAGGGCTGTTTTTGCAGCAAAAGGGGGACCAACACAATACTAGGAAGGTGTTAATAATGTTATGCCTGATCGGTGTACATTTTATTGCTCTGTAGTTTTATTGTATGTCAAAAATAATATCAAGACCAAGAATGATAACTATATAGCGTTCACACCAACGGATGATAACGTTCTGTTTATTATAAGTGTCATCTGCTGCTTTAAATGCTTCAGCTCTATAATGGTGTAATTTTAAGTAAAGGACAGGCTTTTGTCACAAATTAGCATAGTCCGTGGTGATATAATAGGTAGGTGTGCGCCTTCTTTAACATCAAAATCTTTTCTGATTCATTTCTTCTGTTAAGTCTGTGGAGGTCAGACATCCATGCCGCGGGTA
Source organism: Gobio gobio (assembly GCF_949357685.1). NCBI lineage: Eukaryota > Metazoa > Chordata > Actinopteri > Cypriniformes > Gobionidae > Gobio > Gobio gobio. The sequence goes on along the minus strand of NC_137102.1, from coordinate 18,396,448 downwards.
AAAACACGAACACACTGGAGAGCTGCTTTCGGGTGGATTCTGATTGGTTGTCAATGTTTTTTTCTTTCATCAGCTTTTCAACAGCTTATGATATTGTTCCTATTTGTCATTTGTTGACTTCGCTATTCTCATCGAATTAGAAAAATATAAAAACTTTATTGTTAAAGTAATTATAGTTATCATATTTGACTCCATAACATCTCATCTCAGGTCATTCAAAAATGCCAGTCTCTCAATATCTTGTTTAATTTGGTTGTGTACCTTGATAATTACTAAGCAATTAGTAGGACACCAAAATGATCAAATGCACATTAACAGGAGTACTTAAAAGTATTTTAGTCCTTTCACAAGTATTTTTTTATTGAAGCCCTCTGGCATCTACCTAAGTACTTCTATTTGAGCTTAATTTATGAAATCATTGTTTTTTTGTCCTAGTGTTAGTGTCGCAGTATGATCATCTGCTAATGGAGCATGTCAACAATGATTAGATTATATTAAGTGTCATGAATTAAGGCCAAACTTCTCTTTGAACAATAATTCGAAAGAGCGTGATTTTTTTAATTAGTGTTAAGTATCTGCAAAAAAGCCCTTTTCCTAAGCCAATTTCATCCATCTTGTTACATAAATGCGAAACACGCTGGTTTTGTTTTTATCCAGAACAATCTCATTCAAAAAAGGAAATATTGCGTGTCAACGTAATCTGTTGAGAGACCTTTCCCCCCCCCCTCTGTTAATGATTTAATAGTCAGGCAACATGTGGTATTTGTCATTTCCTGTGGCGTAGCATTCAGCTGTACATTAATGGCTCAGTAATGCAGCGTGTGGACCTCTCCTCTATTTCTGCAGAGAGAATGCACTGCAAAAGGCACCAACCCTCATTAAGATTTCCCTGTGGTAGGTAACCCTGCCACTCATTACAGCCAGTTGCTTCCTGACAATTTTTTCTTCCCTCTTGAGGCAGAATGACAGTGTCTCTGTAGAATCTTAATATGGCTGGTAAACTCTGGGACGTACGTGTGTATATGGGGCTATGCAGGATATATGGAGCAAGAGCAAGGACATCAGGCTGAAACTGCACTCTGTTGTTTTTTAATGACGAAATTCACTTAAATTGGCAGTAAAATTGTGGCACGACTACACAAACTGTGGAGTGCATTCAGTCCGTACTTGCTCTCCTTTTGTATTATTAACATGTACGGACGTCTGACTTTCACATTCCCTCGAAAAATCTATTTTTTTAATCAATGGCTATTGATTTTGGAAGACGGACTGTAGTAAATTGAGCCAGTGTTCGATAAAAATGATGCCGTAAACATTAAGATGAAATTATTAAGCAGTTTGTCAATCTGGTGTGATGTGGTCATCGGGAGATGGTGTCACCGGTTAACCTCAAATACCTTGGCATCAGTGATGCCCATCATGACAAACCCACAGAGCCTGGGACATGAGTGCCAAGGCTTCGACTGGCCCTCCCTCCCCTTCTTTCTCTCTCAGACTACCTACAGTGCAGAGTCAAACAAGTTCAGCGCCTGCTAATCGATCATACCTTTGTACTGTTTTCATACAACAGATCAATACTGAGGGCAAGTAAACACTTTTTCAGAGCCCCTGCTCCTGTACAAAAGCACTGTTAACCCCCATGTGAGCGCAGAGATGTCCTATATGCCAGTGTGACATGCTGGGTGTGCGATGGCCTCATTGTGTGGTTCGAACCCCAGGGGCCAGGAGGAATAAGTGAGATAAACAAAAGACTTTGGAACCCAGGTCATTTCAAACGCATTGTCCCAGATATGCTACATTACTAGATATGAAACACATGGTAAATAATCAAATTCAGCCACTGAAAATAAGCATAGCATTAGCAACAGTTTGTTCAGCCAAAAAGGAACAATCTTTCAGCATTTACTCACCCTCATGTTGTTCTAAACCCGTTTGACTAACTTTATTCTACTTTTTAACATTCTTCAATGTTGTTTTACACCTTTGACTTTCATTGTATGGAAAAACCTGTTGAAATTATCTTATTGTATGTTCCACAGTGAAAAGAAAGTCATAGGTTTGAAATAAAATGGGGGTGAGTAAATGGTGACTTTTTTTCTGGGGTGAAATTAAAATTCACAATAAATATATTTTTTCTAAACATACATATACAACCCCAAATCAGAAAAAGTTGGGACAGTATGGAAAACGCAAAAAAAAAAAAAAAAAGTGATTTCTAAATTTACTTTGACTTCTATTTCATTGCAGACAATATGAACACAAAATATTTCATGTTTTGTCTGGTCAACTTCATGTCATTTGTAAATATGCATCCTTTCCTGTCATTCAGACCTGCAACACATGTAAAAAAAAGTTGGGACAGTAAAGCATTTACCACTTTGTAATGTTGCCATTCCTTTTCACAACACTTAAAAGATGTTTAGGGACTGAAGACACCAAGTGATGAAGTGTTTCAGGTGTAATTTTGTCCCATTCTTCCTGCAAACAAGTCTTAAGGTGGGCAACAGTACGGGGTCTTCGTTGTCACATTTTGTGCTTCAAAATGCGCCACACATTCTCTATTGGAGACAGGTCGGGACTGCAGGCAGGCCAGTCAAGTACCCGTACCCTCTTCCTCTGCAGCCAGGACTTTGTAATGTGTGCAGAATGTGGTTTTGCATTGTCTTGTTGAAATATGCATGGACGTCCCTGGAAAAGATGTCTTCTTGAAGGCAGCATATTATGCTCCAAAATCTCTATGTACTTTTCAGCATTAATGGTGCCTTCACAGAAGTGCAAGTTACCTTTGCCAAGGGCACTGACACAACCCCATACCATGACAGACCCTGGCTTTTGGACTTGTTGCTGGTAACAGTCTGGATGATCCTTTTCTTCTTTGGTACGGAGCACACGGCGTCCATTCCTCCCAAAAAATACCTGAAATACTGATTCATCTGACCACAGTACACGTTTCCACGGTGTGATGGTCCATCCCAGATGCCTCCGAGCCCAGAGAAGTCGACGGCGCTTCTGGACACAACATAGGGCTTCCTTTTGGCACAGTACAGTTTTAACTGGCATTTGTGGATGTAACTACGTATTGTGGTACTTGACAAAGGTTTGCCAAAGTAGTCCTGAGCCCATGTGGTGATATCGCTTATAGATGAATGACGATTCTTGATGCAGTGCCGTCTGAGGGATCGGAGATTACGGTTGTTCAGCTTAGGCTTGCGCCCCTTGTCCTTTACGCACTGAAATTCCTCCAGATTCCTTGAATCTTTTAATTATGTTATGCACTGTTGAATGTGAAATATCCAAATCTCTTCCTATCTTTCTTTGAGGAACATTGAATAATTTTCTCACGTATTTGTTGGCAAACTGGCGATCCTCGGCCCATCTTTGCTCCTAAGGGATTAGACCTTTATTGGATGCTGCTTTTGTACCAAATCATAATTACAATCACCTGTTGACATCACCTGTTTCAAATCACATCATTATTTAACCATTTTACCTCATTACTAGCCCTAAATTGCTCCTGTTCCAACTTTTTTTTACATGTGTTGCAGGTCTGAATGACAGGAAAGGATGCATATTTACAAATGACATGAAGTTGACCAGACAAAACATGAAATATTTTGTGTTCATATTGTCTGCAATGAAATACAAGTCAAAGTAAATTTAGAAATCACTTCTTTTTTTTTTTTTTTGCGTTTTCCATTCTGTCCCAACTTTTTCTGATTTGGGGTTGTAGTATCATATTGGAACAGTTCATCCATTAAATTTCATTTGTTAAATATTGACCTCATAATTTTGAATCACAATTTCAAAATGATCTCTGAGTTTCCCATTTGTAAATAAGACTTGAAAGGCCATTCATGTCCTACTTCTGACTAGAAAGCTTGTGTTTATGATCATATGAAACTCGTTTTTATCATAATTCTGATAGCAGGTGAAGGCAGCATTAGAGGAGGTACACTCTCATCCTAGAAAGAATCTGATTGGACAAAAATCTGTGTAGTGCAGGATGAGTCATCAACATTTTTATTTACTTTTTTCCCACAAGAAAAGGACTGACATTTTGAATGTGTATTTCTGCTAAAATAAAATGTGTCAGTGTTTAAAGGGGTCATATGATGGTTCTAAAAAGAACCTTATTTTGTGCATTTAGTTTAATGCAATGTGTTTAATGCGGTTTTAGGTTAAAAAAGTATTTTTTTTTACATTATTGTTGCTCCTCTAAGCCCCTCCTTCCTGAAATGCGTCGATTTTTAAAAAGCTCATCTTTCTGAAAAGTGTGCTTTGATTGGCCAGCGATTCAGTGCATTGTGATTGGCCCGAATAAAATGTCATGCTTCTTACCATATTTGGAACATCAGCTCCCAAAGCAAAGCAATATTGACAGAGTATAATGTTGTCTCTATACCTTATCAATTCGAGCTCGAATCTGATCCGGATGATTCAGATGATTAAACTGATTGATCAAATTTGCCAACGCGACTGGACCAGAAAGTTTCAGGTTGGTAAATTTGCATTTGTCATCGTAGAAACGACAAAGACGTAGAAACGGTCTGTGCTCTCCCAGGCGCTAGAAACACTCCTCTGAAAAATGCGCAGCACACAGTGGAACATTTGGGTTGTACTGTTCTTGAACTGTGTTGTAACTAAAGCTTAGCCACTGTTTTCTAATCGTCCCCTCTTTTGGAAGGCCAAACAAATTAGTTTAGCTTTCGCAACGAAAAACACAGCGTCTCCATGACATGGCGGCGCCGGCAGCATCAATACCACAGCGAGAATAAAAGTTACGCCTTCTTTCTTTCTGTATACATTTGGGCGGTGTTATGAAACTCTGCCCCCATATACTGATGTAGATTTGTGGGGGCGTGTTGAAACGAAGCGTTTTAGGAAGGTGTGGTTGAGCCTTATCTTTTACAAAGAATATCTCTTTGGCTTTGTAACTCTGCAGATCTTATACATGCACAAACAGCTACATAACACACTAAAGAGAAAGGAAAACAAGAAATCGCATCATATGACCCCTTTAAGAGTACACTAGCATAAACAATAAAATAAAATTCACAAAACTCAGATTTAGATTTTATTTAATCACTCAAACAGAAAAATAATTAGCCTCAGTAACAATGTTATGCACTAGAATGTTAGCAACACTTTTAATTAAATAAATGTCACTCTAAAGAACTGACTGATTTAAAAAGTAGGCTGAGGTAAGTAACTAATAGGTTGTTACTTACCTCAGTGTTGAAGTAGTGTTGAAGAGGCTCATTGAAATGCAGTAGGACTAATGATAGCTCCCTCTCTTTCAGCTGAGGGTGGCAGTTTTCATGTTCCAGGCCCATGCCAAACGTGTTTTACAAGCCCTGTTCAGAGACGTCCTTGAAATGTAACACAACACAGTATATAGGACAACGTCTGCTGAGACCCTGCCACCTTTTGAGGTGCAGCAAACTGCAGGAAACAAACAAATCAGGTTTTATCTTGCCTGAGGTGTACCGTGCGTGAATGAAAGTACAATGACAAAAGAAAATGCTGGGTATTTTAAGCTTTGACATGATGTCATGAACATTAATTCAATGTGCTGTACATTTTCATTACCCCATCATGCATCTTAATGTATTTGATGAAATATTTCATATACACTACCATTTAAAAGTTTGGGGTCATAAGATTTTTTAGATATTAATACTTTTATTCATCGAGGATGCATTAAATTGATCTAAAGTTTCAGTAAAGACTTTTACACAAAATTCTGTTTCAAATAAATACTGTTCTTTTGAACTTTCTATTCAATAAAGAAATGTTTCTTGCTCCAAATCAGCATATTAGAATGATTTTGAAAGGATCACGTGACACTGAAGACTGGAATAATGATGTTTTGCCATCACAAGAATATGTATATATATATATATATATATATATATATATATATATATATATATATATATATATATATATATATATATATATATATATATATATATATATAAAATTTATTTCTGTGATGGCAATGCTGGATCTTTAGCATACCAATACATACCACATACCAGCATACCAATAGCATACCAATACATACACACATCTTTATACATAACAGTTGTTTTAAATTGTAATAATATTTCACAATATTACTGTTTTCACTGTATTTTTATTAAATAAATGCATAAATGCCTTGCCTTGGTAAATGCAGCATAGGAAATAAAGAAAAATATAAAAACACTACCTCATTTGTTCACAAATTATTTTAGTGAAATTCAGTCTGTGACAATCCAAAGACTCAAGAGTGCTGACAATATTAATCGTTTTCACACCAATTTAACTAATTGACTATTGAATTTATTTCAGCCCATTCCAAACTAAATATTGGGCTTTTTCAGCCTATAAAGCACAAAGAAACAGAAAATGGATATGAGTGTCAGTGGTGTATGGGACTGAACTCTATCACCATCCCTCACTGTCTCCTTGCTTTTTCAAGCCACTTACATATTCTTTCACACAGCAGACACCTACGAAGCAAAACAAGCTGTACATTTCAATCACAAAACCTGTATTTCATCTCCAGCTCTGCAGTTTATACCTGCCAGCTGCCCTGTCTTTTTCTCCACCTCTCCTTCTTTCTTCCTGCATGGTGTTTAGGCATGTGCTGTGGGCTGTCATTACTGCTGACCGTGTTTAATGCCAGTGGTGTTTTCCTATCCCCAGTGAAAGGCTGGAATAGGGCACAGGAGTGCTGGTTCTGGTGGCATGTTGTCATTACGTTTGACTCAGCTCTGTCTCCTGCCCTGCTGCTCGGGAACAAGAAAGGTCGTCTCTACCTGAGGTGAACTCGAACATCAGACAAGCGCCAATATACTAAGCCATAGCTTGCTTTCCCACTTCACAGCCTGTGACCCGAGACACAGACTGCTTAATGTAGACTGATTGGCATTGTAATGCTGCTTTATAGTGCAGCATTAGCATTCAGGTCTCGTGAAGCTGTCATAATGACCTTGAAGCACAGCCTGACAACACAGTGAAGACAGAAATCGCAGTGGACTGAGAGGACCATTCCCATCGGTCTCTTGGTTAAGGGCAATAAAGCTCAGCACAGACTTAATATCCTGTTGAGAGGGCAGATATTCTGGACGATTTCCATGTGGAAGGGGCAGAGGAGGGATATAAGAGAACCTGTATTTCACAACAAAAATGTGGTTTCTAGGATGTTACCAAGGTGTTTGTGTGGTTGCTTGGACAAAGTCAACATTAAGTAATTCTACATACCGTATACAGTACACATAGTAGTACACAAAGAAGTCTCTTATGTCCTGTCACTGCATTTCATTTGAATAAAAACACAGAAAAATCAGTAATGTTGCGAAATATTATTACAAATTCAAATAATAACCATTTTCTTTTAAATGCTTTTTAATACAATTTATCCCTGCAAAGCTGAATTTTCAGCATCATTAGTGTCACATAATCCTTCAGAAATCATTCTGATATGATGATTTGATGCTCAAGAAATATTTCTTCTTCTTATTATTATCAATGATGAAAAAAGTTGTGCTACTTAATCTTGTTGCGAAAACTGATACATATTTTTCAGGATACTTTGATTAATAAAAAGTTCAAAAGAACAGCATTAAAAAACGTAGAAATCTTTTGTTAGATTATAAATGTCTGTCACTTTAGATCAATTTAATATTTACAAATTGAAACAATTTAGTCTTTATTGTAAATAAGTATACATTTCTTTAGAAAAAAACATTCCCCCCAAATTTGGTAATATTTACAATATAACTGTTACATGCAGTCTAGTTTAAGGTTTTGTTTTTCCTGGACTTTCCTGGAGCGTTTACATGACAATAATGTACTAAAAATTAAAAAGTTTTTTCTTTGCATTTTTGAAAAGGTTTACATACAGACGACAACTTTGTCAAAACCATCCCCATTCACATGGATCCACGAAAATGACTAAAATTGCTGTATTATGCATGTCAAGCCAGAAGTTGGCGATGTCACATTGTTTTGGCTCTCAAGTACTCACATACAGTATGCCTACAGACTGAACATGTAATACACATGTGCATGACATGACCGTTTTCACAAATGCGTATTTTTGTAGTTTACACAGAGACGATAACGGTATCGTTTTCAAAAACGTGCACTTTGAAACCCGTTTTCAAACGTTTGCACTTTCAGCCTACCAAATCGCTGTTGTCGTGTAAATGAGCGGCCAAAATTGATTTGCCCTACCTGTTTCTTCCCTAGTCAACCAGTGTATTTATATATAGCCCTCAGTTTATGTTCTCAGTTGTCTGTTCTTGTCTGTGTATCCACCTATTTCCTGACGAGCTTACTGCGTTTTGAATTATGGGCAACATTTCCGGTTTGGTGAACTTCCACTCAAAAAGACTGAAATAAATCATTTCAAATAATAAGGTTGTGCTAATAATAATCCTAGTCAGCCAGCTTGACTAAATGAGCTGTCAATTTCCCTTTATGTTTTATTCTTAGACGTCAGAAGAATAACGTAACACTTGGTATTTTAATGTGATATGGTATCACAAGAATATCTATGGCAAGAGCTCTTTTCAGTCTGCTGCGTTTTTTCCCTCTTGATTATTTTCTTTTTTCCCCTTTGAAAAAAGACAACATACAGCGCACTTGTGGTCTGCCCTCCTGATTTACTTTACGATATAACCCATGAATAATACTCAATCTCTCGTTTTTCTCCCCAAATCCTCATCTTTCCAGGTTTGTTTCTTTAAAATGTAATTATCTCCTATTATCAATCAATTCTAAAGTTGAACATTTTTGATTAAGGCAATGTATGTTAATATAGATTAAAACTACAGTGATATAACCTGTCTGTAATATTGCTGCGGAAAGAATCAAGCAAGAATCATTCATGGTCTGTTGTAATAATTTGTTAATGCTTTTACACTTATATGTTTCTTTTAATGTTCGATGGTTGAAGGGAATAATATTGCTTTATCGTACCATTTAAAAATAAAAAAAGCTTCCTTTTGTTAACCATTGCCCAGGAGCCGATGCCCCAATTTGAGCCTGACCAGGGGTGTGAGCCAGCAACCGTGACACAGAGAAGTGGCTGATAGACTGGAACACAGAGGCACTGCCTCCCACCCTGAAGTAACTGTACCTTCATCATCACCACTGGTTCGCTCCAGCTTTGAGACTTTATCGTCGTCCTGTATAGACATTTGAGTTCATTATCAGTGTATATTTAAGTTCCTCTGTTTCCTCTTTGTTGGTTGTTGTTTTTACACACTGTTATGCTGTTGTGGATTATCTGAGTTTATTTTATAATTAAAGAAATTCGTATTGAACCCTCTTATGACTCTTCATGTTTTGACTCTTTCATTTCACTGAGACATCAGTGAAAATGAAATAGAATTACTTATGAGTAATAACTTGGCAAAGTCAGTTATTTAGTGCATGATCAAATATATTATACAGCAGGTGCTGGAATCTTGCTTTATTCTAGTATATATATTTTTTGTACTGAAGTGTTGAGGCCTTCTGCAAAGGCTGTTTTTTATTTCTGGAAGTTATAGTTTTGAAGGTTTTGCAGCACTTCTTGTAAGGCAGCAGGTGAGAGATGCAAGCAAGATGTGAGGGGTCTCTGATGATCTTGTCAGCCCGAATCCTGGATCTTGATTCATACAGGTCCCAATGATTTTCTCATCTGTGCACAATGTGCAAGATTCTGCTCCGATCACATGCTGTGAACTTTTCAACTTGTACCTGTTGTATTCTTTTGGTGGTGAAATCTGTAAACCACTTGCAGTCAGCAGCAGGGACAGTCAACTGAGCTTTGGCCAGTAAAGCTCTGGTATTATGTTATTAAACGCAGAGCTTAGAAAGGACCACTAATTAAAAACAACCCCAGAGAGGCATTTTTAAAGGCCTTGGAAAGAAGTTCAATGGTTAAAAATGTGCAAAAGGGCTCTCTTTTTTTTGAAACACTCTACACTAGTGGTTATTAGCCTTTTTGACTTGATGGAACCCCAAGGCACCAATACAGTATCCCCGTTCTCTATCATATTCCCAGTATTTCTGCTGTAATTAGGACAAAGCTGTTTTCAAACTTTTTTTTCCGATGTGTTAAATGGATGAATGTGGTTAATTAATTGAATATATTACATTAACCAGGGTTAATTATGTGATTCCAAAAGTTATCTTCTGTATTCTAGAACTGTTATAGAAGTTCTTTAATAATAGTGAATGAGGAAAAATAATTTAAAATTTAATTTAGATTATTTGATCATTATAATATTTAAATAATCTTTTATTAATTTAGTTTAAATAGAAGTTTGATGAGGCCCCAACTCAAAACCAAACATCACTTCTGCTTTATTTTGAATGTCAATGTTACCTTGATGTAGCAGCAACATTGAAATGTATAGCTATTTAAATTCGACAGATACAACTTTTACATTTAATATAGCTTTTTTTTTTTTTACAAATTAGCTTTTAATTGTTTTGCTGTCTTGATAAAAACAAAAAAGCAAAAATGAAAATATGTAAATATTGTCATGGATATTTTCCCTTGGAGGTCCTTGCATGTATTTCAAGTTCTCAAAGAGCAAAACAATATGTGACCCTGGACCACAAAACCAGTCACAAGGGCCTTTTTTTATTGAGATTTTTATATCATATGAAAGCTGAATAAATAAGTTTTCCATTGATGTATGGTTAGTATGGATATGGCAATATTTAGAAAATCGAATCGAAATATTGAGAAAATTGCCTTTAAAGTTGTCCAAATTTACAAAATATCTTCAATGGAATCTTTACTTAATATCCTAATGATTTTTGGCATATAAGAAAAATCGATAATTTTGACTCATACAATGTATTGTTTAGTAATGTAGAAATGTAGACGCACCGTAGCGGCAGAAAATTTAGTTTGCCACGAGTGTAGTCTTGCAACTCTCGGTAGACCTGAGAGATCGAAAAACCAAACTCTGGTCAGGCCAATCACAGCGTGTGTAGAGTCGGTGGGCGGGCTTAACATAATGACAGCATGTCACGGCACAGTTGCGGAGGTTCTGTGTGCTACTCGTAAACAAAGAAGCTGACGAACAGCTGTCTTTTGAATCGGCTTTGGCCGCGACTCTGGAAGACTTGTAGTTAAGCTTTTCTTTGAGAAACAAACAAAGAACGGCACTGAAGTAATTCTTAAGAAAACAAGATATGTTTGAAGTTTTGCCGACCGGATACGGCGAAAGTCTATCAACTAACGTTAGCTCGGCTTCACCTTCTTCTTTGCTCTGGTTGGTTGTGGCCCTCATGGCGCTATCCAATTGCGTGCAGAGGGAATTTGAAAGACAACCGTTTATCCCACCCCTCGGATTGAGCCCTGTCAATGGTGAGTTTCCAGACCCAACATCTTGATGTGGGTCTGGTTTGTCAGGCTATTGTTGGCTATTGCCACAAATATACCCATGCGACTTATGACTGGTTTTGTGGTCCAGGGTCACATATGTTTTCATTTGTCACCTACAGCATTTTGATCTTGACACAGAGTTAGAAGGAGACCCTATATTGAAACATTTTTTTCCTTCGACAATATGGTCTTCGACAATATGGTGTCCTCATCCAACTTTAAAGATAAATATATTAAAGCTGTGGATATTTTAAAGGTTTTAGCAAAGAATAAATGGGGCGCAGAACGCTTCTAAATCTTTTCAGAACACTCATTAGATCTCGTTTTGGACTATGGCTCAACAAAAAAGTCATACATCCAACTTTTGAACAAAGTTCACCATCGAGGATTGCAACTCTGGGAGATTTCAGAACTTCTCCAATTCTGGGTTTGTGTGTTGTTATGGGTATGTATGGTGGTTTTTGTTTTGTCTCTTGTTTTGTAGGTGGCCGCAGCGGAGATGAGGTACAGCTGGTCCATATTAGGAGGTGGAGATATATGCACGGAGAGGCAGACGGGAGGGAGAGACATCACCATTGTGTTTACCTCGCGATGAGGAATCATGCGTCTGCTAGGAGTGTTGGAAGATCTCACGACTGCTTAAACATTTATATAAAGTTGTGAACCCCCTAGAATTGTGGAATAAAATTACATTCATTATATCGATCTGCCGTTTTGGGTTTTCCTATATTGTTGCGACTACGAGCGGTCGTAACAAATGGAGGCTCGTCCAGGATCCCTCTTCCGTTTTGTTTCACATGATAGACATGCGTTTGTTTGATTTGATTGTCGTGTTGTAGAACCCGTCGGTAAATAGAAACACCTGTTGGTGTTTGCAGCAGCTTAGCTGTTTGGGATAGTCATTGTTTTTTTTTTTTTTTCAGTATTTGATCACATATGTTCGTCACTTGTCCATGTGAAAGTGAGGTAGGTGAGTTAATTTAATTTGACCTGCATTTTGTAAGTGATATAGAAATGTTATTGAGGTAATGTTTTACTCTTGTTTGATATTTGCTTGGTAGACTAATAAAAGCAGTTGAGATCTAATGTTATCGTATAACGTTATAAGAGTGTTTTCCTTTTTGCGTAGTAACTTATACGTTGTATGTTAGTCTCTGTTAAACGTTGCATGAGATTATTGCGAGGTGAAATTGAACTTTGTCTTCTCATTGGTGGCATTTCCCTTGTTAGGCTGAAGCAACGCTTGCGTTGACCCTTTATTATTTTAGTTTTTTTTTTTTGTGCTAACGCTGGGTTGAGGGCACTGCCGTTGTACAGTCTCTCTCTGGTTTGTCCGAGAGGGGTCTGTGCTGTTGGTATTGGAGTGCTTAAAGTCACTTAGCCCTTGGTGGAAGCACAAAGTCTAGGGTTGAGTTAGTGTTTTGGTAGGTAGTGGGAAAGGTCACTAAATGTGAAGTTTGAGAAGAATAATACAAATAAAAGTGTTTTAGAAGTTGGCGATTGTGCTTTTTAAGATGGCTACTTTATTAGATGAGTTTTTTGAGGATCCTTCTGTGGAGAGCTTTAATAAACTTTCTAAAAAGCAGTTATTGGAAGTAGCAGAAAAATATAATATTAGCCTTACCACAAAAGACAAGAATTTAAAGGAGGGTTTAGTTGTTGTTAAAGCTGCTCTTATTGATATGGGTATTTTTCTATCTGAATCAGAGAAACCTTTGAGTGCTACTGGAGATGGTAATGTTCCTGTTTGTGTTCCTTCATCTATGTCCTTTGCACAGCAAAAGGAATTGTTGCTCTTACAGATGGAGAAGAGTCGATTAGATCAGGAAGTTGAGATGCGAAAGTTGGACCTTGAATCCCAAAGGTATGCTTTAATTAGAGATGGTAAGCTGGGATACCGCTCTGAGGGTTTGCAGGCCCAAATAGTTAGTCCGGCTGCAAAAGCTTTTGATGTTGCTCGTTCTCTTAGCCTTATGCCAAAATTTGACGAGAACGATTTGGATACTTTCTTTACTTTGTTTGAGCGGTTGGCAGGTATTATGGAGTGGGAAGATTCTCAGCAGACGCTACTTTTGCAGTGTGTGCTTTATGGTAAAGCCCAAAAAGCGTACTCCACTTTAAGTGTTCATGACAGTCAAGTGTACAGGAAGGTAAAAGACGTGATACTGAAGGCATATGAGTTGGTTCCGGAAGCTTACAGGCAACGGTTTCGGACTTTACGAAAAAGTATGCAGCAGTCGTTCACTGAGTTTGCGAGAGAGCTAAGGATTCAGTTTGATCGTTGGTGCTCTGCTTCACAAGCAGATGATTTTGATTCTCTCTATGAGTTGTTGTTGTTGGAGCAATTTAAAAACACCTTGCCAGAAAATGTGGCTGTTTTCATAACAGAGCGTGATATTCAGAATGCAGAGGATGCTGCTGTCCTAGCTGATGAATATGTTTTGACTCATAGAGATCTTAAAAAAAATCATTGGTGTCGTTTTAATGATTCTGTGGAAAGTGCTCCTATGGAGACTCGTTTTTCTCTGCCTGGTAGTGTGAAGTTTGAGAAAAAGTCAAGAAGTTCAGTTGATAACAGTGACCAGTGTGCTTATTGCTTGAATAAAGGACACTGGAAAAAAGATTGTCCAGCTCTTAAAGCAAAAATGAACCGTTCTAGATTTGAACCAAAATCTGCTCTGGCTGTGTCTTCAGTTATGGAGGGATCTGTTTTACCCAGTGTTGATGTAAACTCTTTTCAGGAAAGTGAGGTGTTAGGTGATGTAGAAAAGTTGAGCTATGCTCCTTTCATTACTGATGGTTTTGTATCTCTCGTCGGAAGTGATGAGAAAGTCCCTGTTAAAATTCTCAGAGATACTGGAGCTTCGGAAACATTTATTTTAGAGTCTGTTCTAGGTTTTTCTGAAAGTTCTAGTACTGGAAGTGAGATGTTAATAAAGGGAATTGGGTTACAAGTTCTCCCTGTTCCATTACACAATGTGGTACTTGAATCAGATTTGGTCACTGGTCAGGTTACTGTAGGGGTGAGACCTTCTCTGCCAGTAGAGGGCATATCTGTTATTCTGGGTAATAATTTAGCTGGAGGGCGTGTTTGGAGGGATGTACCACCCCCTCCTATTGTAACAGATTTTCCTACTTTACCAGAGCAGGCTGGTGCTGATAAACAGTTTCCTGATGTTTTTGTGACCTGTGCTGTTACTCGTGCAATGAGTAAAAAGGTGTCTGAAATTCAGGAGATGAAGCTTAATTCTGGTGGATTTCCTGGTCTTTTGCATCTTTTTCCTTCTGTTTCTCACCAGGAGTTGGTGTTGGCGCAACAGGAAGATTCTACCCTGAAGGAAATGTTTTCTGCCACATTGTCCATTGAAGAGGTTGAGAGTGCAGCAAGAGGCTGTTTTATTGAAGATGGGATTCTGCTAAGGAAATGGCTGTCTGGTACGGATGTATCCTTGGGTGAGGCCTGTATTCAGGTGGTTGTACCAATGTCTCTTCGAGATACTGTGTTACGTACTGCACATGGAGACATTGTGGGTCATTTTGGGGTCAATAAGACTTATAATTATTTGTTGCGTCATTTTTATTGGCCTCGTATAAAAAAAGATGTAAGAGAGTACATTAAAACTTGTGCAACCTGCCAGCTTACAGGAAGGCCGAACCAGCGTTTAAAACCTGCACCGCTATATCCAATACCAGTGATTGATTCACCGTTTCAGCATCTGATTGTAGACTGTGTGGGTCCGTTACCCCCTTCTAAATCAGGAAGTACTTATCTTCTTACAGTGATGTGTCAGAGTACCAGATACCCTGCTGCCTATCCTCTTCGCTCAATAACTACTCGCTCTGTTGTTAAAGCTTTGACACAATTTATTTCTGTGTTTGGGATTCCTAGGGTTGTTCAAAGCGACCAGGGATCCAATTTTACTTCTCATATGTTTCAGGAAGTTTTACAGCAGCTTGGAGTGAAGCAAAATCTTTCCAGTGCCTATCATCCACAAAGCCAGGGGGCGCTGGAACGCTTCCACCAAACATTGAAGTCGTTGCTGCGGGCCTATTGTGTGGAGTTAAAGCGTGACTGGGAGGAAGGTTTGCCCTGGTTATTGTTGGCGGCTCGTGAGGTGGTACAGGACAGTCTTGGGTTTAGTCCAAACGAGTTAGTCTTTGGTCATAGAGTGCGTGGACCACTGGCTGTTCTCCATGATGGACTGAAGGGGGGGCCTGATCCACCTCAGGGTTTGCTACAATATGTTGATGGTTTTAGACGTCGATTATTCCTAGCTGGTCAAATGGCTAGGGACAATTTGTTGAATAAACAAAAAAAGATGAAGCGGTTGTTTGATCGAAACACAGAGTTTCGTGTGTTCTGTCCTGGTGATCAGGTGTTGGCCTTGTTGCCTCTTCCAGCTTCTCCATTTTGTGCAAAGTTTTTGGGGCCGTATACAGTGGTACGTCAAGTTTCCGACCAAAATTACTTGATTTCAACGCCTGAGCGGAAGAGATGCACACAGTTGTGCCATGTTAACTTGTTGAAACCTTTTTATTCCCGTTCTATTGTGTCAGAAAAGGTTCCGGCGGCAGTGGCTGTTGCTTCATCTGTAATGGAAGTTCCTGAGGATGTTAAAGCACCTGAAGATGGCATGTTGCAACCCGTCTCAATAACTCTGAAACACTTAACAAATTGGAGGAGTTTGTACAACATTTGCCTCTTCATCAGAGAGCTGAATTGTTAGCTGTGATTTCAGACTTCCCTGTGTTATTTTCAGATTCACCTTCACGCACTCATTTGATAGAGCACGATATAGATGTCGGTGATGCAAAACCAATACGCCAGCGTTTTTATCGTGTATCCTTGGATAAACAACGTCATCTTGAATCTGAGATCAAATATATGGTGGAAAATAACATTGCAAAACCATCCTTCGCAAGTTGGGCATCACCTTGTTTATTGGTGGGAAAGCCAGATGGATCCTACCGCTTCTGTACTGACTACCGAAAGGTAAATAACGTAACGAAACCAGATTCTTTCCCATTGCCCCGAATGGAAGATTGTGTAGATTCTGTCGGCTCCGCAAAGTACGTAAGTAAATTTGATTTACTGAAAGGATATTGGCATGTTCCTTTAACCACTTGTGCACAGGAAATTGCCTCATTCATTACCCCTTTTGGGCTATATTCGTGTTCTGTAATGAGTTTTGGCCTTCGAAATGCACCCGCCACTTTCCAACGTTTGATGAACCTTGTAACTTCTGGTTTGGATGGTTGTGCTGTTTATTTAGATGATGTGGTGGTTTACAGTGACACATGGGAGCATCATCTTTTGCGTGTCCGGGTGCTTTTTGAACGTTTGGCAGAAGCTAGGCTCACGGTCAACTTGGCAAAGTGTGAGTTTGCCAAGGCGACTGTGACCTATTTGGGGAAGGTAGTTGGGCAGGGTCAAGTGCGTCCACTGCGCGCTAAGGTCTTGGCCATTGATCATTTTCCTCCACCTAACACAAAACGAGAGCTTATGCGGTTTTTGGGCATGGTGGGCTATTATAGGAACTTTTGCCCAAATTTTTCATCAGTGGTAGCTCCTTTAACTGATTTGTTGAAGAAAAATGTCAAATTTGAGTGGACCATTCGGTGTAAGCAAGCTTTTGAGAACGTAAAGCTGTTGCTTAGCACTGCCCCTGTGCTGGTTGCTCCACGTGTTGGACAACCTTTCCAGATCCAGGTTGATGCCAGTCAAGTTGGGGCTGGAGCGGTACTTTTACAAACCGATGAACAGAGTATAGAGAGACCAGTTTCTTATTTTTCCAGAAAGTTCAAGTCTCACCAGATGCATTACTCCACTATTGAAAAGGAGGCATTAGCGTTGATTTGGGCTTTGCAGTTCTTTGAAGTCTATGTTACTAGTGGCATTTTTCCAATTGTGGTGTTTTCAGACCACAATCCACTTACCTTTTTGCACTCTTTGCAGAGCCCAAACCAGCGTCTTATTCGTTGGTCCCTCTTTTTGCAACCATATCCTTTGGAGATTCGACACATAAAGGGTGTGGAAAATGTGCTGGCAGATGCCCTATCTCGTGCTCCATGTGAGAGTTTTGGAACTGATTAACTTGCTGTTTTTTTTTTTTTTTTTTTCTGTTTTCTCTTGTCTGTCTATGGTTTTTCCTAGGTGCCAGGATTTGCTGTATTCAAGTTGGGGAATCGAATTAAGAAGGAAATATGTTGGGTTTGCAGCCTATTATAATGATTTGAGTATTTATTTTTGTTAATTAAGAATTGTTTTAGAGGTTCCTTGAATGGATCCTCTCTTTTAAGAGGGTAGTTGTTATGGGTATGTATGGTGGTTTTTGTTTTGTCTCTTGTTTTGTAGGTGGCCGCAGCGGAGATGAGGTACAGCTGGTCCATATTAGGAGGTGGAGATATATGCACGGAGAGGCAGACGGGAGGGAGAGACATCACCATTGTGTTTACCTCGCGATGAGGAATCATGCATCTGCTAGGAGTGTTGGAAGATCTCACGACTGCTTAAACATTTATATAAAGTTGTGAACCCCCTAGAATTGTGGAATAAAATTACATTCATTATATCGATCTGCCGTTTTGGGTTTTCCTATATTGTTGCGACTACGAGCGGTCGTAACAGTGTGGAGGCTAATGAACTCCTATTAAAGAACAGACGTCTCAAACCATCCTTACAATTCATAACAAAAGGTGAAGACCAATAAGGATAACCCATGTTGAGCAATATTTTCACCCAAAGTTCACTTCTATGTGAGAAAATATTTAACATCTTGGATTAAGGATATATCCCATTTAGAAAACTTAAAAGTTGATTTAAACTTATTGAAGCAGACACATTTCTGCAAAAAAGAAAAAAAGAAAAAAAAGAAGAATGTTATGGATTTAGCAAAGAACAAAAAATCTAAAACACATCCAAATGATTCTTTACAACAAATCTTGGATATCAGGGAGATGTTTCTAATATACTATATATACAGAAACTTCAAAGCCCGGAGAACACTTGTCAGCTGCATATGTCCTTAATCATCATAAAAAAGTGGAATTAGAAATCCCAATAAGAGTTCAGTGTTCAAAATAACAATTCATTCAAAATCATGTCTTCAATCTCTTGCATCTCTTACAAATGATCACCCAGCAAATTGTCAAAACTGTAAACACAGAACTTGTGGGTATTTTTGGGTAACTGGACATTGCGGAATCCAAGGAAGTGAACAAGCAAACACCACGGGATCAGTGTACAAACAATAAGCTTTATGAAATGAACTCTACTGTGGGTAAAAGTCATATCTTTATTTTCAATAATCACATAAATGATGCCAAATAGGAGATTACAGAATCACACACAGGTTCTTAATATCCACCGCGATGCTTTTCATGAAGGAGTCCAGTATCTCATAAACATGTTTTATTAAATTGTTCTTGTTTAAATTCTTTTAGGAAATTATAGCCCAGACAGGGCTTAGATTAAGCCAGGATTAGCTCAATTAGGACATTTAAGTAGCTTTTATAAACGTGCTTTAGAAAAAAACAAACACAACTGGTGTGCAACTTGAGACAAAACAATGGCAGTGACATATTTTAAGATATGCCAGTGCAAGTTGCTTTCAGTTAAAACAGCTCAAAAATGCATTTTAGTGTGCGACTAGACTTAAAATGGGGGAAAACTACTTTCGAAGATGAGTCAACCCTGAATCAATTTGAGTTATTATCTAAAGCAAATAATAATAATATAATAAAATGTTTATGTAAAAAAAAAAAAAAATTTATATTGTTTTTTTTTATTGTTTTTTATAGTATTTCAACTTGTTACTTACCATGAAAATACCTAAGAAAGCTGGCTTGGCATTAAAACCAACCAACCAACCTTGGACGCATGAGAGCAACTGAATATTTTAAAAACCCCTGAAATTCCCTCAGGTGTCAAATAAATCTCGAGGCCACTTATGTGACTATACATGGTTATGATTATAATTACTTCCTTGAAGTGTTCATATGCCATAGAATCTTACCTCATTCTTCCTCCTCCGTTTCCTGCTGAGGCAATGTGGGTGACACACACACATGTTTGTTTTTGTGAAATGTGAGGACATTCCATAGGCGTAATGGTTTTTATACCGTACAAACCGTATTTTCTATCCCCTTACACTGCCCCTGCCCCTAAACCTAACCCTCACAGGAGACTGTGCAGTTCACTTTCTGTGAAAAAAAACTTGTTCTGTACGATTTATAAGCATTTTGAAAAGTGAGGACATGGGGAACGTCCTCATATTTCACCCTCTTTTTGTAATACCTGTGTCATACCCATGTCATTATACACATTTGTGTCCTGATATTTCACAAAAACATGCCCACACACACACACACACAGTACACCTGAGTTGTCTTTTTTCCCCCTTTCGTTTTGTTTTGTTAATACTTACATGTGTCCAGTGTTTGTTGGCTTCTGTGGGGTCGGGGTGCGTCTCAATCAGCTCCCGAGCTTGTGAATCAATATCGTGTACACAAATCTAGGCACTGGTAAGGACCCTGCTTCACTACTCATTAGGACAGTGATTATTCAATTTCCAGTGACATGACTATGTGTGACATTAAAGTTACATAAAAAAATGTATGCTGTTTAAATACATTGTTTTGTTACATATCCTTACAACTTTTAAGCTGAATATAAATGATAAATGTTAGCTTGTTAGTTTGGTTTGTCTTTTCGAATCTTATATCAATTGTCATTTTATGAGTTGGCTTGTGCGCTTTATATTTCGAGCTTCAGAAATCTGAAGTAATTTTTGCGGTGCATTGTGGAATTTTTCAGGGAACGAACATTCCAGTGCTCTGGAAGGATTTTGCAATTGCATATGTATATATTTATGTGCAGAGCTGGGTAGATTACTTACAAATTGTAATTGGTTACTGATTCCAAATTGTACCGTAATCCATTATATTAAGGTAATATAATCGAATTACTTTTTGATTCATTTGAGATTACTTTTGACCTAACCCGTTTTGCCTTTTTATCTCTTTATTTCTTTGTTACTTTTTTATATACAGCTTTGGTTATTTTCCTACTAGGACTGTTATCACCTCTCGAGAAAGTTAAATAAAACATCACTTTACACCTTAACATCACAGTGAGTATCCGTTGTCTCACAATCAAGCAATTCAGACTTTCTTTGGAAGTAGTGTGCCCTTGCTGCAGTGCCCTTCAAAGGCACAAAAAATGCATTTGCTTCTCACCCTCTGTCATTAGGACAATTGAGAAACCAGTTTTCACCAGTTTTTGTCTTCTCTTTTGATAAAAGTCAGGGCTCTCATAAATGTGCACCATTGCTTCTACAGTTGTATCTGAATCTTATCTGCTGTAAAATAATCTACACTAAGAGCAAACCTGAGATTGCCATGTTATTAATGGTTTGCTTTCAGAAAAAATTCAAGTAAAAAATGAATTATATTTAAAAAAATCTTCTGAATCATTTTCAGCGGAGATGTTAAATGTGGCTGCTGATAAAGATCACCCAGGACTGTGGAGGAAATTTGATTTGAAACTGATTGTGGTGTAGGCTGTAGTTATGTTATTCATACAGGAATAGTAACTTGCACATCCAAATGTGTGCGCACACATAATAATACATCCCTCTAAGCAAGCCTGTTTATGTGACATTCTTCCAATCAAATGGCTTTCATTTACAGCTGATGTCAGATATACAGGGGTGAATGTAATCATCCCATTACATTCTGTATAATTAAGACAATATGAATGCAAAGCTTTGAATTTAGCACATTCAAAGACTCCATAGAGGTTTGAAATTTTTACAAACAACATACAAATATAATCACTGAAGAAGAGGAATAAGTAGTATTTCCTAAGCCTTGATCTGCAGTGTAATTAACACTGTAATTTTCTTTTTCATTACTATCATTGATTTTACCCTAACCTTAAAAAGTACAAGGGGTTACATATACTATATATGTCCTCCATACAATTAATTCTCTGGAATTATTGGTCACTCACATATAATTACTTGAGCATTGATTATTTCAAGTTAATAGAAAATATGCAGAACCATTTTACTTCCTCCGAGATGCCCCTCCCAACTTATGCAACTTCCCACATACTGTATGTGATTTGCTGTTTATTTGTTAATCTTCTAGTCTTGTGTTAGCTGTATAGTTATTTCTGTTAGCTGTGTAGTTATTGCACCTGCACCTCATCTCCCCATCAGCACTGATCTATTTAAGCACACACCTCACTCAGTCACATTGTCTGGTCTTGTTCTATGAGTAAGGACTCATCTTCCTGTGATCGCCTACCTCCCTTGTATCATCTGTTCCATTGTGTCTTCATCGTCTTCCTGGTCCTCCGTGTCTGTTCCTAGTCTCCTTCACCATTCCCGGGCTTCCTTTCCTCCATCGAGGTGTGTGCACTGGATTCTGTCATCATCGCCATCCACGACCTCCTCACCCATCTACAACCACGGAGATTGTCAGTATTCCTATTCTCCAATCCTATTCCATTCATCATATCTGAAATGCGTACCTTTTCATCATCATACCATCCTTCTGTTGATAAACTCCTTTTATCTTAATGTTATTCCTGGTTGTGAGTCTCTGTTCCATAACAGTTTGAACTATACAGTGTGACAGAATACTGGAACCTTTCAAAGACACAAGGAAGAACCCAACAAGGACTCAAGGATGGACTTGCCAGCAGTCGAATTACTTAGTTTAGAACAGAAAGAACGAATCCTCGAGGACCACACGAGGCATATGGCATGCCTGACATTGTTCCCCGACCACTCTTTAAGAGTTTATCATTATAAGACGAGGGCACGCCTGAATATTGATTGTCCTCGGGAGACCTTTGCAGACTTTGTAGAGTGGGTGCTGGCCACCTGTGAACCCCAGTTCACCATCGGCATAGCGAATGAGACCAATGCCAGCCCAACTCCCCCTGACTCAGCAGAGAAGAAACGTTCCCATTCCAGTGAGAGGCATTTCCTGGTCCGTTCCAGTATGAGACATTCCCAAGTCCGTTCCAGTGTGTGAATTTCCTGAGTTGCTCCAAAGAGTGAAAATCCCAGAATCCACCCCAGTATGTTCTCCAGAGTCCGCCTCAGCCCCAGAGATCAGCCCAGAGAGCATTGCATTGCCCAGCCCAGAGAGCCTATAGAGCATTGCAACACGTTTGTGTGTGTCTGCTCCAGCCGGAGGCTGATCCAACCTGGCTCCCTGAACTGCGAGCACCTCCCTGGCTCCCTGAACTGCCGGCACTTCCCTGACTTCCTGTATTGCCAGTACCACCTAGGAGGCTTCCTGTCCCACCTAAGCCACTTTGGCCACCCGGCCCCTTCTCCAGCCCTTCGTCAGCCTCCTGGATGCTAACCCTCCCTCCCCTGTTGGATTGTTTTTTACGGCGCGAGGATGCGCCTTCCAGGAGTTGGGTGTACTGTCATGTTTAAAGGTTCTTTGTTAATCTTCTAGTCTTGTGTTAGCTATGTAGTTATGTTATTTCTCCTAATATTCCCTCGTCTTCTGTTTGTGAATTTAAATTCCTGCGTTTGAACTATACAGCACCTGAATTATAGAGCTTTTATTTGCTGTTTAACTACTAGACATAAACCCCTGACACAAAGCCATCATGTCACCAGTCCACAGCAGACAGGTTACATCATCTGTGATTTTAAAGAGGACACTGCATTCGCACCCTTTCAATCTGACTAAAAAAAATCCTTCTGCAGCGTTCTGGAGAAGGTCTTGTGAAGTCCACGGACTGTAATGAATTATTAATGGAATAAATCTTCAACAGAAGGACAAGAAAAAGACAAATGTCGCTTGGCATGAGTAGCAAGGAAATGAATATAGTCTCAAGGCTAAACCGGTAGACAAAGGCAAGATATATCAGTGAAATAGCAGGACAGACTTATAGGAAGGCAGCGCCGTTCTCCACATATTTCAGTCCCACTGAAAAAAAAACGCATGACCACGTCATTACCGATGCTATGCTGACTGTGGGCTGTACAGTACATTCTGATGAACACAAATTTAATAAAGAGTGTGGGAAGTTCATGTGAATAAGACTGCAGAGCATATTTGGTGTAATAGAACATGGTGTGATGAAATAGGTTTTGTAAATATAAAACATTGCCATGCCCAAATGCAACATCTGAAAAATGCCTCACAAATTTTTCTTTTAATAATAAGAAGGACCCCCCCCCCCCCATAAAACAAAAATATGCAGGGGTCATTACAGAAGAAATGAAGAGTATTAGTCAAAACAGGCTTATCTGTTTCTTTTCGCCCCCAAGGCCATTGCGACAGACTCAAAGGCAGCTAGTCATGAATGAGCTGCCTGTCATCTGTAAATAAGGCCTGTGCATGAGAAAGAGAGAGAGATGTTTGGATGAAGATCTTGTTGTAATGAGGGGAGTGCTTGCTTTATGGCTGATGTCTGTCAGAATAGAGTTGAAAAAAGCAATCAGCAGATGACACACTTCATTTTTTTTATTCTAATAAGACGTGAGACGGTGCTTGATAGTGCTAGATTTTCCCTCTCTCTCTTTGTCTGCCCTGATTCATTTTTGGCTGGCGATGTAATACTCAGGTCATATTAAAAATCAAGATGCATTAAAAGAGCATAAGCTGCAAATGTTTCCTCAACACTTAAAACACAAATGTATTACATTTTTTGACTAACAGTGTTGTCTAATCACAGGAGAATGTTTCAGTATTCTGAAAGTCAGGAAAAGCCACACCACAATGTAATTTCCATCACATCTCAAAAAATGTATTATGCTGGAAATGGCATTTAGAATGACCCCTTTCTTTGTCCTGCTAGAATTTTTATATTAATGTATATATCTCTAAATACACACAGTTAAATATTTTGGTGATATATATACCTTTATTTATTTATTTTTCTTCACACATCTCATATTTAATCTCAAACTCTTCACTGACACTGTTGTCTCCTTGGTAAACAAGTAAACCAATCCTTGAAAAAAAAAAATAATAATAATTAGGGGCCACACGATTGAGACAGTCGTAATTAAAAAAAAAGAAGTTTTTAATGTCTTGAGATTTTCTGACCTTGTCAGGGTCTGAGAAAAGGAGTGAATAATTAATACATATGGGCATTTGCCCTTAAATACATGACGAAGCCATGGTAGTTTCCCAAACAGTTTAATGGGACCTTCATATAAAATAAATAAATAAAAAACAGCAATAATAAATATAAATCTGTTAAATAAATGCAACATATTATGTCTTGACACAAAATGCTATTATTTTGAACTTTCTATTCATAAAAGTATCCTGAAAGAATTGTTTTTTTCCAACATAGTTAATAATAAGAAATTTTTATTGAACAGCAATTCAGCATATTAGAATGATTGATTGATGAATGATTACTGAAAGATTTCTGATGATTTCCACTGAAATCAGCTTTTCGATCACAGGAATAAAATGCATTTTTAAAGTATATCCAAATAAAACAGAGTTTAATTAATGTGCAATATCATTTCATAGTATTATTGTATTTACTGTATTTTTGCTTTGCTGAAAAAATAAATAAATAAATACAGCCTTGGCGAGCAGTGTATGTGTTAGGATGGTAGGTTCATCAAATGGTTAGGGTTATATCTAGGGGCAAAGCCTTGTGTGGCTATCACCAGACCAAGCTCAATCTTTTAAGATTGAACATTATTCTGGGGAGTCTGCTCTGTATTTTCTACTGCACAAAAGGCGTGATCAACGGGCATAGTTCAAATGACTCTACGCAATTGGATAGTCCTTCAACCAATCAGATCAACGATCCGGGTGACGTACTTTGCAGAGCGGTCGGTAGTAAGTCTATGGTAGTAAGGCAAACACATCCTTCTTTTGTAGGAATTGTTCCAGGGAAAGTTTTCATCAACGGGTTGCTGATAACGTGTTGAATGTAAACAAAAAGCTGCTTGCCGTCACTTCTCTATCGTCATCGTGTTAACCCCGCCAATAGCGCGGCAGGTGGATGAGCCAGTTTGTGATTGGTCCCCACAGATTTGTAACGCAGGCAGGAAAGAAAAATGTACAGGTTTCCAAAATCAAATCGCCGGCAGATCGGGCTGGGTTCACAGAGTCTAGGCAAAGCCAAGATGATGTCACTCACCACATTAAAGGGGATGTGGGTTTTATCAATAATGTTGCTATACATTCTTCATTTGTTCCTCCTAAATCTTGAATAATGTACAAATTAGTGAAACATACATATACACGTCCGTCCGTTCGTTAGTTCATCCAAAAATTAATGCCCATGATTTACTCACCCTCAAGTCATCTTAGGTGTATGACATTCTTCTTTCAGACGAGCACAATCAGAGTTATATAAAAAAATGTCCTGGCTCTTCCAAGCTTTATAATGGCAGTGAATGTTGCTCTGTTTTTGAAGTCCATAAAAGTGCATCTATATCCATCATAACTGCTCCACTCAGCTCCGGGGGGTTAATAAAGGCCTTCATGGGCTAATTTTCATTTTTGGGTGAACTAACCCTTTAATCGACACACCATGCCAATTGTAAACAATTTCTTTTAAACTCACTACTCTGGTGATAGTAGTGCCATACTACTGCATATGAGGATGACTGACTAGGCAGCAAGCACACACAGGCAGCGCACACACACACACACACACACACACACACACACACACACACACACACACACACACACACACACACACACACACACACACACACACACACACACACACACACACACACACACACACACACACACACACACACACACACACACACACACACACACACACACACACACACACACACACACACACACACACACACACACACACACATCCCCTTGAGTCTGCCCTTCCAATCTACTCAAAACTAGCTCCAAAACTGCACATCAAAGACAGGTGAAAGTGACAAACTTCCATCAATACACAGCCAGCGAAATGCAACAGAGAATATGAAGGCTTCATATGGCCTCCTGGGGAGTCCCACCTCAGAGCAGAAATCCATTTTCACAAATGCCCACATGCCCCAGTGGATCTCCTGCAGGAAAAGCAGGATATGAAATTGATGTCTGGAATGGTTTTGTTTGATCCCTTTAACGCAGATGTGGGAGTCTCACAAGATTCTATTTTTATCCTGTCATTTTTCATGGAAAATACACCATCTATTCTAAACAGCCAGATTATATTTAGCCCAAAGTAGGGAAGGTAATTCTTCTCCTTGATGTAGAAAAAAAGCAAATATGAAGGAAAATTTATGTCAAAAATATTCTTTCATTAAAACTAAAATTACACAGTTTATTATTTTCACACTTTATGTATATTGGCGGCAGACTGTAGCAAAACCACAAATGAAAGTAATATGTTTGTAAGTTCACTTTATGAACATCAGTGTTATTTGAGATACTATTAAAGTTATTTCTATGTAGTTTTTTTTCATTACTGGTGTGCATCTTCTGACAAAACAATGGCACTGACATATTTTAAGATACACTAAGATATCTAATGCTATTACATGCTATTTTCATGACTTATTTACACCTTTAAAGAGTTGGATTCCCATGCTAAGCAAGGCTAAAATGTAAAAAAAACGAGTTGGACGTATGACAGAGTATTTCTGTGCCAAATACACTCCTTCAGGATTCGAACAATTACGTTTCAGAAAGTTTTTTTCGAGTATGTCCCTGTATGATGTCATAAAGGGCGGAATTACTTG
This sequence comes from Gobio gobio, assembly GCF_949357685.1. Lineage (NCBI taxonomy): Eukaryota > Metazoa > Chordata > Actinopteri > Cypriniformes > Gobionidae > Gobio > Gobio gobio. Next base: position 18,369,337 of record NC_137102.1, on the reverse strand, counting down.
TATGGGCACTTCTCCTGGATGAGCACATCAACCAGAGCGAGAGCAAGAGCAGGTACATCAACAAGCTTCGTTTGGGTTATGGGAGCCGTAGACAGTGCTGTCATTTTGTTTTTAGACCACAAATTAAACAATGTCACTAAAGAAGTGTGTTTTTGGTTGTGAGGAATAGACCACCTTGTTCAGCTATGGAGTTGACCCACACTTTGCAGGTATATCAGCTTGAACTCTTCTGGGAAGGCTTTTCACAAGGTTTAGGAGTGTGTTTATGGACATTTTTGACCATTTTTCTAGAAGCGCAGGCACTGAAGTTGGACGAGAAGGCCTGGGTCGCAATCTCCACTCTAATTCATCCCAAAGGTGTTCTATCGGGTTGAGGTCAGGACTCTGTGCATGTCAGTTAAGTTCCTCCACACCAAACTCGCCCATCCATGTCCTTATGGACCTTACTTTGTGCACTGGTGTGCAGTCATGTTGGAACAGGAAGGGGCCATCCCCATCGTCTATTACAGAAAGTTGGCGACTTCTGCACACTGTGCGCCTCAGCATGCGCTGACCCATCTCTGTGATTTTACGTGGCCTACTACTTTGTGGCTAAGTTGCTGTTCTTCCCAATTGCTTCCACTTTGTTATAATACCACTAACAGTTGACCGTGGAATGTTTAGTAGTGAGGAAATTTCAGGAATGGACTTATTGCACAGATGGCAACCTATCACGCTTGAATTCACTGAGCTCCTGAGAGCGACCTATTCTTTCACAAATGTTTGTAGAAGCAGTCTGCATGCCTGGGTGCTTGATTTGGTCATGGAAGTGATTGGAACACCTGAATTTAATGATTTGGAGGGGTGTCCCAATACCTTTGGCAATATAGTGCATGTCTGTGCAAATCATGCTTTCAGTAAACAACTCAAACATGCATTTTAGTCTGGGACTAGCTTAAGCCTTGTCTATGAAACCGGGGGAAAACTAAATGAAAAGGAGACATGTTGCCTTGGCAACTAGATGGAAAAAAGTTTACGTTATTTTTAATATTTTATTTCGGCTAAAATTTATTTTATTGTAAGTAGCCTATTACAAAAATGTTTTTTATGGTTTTAGTTTTAGTTAAGTATAATAACCATTACATGTACACTTAATAAGACCACTGAAGCTATAAAGCGCTAGCACAGACTGATTATTGATGTTTGAATGGACTCAAAGTTCACCTCCGCTGCACCCACACCTGCTCACTCTGATGTGGTAAAGGTAATGAAGCACACTCTATTCAGCACAGAGGGAAAAATCGGCCCTGGCCATTTGTATAATTGGCTTTGAAAGAATAAAATTCACTTGTCTGAGCTTTAATGAAAGCCAGAGGTGTAAAGGCATGTCATAGTATTTCAGGCTCCGTGGACAAAAAGAACACTGTTAGGAGACAGTATATGTTCCAAAACGAAGTGAATTGTCTCTGTGCCTACTTTTAAGAAGCATTCTTCAAAATATATTTATTTGTGTTCAACAGAAGGAAGAAATTCATACAGTTTTGGAACAACCTGAGGGAGAGTAAATGATGACTGAGTTTTTGGGTGAACTATCCCTTTAATGTTCTACATAGGCACTCTAAACAAGAAGTGCTTCATATGGGAGACTTGACGTGATTTGCAAAACATTTCTGTAGCTCAAAAGGATAGCAGAACTAGTCATAGGTTCAATTCCCATGGAATACATAAAATGTATATCTCACATTAAAAGTGCCTGTTACTGTAAATACAAAAAAAGAGTTAACAACTAATTTCAACAGTTTGTTAACAGCTAACAGTGCAATATACTAAACATTAAAATAAACAAATATTGAGGAAAATATAATAGGCCTACATTTTTTAAATAATTAATTAAAAACTGACTAACTGCACTGTACAATTTAAATGTTTCTTTTCTTTTTTGTATATCTCTTATTTACACTACCGTTAAAAAGTCTGGGGTTGTTAAGATTTTTAAATGTTTTTGAAAGATATATATTATGCGATCAAAATTGTATTAGATAAAAAATATAGTAGCCCAAGCAGTAATATTGTGAAATAGCAGTACAATTTAAAATAACAGTTTTATTGTCACAGTTATGTTCTGTTTTGTTCAAGGACTTTCAGTGTGTTTTCATTTGTCACATGTTTCTTTGTTCAGTTTCCCGCCACTTGTCTGTCCCCATGGTTACCCCGTTAGTTAAGTTCTGTTCAGCTGTGTCCTGTTAATTATCTCGTTTCTGTTTGCTATTTAGTTCTTCCCTTTCAATGCCTTTTATCTGATCTCCGTTATGTATAGTTGTGTGTACCTGTCTGCCTGTTAAACTTTGATTAAACTACGATATGCACTTGATTAATCTACCGTTGTCTTCCTGCCTACACACTCCCGTGACATTTATGTTTTAATATACTTTTGAAAGATTTTTTTACTATGATAGTAAAGCTGAACTTCCAACAGACATTTATCACAAAACAATATAATATGCTGATTTGGTGCTCAAGAAACATTTCTTTTTTATTTATATATTGAAAATTGTGCTACTTAAAGGTACACTATGTAACTTTTTTGTTGTTGAAATTTAATACATCAATAATTTTTTCGAAACGTGTCTTTATCTTACCTTGATTCACTATAGTAAGCCGATTATTATAAGTGTTTCCACACTTTTCAACGACAACAAAATTATTGACCCCAAACCAGTAAAGTCCAGTAATGTACATTTCTCATCATCTGCTTAGATTACTTTCACAGAGCTTGTCACAATGCATTTTGGGTTTTCCATGTGATGTGTACCATACAATTTGGCTGTAACAAGGTATCATAAGAGTCAACATAAATAGGTTGGGAACCTTTTGGAACATATTTTGTTGCAGACTTAGAAACTAACCAAATATACAAGCTGTAAATAATATTTCCATTCAGGAGCATCTCACACAGTCAGCGTAGTGCTTGCAAGACTTGTGTCCTTTTCATAATGAATATGTCCTTCCACTTTTTTCCTTCTTGCATATTCTCCTGAGCAACAATATGATCACTTCTGACCTCTATTTCTTTCTTTTTTTTTCTTTCTTTTTTTTACATGAATGACTCTCGTAACCGTGAGTCTTAAACAGCTGACCTCAATCTGCCTAACCGCTATTTAAAAATGAGACTTGGTGAAATGGCACAATTGGTTTGTCACGCCTTTAAACCACTTGATTTGCTGGCCTTCTGCCTAGACCGGGCCATTACTATTCAAATTAAAGCATTTCATGATGCTTTCTTTTACATTCCTTGCTTTAGTTTCTCACATGAATTCCTCTGATTAAAAATCTCTAGAAGTACTTTAGACAATCATTGGCCGTACATAATTTTCTCACACTGACCCCCCCCCCCCCCAACAAACAGGTTTTGTACCGTTTTATATTATAGAAATAATGTTTACAATTTAAAATAAGGTTTATTAACTAACATGCACTAACAATGCATTTGTTATATTTATTAATCATTGTTAATGATAGTTAATAAAAATATGGTTGTTCATTGTTCATATTAACTAATGGTAACAAATACAACTTTTTATTTTAATAATGTATTAGTAAATGTTGAAATTAACATTAACTAAAATTAATAAATGCTGTGGATGTATTGTTCATTGTTAGTTCATGCTAACTAATGAAACCTTATTGTAAAGTGTCTATATGTACTATTATGCTGGGATGTTTTCATTTTTTCATTAACGTTTTCAGTTGTCAGGGCCCTTTATAAGACAACACTAAAAACATAAACATCTAGGCTATGAGATGGTCTTTCTTTCAACAAGACTCACAGTAAAGACTTTTATATCAATGTGCTTTTATCAAGCAATGTTTTATTGAAAGGGAAATACTGTAGGATCACTGTTGATTTAGTCAAGCCAATTACGGACATATAAAGTAGGCCTAATACAAAAAATGTCATAAAGGTAACAAGCGTTAGAAACATGTTAAAAAAGGTGCACATCAAATCTAACTACACAAACTTGTACATTTTTTTATAAAATCCATTCAAATACAGCCAAAGTAAAAATGCATTAAAGTAGCATTTGCACTGTATATTAATACCTAACCTAAAAACAAACAACACTAATTAAAAACCTTTTTGTAGTGTAGTATTGCCATTAATATGACATGAATAATATAGCAAGTTAAAATATATCACCTTAAACAACTATATTTCACTTAAAGGTTAGTTCACCCAAAAATGTTATCATCATTTACTCACCCACAAGACTTTTTAAAAGCGGTTTAGTCCAAATTTTCTGAATAGATTTGATTTCTTCAGATTTAATTTAGGTTTTTTTTTCACTTAAACATTCATCAACGTACACATCAGTTATGATAAACGGAAGCTCAAGCATGCTTTAAGAACCAATGAGGTTTGAGCTTCCGCAAGAACCAATGAGGTTCATTCTCGTGTTACGCAGCATGTTTGAGCTTCCGCAAGAACCAATGAGGTTAATTCTCGTGTTACACAGCACGTTCGAGCTTCCGCAAGAACCAATGAGGTTCCTTCTCGTGTTACGCAGCACGTTTGAGCTTCCACATGAACCAATGAGGTTTATTCTCGTGTTATGCATGTTTGAGCTTCCACAAGAACCAATGAGGTTCATTCTCGTGTTACACAGCACGTTTGAGCTTCCGCAAGAACCAATGAGGTTCATTCTTGTGTTACGCAGCATGTTTGAGCTTCTGCAAGAACCAATGAGGTTCATTCTTGTGTTACGCAGCATGTTTGAGCTTCTGCAAGAACCAATGAGGTTCATTCTTGTGTTACGCAGCACGTTTGAGCTTCCGCAAGAACCAATGAGGTTCATTCTTGTGTTACGCAGCACGTTTGAGCTTCTGTTATGTTCACTAATCAATGTTTATACGTTAGTTCCGTGTACTGTCAATGGAGCGACATAAAATCTTAGTAACACTTGAAATAAAATATTTACAAATGTTTTGAAAATAGTTCATTATAATTTATAAACTGTAGTTAATACATTAATAGACTAAATGCAAAAAGTGAGTTTTCATTCATTGTCACTGTAATTAACAAAGTGTTATTGTTTAATTAGCTCATATGTAAAGAGTTAATGCTTTGTTAACAACATATTAACTGTAAATAATTATCTCTTTAGATTAGGTCACAGAAAATGGGAAAATGGCATTAATTAAGTGCTTTAAACCAACCTTTATTTGACATTAAAATAAAAAATCCATCCATCAAATTGTTTACAAATACACATAGAAACATAACCACTTAAAAATAAATAAATAAAACTGTTATTTCTATATAAAACTATTATTTCTAAGTCCCTATAAAACATGGAAACCCAATGTGCGTGTGTGTGTGCTTGTTTAATGTAACACATACACATTTTTATAATTTAAAACAATTTAAAATGTTTAAAACATTTTAAGGAACACTGACTATAACTCACTATTTGCATGTAGTCTATTAATGTATTAACTACAGCTTATAAAATATGAATTAACTATAAACTTTGCAAATGATTTGTTATTACACTACAGTTATTAAGTGTTACCAAAATCTCTTTTGTGTGATTATTTTTGGGAGAACTAACCCTTTAAATGAACCTGCTTTAAAAACAACAAAGGATATGCAATACAAAACTGTTGTAACTTCTTACCCTGGAGAAAGTGACAATATTCAGCATGCAGTCCCTTTGTGGCCACATTTCATCCTAAGACAATATTCTGTAAGGCCTCTTCCTCCCTGTAGACAGCGTTCTGAAACACAGCGTTTTTGAGCGGCAGAATCCTTCATCTCTGATTTGCAGGAAAACACCACTGTCAGGAAAAGGCCCTGAATGATGCTGATGCGGCAGGCGATGCACCCTGACTCTGCACACGGGCCTGAAAGATGATCCTTCTTCTGTGGCAATAATATTCGCTGCCTTCCTCTCTTCTAAACACTTATTGTGCTCTGCACTATATCTCTGCTGCTGCACTGCCCACATCATACTCCATAATAGACTATAACATTAAGTGGCCACCAGGTCTAAATGGCAGAGATAATAGCTATAAAGAGTCTATTCAATGGCCTCTCTAAGTCTATTCGAACTAATACAAAATTTTGCGCTAAATAAGTCTTCCAAAGAAAAAGCTAGGATTATACCAATGTAGGGAACAGCACATTGTCAGGGCCCAGTTTTATGGCAAAGGTTTGCTACATTTCGATTGGATCTTGGTGAACTATAGCACATACAAATGTCCAACACCATCGGATAAGGATGCAAGGACAACTGACAGACACCTCAAGCGCAAAAGGGCAGGACTTCTCGTTGGTCCGCAGGCAGTTTCTGTCCTGCACCCATCTTGACACTAATCCCTAAGGTTTAAGCCAACATCAATAAAAATTATTTAGGACCTTTTGAATGGAAGAGCAGTGACTGAAACCAAGGGAGGCCACAATGATCCATCCAACTCCATTCATAACTATGTTTGGAAACTTTAACACTTATGTAAACTGCGCATCCATTTCATAGTTATTCAGAGAAATATATATTCTCTGTGACAGCTATTTGCAGTGCAACTTACACAAATTCAGCTGTTAATGTACAAATGAATGCATGCATGACAGTTCAACCTTTTCCCATCATGTTTGGACTCTATTTGTTTAGAACACTGCCAAACGTTTTGGTCGTTTGGAAAGAGAGAAATGCAGTAGACTACTAGTAGTAGCCTAGTACTAAATCCACCTATCCATCAAATTTTTTTTAAAGATTATTGTGCCCTCATAATCAAAAAACGCCCCCTCCCCCTTGTAATGACAATGATCTTCTCTGATGACGTGCACATGAGATCACAGCAATTAGCAAACAACAGTGATCCAACGATCCAATCAATTCCTGATGGAACTGATAGTTCAAAAAGCTGTTTAACTCAGATATACGTCACAATAGGGAAAAACGATGACTGCAATTTCCGTTTCATGACAGCTTTAACTTCTAAAACAGATAGAGTGGGGTAGAGTGGGGGAAAACGCCCCCATGGGGTACTGTTTTTCCCAAAATAAAACTAGATACTAGATAAAATAAGATAAAACTAGATACAATCAATATATGTTTTTGTTGTTGCTACATTGAACAGAGTGATGTAGAAGTTTTGAACGCAAAGCTTACACTGGTGACGTACATGAGAGAAAACGGATTTCACGTTAAGTGATATCATTTTTAACAGTATGAAAATAAGTGTTTTACGGGGGCATTGCTTCCCACTATCATAATTACTGAAGTTACCATGTTCTGAACATCACATCGTTTTTCCATCAAATGTAATCTAACTAGGTGGTTGAATACATTTTTTATATTTAAAAATGACCTCACATTAGCCTCAGCTAGCTAGTTAGCCAGGCAGTTAGCATCAGCTAACAATATTTTTCAAAAAGGTTGATTTTCAAAATGGTTCATTAAATAAATATACATACTGTTTTTATCTACTGCTATTTTGGCTTGTCTTTTTAATTATAAGCTTGTACTCTGATTTTGCTATAAACGTATAAAGCAAATTGCTTTGGCATCTAATTACATGAAAACTCTGGACATTTTTCATACTTGGTTAATAATTGATGTCATTGTCACTGAAAACTAGGATAACTATTCTAGACACATTTAGCTTTTGTTTCACAAAAAAAAGTTTTGTGTGTGTGTGTGTTCGTGACTCTTTAGCTCCACCCACTGCACGCCTCCACGAGCTTGGCTGTTTTGTAAAAGAATCGGTACAGTGTATGAACGTTTTCCCCCACTCTACCCTATGACTGATTTACAATGGCCTCAAAATTTTAGACACTTGTGTTAAACTATAAAACTATCAGAACTAAGTTCACTTCTCGGCCATTTTTGCAATTACTTTTAAGCAGCACAGTACTCAGATGTAGTTCATCACGTTAACTATAAACGTGATCCACCAAATTTGAAAGCCAAAAATGCTTTATTATGACTTTGAACATATGTATAGTGGAACAATCTAAAACCTAACAAACATCTTTATCAAATGCTTTGCTGTGGTTGTGTTGTCTTTCATGTGCATATTTTATTATAGAATGTTATATTTATACATTACATGGCGGCGCTTTAAATAGCTGCGGCTCGGAGGCTTGCTCCAAACTCATTTCGTTGCATTGTACATATGTAATGACAATAAACTTGAATCTAATCTAATCTAATAATTGTGTGGCTTAAGTGTCCAATAAAAATACTTATAAAAACTAGGGACTTTCTTTTTTCTGTCAGCATATGTTCATAACACATGCCTTTTTGCGCTATAGTTTTCTTTCTGTCCTATTCCTCCTGCTAAATCCAAGTGATGCAGTCAAAGAAACTGCAAAGAGAGGCACAAACCAGTTTTCTGCAAAGCAAAAAAAAAAAAAAACATGTTTCTAAGCTCCTATAGTTATAGAGGCTTCTGTCCAGCAATAAGAAACAATCCTCAGGAATTCACCAGAGCACAGGAGTATGGTCAAAACTTCAGCCGCTCTGAGAGCAGAATGATAAAAAAGTTGAATCAGCAGCACTTTCAGCTGGTCGGACAATTTTCCAGGTCAGAATCAGAGGGCTTTTGTTTGACAATAGGAGCGCAAACAAACTTCCAGCTCACAAGTTGACAAATATTTAATTTCATCACAGGTGTTTGAAAGGGCACAATGAACACACTGTATCAGAAAGATATGCAAACTAGATGACTGTTTAATTTGATCCTGATGGACAACCGAAAGAATTAGAAGGTGAAATGGATAAAGAATGTGCATCGTATTTCCATCATAAGATCCTGAAATTATATCACTAACTTCAGTTACTTTTGTATCTTTAACTTTTGTATGTGTGTGGTCCCGTCTCTCCCATCAATGTCCTTGAGGTTTGACTCTAAGGTCAACACCGGCATCCTCGAGGGAATGACCTCATCAGTGTACAACACAAAGAGACACAAATGACAGCCTTTTCAATGCCCTGCTTTTGTGCCACTGAGGGAATCAATTATAAAAACGCATTTAACAGGAGTGGTAAAAGTGGTGTCCTGCATTGTCTGGGCCGGAGCCCAATTCTAAGGGGTCTCGATCCATCCCACCATCACTTCTCCCAGCCGTAATTTCCTCTTCGTCTGAGTTCCCATTGCCTTTTGGAATTGGATTTACCTGACTCATTCAGACGGTGAATAGACTGCCCTTACAGAAGCAGAAAAAAACGGAGGAACACACTGTAAAATTGCCTGGCTGAATCCAGGGGTCTCTGAGCGACAGGCACACTGTCAGAATGTCATTAAGCCTCAATGAGAAAAAATGTCCTCATTACGCAGGGCACGCGAGGGGGGAGAACAATGACGTGAGGCGGGAGGGAGGTGCGGCAAAGGTGTGAGGTCATCGGCTCTGTTTACAGCATCCTGCGAGTCCTTGTCCCCCATCGCTTGCCTTGACCCAGTTTGCTTATGGCTGTGAAGTGCAATCCGTTTCTCTGAGCCGGTGGCACAGGATGGCAAATGTTGACACAATTCTCTTCCGAGGTGTTTCATCTTTGTCTCCATGGCTGCGAGTGTCGCTTTATCAAATTCCACTTTAGTGAAAGAACATTTGTTGACAGTATGTTTTAGCTGAAACATTAATTGCCATTTCAGCTGCTAATGCTCCATCATTCCAGTGGAAACCTTCAGATACTCTTGGGGGAAAGAAAAATCTGCTACGGCAACCTTATCCGAGTGTTCTGGGAATGAACTGTAAGGCTGACTAAACAAACGTTAACAGCACGGTTTAAAACAGAGCTTTTTTTTTTTGTCTACTACACTCCATAATTTATCTACACTTGGTTTTCGAAGAGAAATGTGTTCATTACCAGTCTTAAAAATTAGCTACATATTTAATGAGGTATATGAAATCTGCACATATGCAAATAGTAGTATGCTGGAAAAAAAAACAGCATTTGGGTTTTTAAATGATTTTTTATTAAATTATTACTATATATTTTTTCATTATTATTTATATATCATATATTGTTCATTATTGTTAAATACTCTATAATTAACCATACACGTTGACGTTTTAGTGAGATAATGGCACAATAGCAGTCAAAAATACATTACACAGCTGTATAATTCTATAAATTAAATACAGGAACATACTTTAAATTCAAGGGACGTCACACTAGCATTAGACTATGAATTTAGATTGAACGATTCTTCTCAACAGGCCTTTAGGTTATGGTGAATAATGAAAATGGAATCTAAATCATGGAATTATTAAATGCTAACTCCATTAATTATAATAATGAACACATTCAATAATAAAAACACCAGCAGCAGTGTGTCACCGAAAGCTTCTTTGGCAATTCTGAGGAGCATCTCACTTTAACTTTTAATAAAAGAATATATGAATTACTGTGTCCACAAATCTCCATTAATAAAAAGACATAAAAACCTTTAATATCCAAAATAAACAGAACACTGCTGTCCAATGAAAAAAAAAGACAACTTAACCTCAAAATATTGAAAAAATCAAGATCCTTGAGTTTGACTGTCGAAACTGCTGATCTGTTTGCTTGAGTTGGACTTTGAGTTTATTTTGCACTGTTCCCAGTTCAGTTTCCTTTGTCTCTGCTCATTTGTTGCCATGGTTTTGATTTGCCCTCATGTGTTACACCTCTGTCTAGATAATTATCTCGTTTAGTCCCTAAGCTGCATCTGAAATTTCATACTCTCTTATAAGTAGGTACTTATTTTGAATAAGTACTTCACAACCACTAAAAAAACATGTTCTATATAGTATAAGTGTGTGCAGTATGAGTGTAATCTAGACGTACTACATTCGTCATGCTGTCATTTATCATGTGACCTACCAGCATCAGTTGCATCACTTCACTGCCATTCACGTGGCCTCATGGTATAGTAAAGTGTCCAATGTATGCACACTCAGAAACTTTGCCGGAAGTAGTAGGTCATCCGGGTATACTGTGAATTTGGTCATACTTCGTTTGTCACATTCTGTTCTTCACCGACTATATAGTAGGGAAGTATGTGATTTTGTATGCAGCCCTAGTGTTTCCCTGCATATTTATAGGCCTCAGTTTCAGTTGGTCCTTGTCTGTTATTGTCAATGGTTGTTCTGTTTGAGTTTTTGGAGATTGCCAAGAATCCTGTGTTTTTGTTATTTTAATTTTGTTAATAATAAAGACTGCTCTGCATAGATCCTGCCTTTTTCATCCCTGCTGCAACCGTGCCCTGACATATGCTCTATTTTCTGGACTGAATTTGTATATAATCTTTGAAAAATGGGTAACACTTTAGAATAATGGTCCGTCATTAATAGGTAACTATGCAGGAAGTAATGCAGGACTAATGAGTAGTACTACATTAACACTTCAGCTACTACTACTAACTAATATAGAAAAAAGCTTAACTAATCAGTAAGTAATATCAAATTTAGGACTAAGATAGTTCCTTATTAGGTAATCAATAATTACTGAATGGTTATGGCATTACTAAGAACTAGGTGACAAATTATAAAGAATTACTAATTAATTACTAATCACAATATTAACGTGTCTGAGCTGTGAGAAATTGCCATATTTTACTCTCAATGTGGTCATAAAATGCATCACTAATTATGCAAGTGTTACCTAGTCACTATGCAGGAACTTCTAGTGACCTGGGCTGGATTTTCCAAAAACCTTCTTAACACTACGTCGTTCTTAAGTTGTAGGTGTATCTTAACGTTAATAAGTGTTTCCCGAAACGATCTTAGTTAAGAATACCTTCTGTAAGTCATTTTTTCGTAAGGATGGTCTGGAGCACTCCTAGCTATACCTTATCACTATTGACAGTTCATTCCGATAATGGCCACCACTGTTTCTTTACATCTCAGTCTATATGAATATAATTCTGCTAATTGAAGTGTTTTCATGCAAATAATACTATTGTCATTACACTGATGGTTGTTAGCTTTTTTTAAATTATATTATCCAAAGGTATATCAGCTGGCAAACCATTATGGAGCCTATTTAAAGGGAATGATTGTGGAGGGGAGTTTGGTCAAACTACGGCAGTGATACAGCAAATAGTTGTAAATCAAAGACAGCGTCGTCTGCGGAGCCATTTCTATGTGTTACAAACAGAGGTGACACGGATAACAGAGGCAGGTGAAAGCAGAGTTTATTTGCAGAACCAGGATGTGAGCAGATGAGGTGAGAGTCAGATAGAGTGATTCAGGTGAATGCTGGATAAGCTGATTATACTGTACGTTTCTTGATTGTAGAACAACGGGACAATGGATCGAAGGAGACGAGGACCAGGAGACAGGACGAGATGAGGAGACACTCAGGATACGAAGGAGATCAGGTAAGTAGTCAGGTGAGTCCGAGGAAGCAAGCATGAGTAGTAGCATGTGCAAACGATACCGGACAGTGACTGAGTGTGAGCGTGGGGCTTAAGTGCAGGTGGTGATTGCAGTGATGATGACGTGCAGGTGTGTGTGCTCAGTACTCCGGTGATAGGGATCTTTGTGGTTGTGAGAGGGTTGAGCCTGGCGTGCTTGTAACATTACCCCCCCTCCACGGCCATCTCCTGCGGGAGAGGGCATCCGCCTTGATGTTCTTGGCCCCAGGTCGGTACGAGATGTGGAAGTCGAACCTTGTGAAGAAGAGAGCCCATCTGGCTTGTCGGGGGTTGAGTCGCCTTGCCTCGCGGAGATACCCCAGGTTTTTTCCCAGAGCACCTCATGTATGAAGTCCTGGAATACGGAGGGGGCGTTGGCGAGTCCATATGGCATCACAAGGTACTCGTAGTGTCCTGTGGGCGTGACAAAGGCGGTCTTCCACTCGTCCCCCTCACGTATCCGGATGAGGTTATACGCGCTGCGGAGGTCCAACTTCGTGAACACAGTGGCACCACAGAGATGTTCCAGGGCAGCTGGGACTAGAGGAAGGGGATAACGGAACTTGACTGTGATGTTGTTCAGGGAGCGGTAGTCAATACAAGGCCGCAAGCCTCCGTCCTTCTTTGCCACGAAGAAGAAACTCGAAGCAGCAGGGGAGGTGGATGGACGGATGTAGCCTTGCTCCAGCGCTTCCTTGATGTAATCCTCCATGGCCTTCTCCTCCGGAAGGGAGAGGGGATAGATATTCCCCTTGGGCACTGGTTCACCTGGCAGCAGATCGATGGCACAGTCCCATGGCAGATGGGGAGGCAGCTTGGAAGCCCGTGGGGGACAGAAGACGTCACTGAAGGGGGCGTAACAGGCGGGGACATCCACCGATCGTCTCTCTACCGGACTCTCGATGGACGTGGCACAGACAGGGAGATCTTGGGGATGCGGAGAGGGACGAATCAGTGGAGATGGGAAGCAGTCCGGGAAGCAGTTGTCGCCCAACTTCAGGACTTCTCCCGTCTTCCAGGAGATGACTGGGTTGTGCTGCTCTAACCATAGGCGCCCTAGGATGATGTCAGCAGTGGACTCCTCCAGAACCAGCAGGTGTAGTCGCTCCATGTGGAGGATTCTGACTTGCACTCCGATGGGACCCACAGAGCGACTAACCTGCCTCCGACTGAGTGGTCTACCAGTTATCGACTGGACTTGGTAGGTCGTCGAAGTTGCAGACGTGCGGAGCTTGAGCTGGCGGCAGAGGGTCCCCGAGATGAAGTTCCCGGCTGACCCAGAATCGAGGAGGGCAGTAACTGAAAGGGAAATTCCAGCAGCAGTAAGGTTTACAGTTGTGGTGAGTGGCTTCATCTTATTTAGAGAAGGGATGATTGCACTCACCATGGGTCGAGGAGGACGGACTGGGCATTCGGAGATGTAATGCCCAGGTAGACCGCAGTACAGGCAGAGATTCTGGGTCAGCCGTCTCTGCCGCTCAGCTGATGTCAGTCGAGTGTTCTCCAGTTGCATGGGCTCGGGGTTGGGTTCTGGAGTGCTGACATCACCTGGTCGGCGGAGGCATGATGAAAATGACGACTGGCCCTGGTGTTCTTCAATACACGACTGCATACGAGTGGCGAAGCGGATGGAGAGTTGAATGAAGCGTTCTAGCCCGATGGTATCCTCGTATGCAGCGAGATGCAGCCGCACCCGAGGATCCAGACCCTCTCGGTAGGTCGTAATCAGGGACTGCTCATTCCATCCACTAGCAGCCGCGAGGGTTCGAAACTGTAGAGCATACTCATTAACAGTGGAGATACCTTGTTTCAGATGATATAACTGTTCTCCGATCGACGAATCCCATGATGGTTTCCCAAAGACCTCCTTAAAGTGAGACATGAACCCTGACAGGGTCTGGATCACTGGACTGTCGGTGGACCACATGGATTCCGCCCAACGGAGCGCTTTACCGGAAAGTTGAGATGTAATGAACGGCACTATAGCGCGATCGTTGGGGTACAGGCGCGGCTGCATCTCCAGGATCAGCGAACATTGTAGAAGGAATCCGTTGGAATCCTCTGCCAAACCAGAGAAGGGCGCCGGTCTGGCCATGGGACTGGCGTACTCCGGGGGCGAAGAAGCAGTGGTGTGGATTCCGGAAGTGCTCGCTGGTGAAGGTGCAGGTGCGCTGGTGGGGAGAGCTCGCCGAACGGCGTCGACGAGCTCTTGGAAGGGATCCGGGGTGCTTATCCTGTTGAAGTGCTGTGTTGGTCCGGTATTCTGTTACAAACAGAGGTGACACAGATAACAGAGGCAGGTGAAAGCAGAGTTTATTTGCAGAACCAGGATGTGAGCAGATGAGGTGAGAGTCAGATAGAGTGATTCAGGTGAATGCTGGATAAGCTGATGATACTGTACGTTTCTTGATTGTAGAACAACGGGACAATGGATCGAAGGAGACAAGGACCAGGAGACAGGACGAGACGAGGAGACACTCAGGATACGAAGGAGATCAGGTAAGTAGTCAGGTGAGTCTGAGGAAGCAAGCATGAGTAGTAGCATGTGCAAACGATACCGGACAGTGACTGAGTGTGAGCGTGGGGCTTAAGTGCAGGTGGTGATTGCAGTGATGATGACGTGCAGGTGTGTGTGCTCAGTACTCAGGTGATAGGGATCGTTGTGATTGTGAGAGGGTGGAGCCTGGCGTGCTTGTAACACTATGTGCACTATTTCATCCTTGAAAACTTTAGTCCCCTGGCTACCATGTCAGAAGCTGCGATTCAAAATACATTTCGCCTGCCACGGCAGCAAATTCAGCAGCTTTTAGATCTTGTTGGTCCGACTTTGTCAAGACAAACCCGGCACTCTTCTCTTTCTTTCTTTTTTCTCCGCTATAGCTGTTGATAATCTTTTGTGTGTTGCGTCTTTATTGAGTTGGTCATCCAATAATTAGTGATTTACCAATAATGTGATGCGGGCAATCAACTCTGCTTGTGGAGTAAATGAAGACTATTGCAAAATATATAATGATAATATAAATGGCATACTGCCAGTGTAGTGGGTTGAAACGTTTGGGCATGAGAGGTTGCGGGTTTGCACAATCATTTCAAAATTATTTACAATATCCAAGGTTGGATTTAGTTTGCAATTTGGATTATATTTATACTATCTCACGAGTCCTGATAAATGCAATTTCAACTATTTCTGAAGTGCTTCTGAACACCGCTTTCTCACATAGCGCAGTGAAACAGCCCCTGCATAGAGTGAATCATCGATTTTTGAGCCATTGATAAACAAATTCAGCACCGCCGCCACGGACAGCACCTGTTAACGTCGCACTTAAAAGGTTAGTTTACCCAAAAATGAACATTTTGTCATCATTTACTCACCCTTCAAGTTGTTTCAAACCTGTATGAGTTTCTTTGTTCTGCTGAACACAAAAGATGATATTTTAAAGAATATTTGTTACCAAGCAGATAGAGCAACCATGGACTACCATAGTAGGGAAAAAAATACTATGGTAGTCAATGGTTGCTCTATCTGCTTTGTTACAAACATTCTTCTAAATATCTCCTTTTGTGTTCCCTTTCTATCCCTTTAAGAAGGTATATCTTTAGCAACATCCTAAGGTATAGTTCGGAGAACACGCCCAGAGATGGTATACCTTTAGTTAAGTTATACCTTTAGAGTCTTCGTTGCATGCTAAGAGACAACGTTATCGGGAAATGCAGCCCTGGACCATTATTTGAAAGTAAAACATTTTTTCACTTTAAAATAATGGTCCAGATCACTAGTAGTTCTTGAAGATTGTCTTTCTTTACTCTGACTAAAGTCATACAATGCATCAGTAATCACTAAATTACCTAGTCACTTTTCAAGGACTTCTAGTGATCTGGACCATTATTTTAAAGTAAAAACACATCTTTTTCACTTTAAAATAATGGTCCAGATCACTAGTAGTTCCTGCATAGTGACTAGGTAACCCATGAGTAACTAGTGATGCAGTTTTATGAATTTGTTCAGAGTAAAAAAGATGATTGATTACGTCTCAGACACACAATAATGTTCTTTATAATTTGTCAGTTAGTTAATAGTTATTAATGAGGCTAATCTCATTCAGTAAGTATTGATTACTTAACAAGGTACTATCTCCTAAATTTGATATTACTTACTGATTAGTTAAGCTTGTTTCTATATTAGTTAGTAGTAGTAACTGAAGTGTTAATGTAGTACTACTAATTAGTCCTGCATTACTTCCTGCATAGTTACCTATTAATGACGTAAGTGCAATATACCAAGTTTAAATAACAATCAAATAAAATCTAATAGAAAGTTAGTGCCCTAAGTAGAAGCTATTTTTTTGTTAATTAACTGATATCTTTCAGGTAACAGACCTCACCATATGTTCTGTGATCTACAGAGACCTGCAGTATATCACCAAACTGCTCCAGTATATTAAACATCAGGCATATTCTGATGCAAAGGTGAGATAATCATGCTTGTTCACACAACAAAACAGGGCGCTGCAGGATGACATGCACCAAATAAATGACAACGGAAATGGGTTTAGCACAATCTGGAAACAGATAAATGGATTTAATCTTGTTCCGGGGACCTTCAGCGGGAAATGGCTGCTGACACCTGAGACCCTGCAAGATGTCAGGCTTCAGTCGAGGCCACACGGCTGGGTTATATATCTCAATCAGAGCAGACAAGAAATGAATCTCAGCCTTGTGTAACAGTCGGAACATTGTCAAGAGAAGATACAAAAAGCCTGGAGGGTGTTGGCAGGTCTGAATGTTCCTAACTAGGCGCTGCATTCTGAGACTGACTACAGGCCATTCAATACATCATTAGTATAATCAGGATAAAAATACGATTTGGGCCTTAAACACCAATCCTCAAGATGCTGGGTAAAACTGGGGTAGCATCAAGGACAGAGCCAATTTTAACAGATATTTTAGAGCAATTTACTTAATTTGTCTTATTAGCTGACACATTAAAGTGATAAGCAATCTAGGAACAGGAGGAGACAGTAACTGTAAGTGTTTTGTATCTTTTTCTCATTTGATTTTAGCTCAGTTGTCGTTACTAAGAAACTTTGTTTGTTTCCTGTGTTCTTGTGCTCTAGTCGCATTTTCTCACGTTTGGTCATGTTTGTCAATACCCAGGTAGCCAAAATGGTTCGGCTCGATAATGGCCCAGGTCCGGCATGCCGGAAGAAATGACTCGGCCCAGTTGCGGCTGCCAGACTCGGGATGGACGCAGGATGAATGACGTCCCGGAATCGGGATACACTGGCCCGAGTCCAACTGCCAAAACTGCCGGTACAGGGCCACAATCACACCGACAAGAATTTAACACTTAGCCAGTACTGGGCTGAGTCTGGGTACTAAAACTGAGCTGACACTGGACTGGGCCACAATCACGCCAGCAAAAATACTACACTTAGCCAGTACAGAGTCTTGTTTGCCAAATTAAATAACACACTTGCACTTACTCTTTAAACATAACTAAAAAAAATGTGTTCAGTACAACTTCTAAAATTTAAACCACTTTTATTTTATAGAAACATAGCTTTGAATAATTAGTTTTTACCACAAATGACATTACCTTAAAATGTACTTGTTAAGCCTACATGTACTTATGCATGTCAACTAAATATGTCATATATCTTTACAAAGATTAATGGTTTGCCCCTTACACCCTGTTTTTTTTTTTATGGCATCCCCACTTACTACCCCATGAATCATCCCATGCCTACCCCATAACATCCATATATGCTCCTTTTCCTCCAAATAAAATGACACAATGAAAATAGGAGTGATATGACCATTTATTTGAAACATATTTGAAACATTTTTAAAAAAAGTAAGATGAAAAAAGAAAACTCCAGGAGCCTTCTCAAGTAAGCGTATCTTAAAAGAGGGACAGATTGACAGAAAGAGAGATAAAAAGGGAAACAGACAATGACACGTATGGTTAGTCAGATAGATCTCAGAAATCTTAGACTGACAACATGAATGGTAACTCTGATAAATGTTAACATTTGGAACATACCTTAGGTACAATTCGTTTTCTTTTGGGCCCACTCTTTTCTTCCCCCATCTCTGTCCGAAGCGAGCTGCAGCCATCTTTTTTATTAATTTTTCTATCTCTCCATCTGATGCACTGACAGTGCTTTAATTTCTTTGGACTGATTCTTAAAAAAAACAAAAAGATCAATCGGTTGAATATGTCAAAAGTTTGCCTGTTCAAACATGAAGCTGGTTAGCCTAACTTAGCATGGCATGATGGGAAAAGATGGGGACAACTATACTTTTAGGGGGCTATATAGTCAGTTGATAAATTTTTTAAAAAAAATTTTTGTTGTAGCTTTAATTTTACATACATACTGTACATTTCACATTTTATTATTATTAGATAGTTAAACATCTATTCCATATATCTAGCACAGGGGTCTCCAAACATTGCAGAGTTTAGCTCCAACCCCAATCAAACACACCTGAACCAGCTAATCAATGTCTAACTAGGGCCTTGTAAGACACTGATTAGCTGGTTCAGGTGTGTTTGTTTGGGGTTGGAGCTAAACTCAGCAGGACAGTGGCCCTCCAGGACCGAGTTTGGAGATCTCTGATCTAGCATAGACAAATGATGTTCTCATCAAGTCTTTTGTCATCAGTTTTGACATAATCCTCCAGACATTTTTTTACCGTCAGACTTTTCTCATTGGTTCATTGTTTAATCATTGTTCACTGGTGTCCGTTGTCCAGTCATTAGTCCTTGTGTATTTAACATACTTTAATGTTTGCCATGTGTCTTGGTCTTGTATTGTTTGTGTAACCCGCTGTTGGTGAGTTTTTTGTTTAGCCATGCTATATTAGCCAAGTCTTTGTTTCTTGTTTTGCCAAGTCTTTGTTTTATGTTTGGATTTTTGATTAAAACTGCACTTGGGTTCTGCAAGCTTGCCTTCAGTGGATTCTGTCACACCAGGTGTCGTCAATAGATGTTGCAGCTAGTGTGCATGTCTTCAAACTCATAGCAGAAATGGTCAAAGTTCCCTTAAAAACTTTAATCTTGTTTTATCATAAGAATTAGATAATTAATTTCCAAATTTATTTAGTTAAGAAAACAGAGAATGTGAGGAAAAAAGGAAAAATATTCATGTGTATTAAAATAAAAATTACTCTAATAAATAACATAACATTGACAGGGACAGGATATAACATTTAAGTTTAAGCCTCACTGCTACATACAGTTTACCATTGTAGGAGTCCCACCCCCAGCATTCAACCCAAACCGGTCTGGGTCTGTATGACCATATCTTGCCCCTGCCAGAAAACAGCCAAGAGAGCTGACACTCAGCCACAATTGCCCCGAGTGCACTGGCTACCCGGGTAGTTTTGGTAGAGAGGCATGTCCAGCTGTATTTAATAACATTTCAAGAGAGAATAAAATAGAGCAGTATTCTGCGGCAGCCGTTGTGTGAAACCCTCATCATGTGAAGAACAAAGATTGTAAAGACCAGCGACTCTACCTGCGTGACTCCACAGAGTATTACTTTTTCCTTCCCTTTCTTTCATATCGTACAGCTTGTTCTCATCTATTTTAGGGCCTTTTATTCACTATGTGCTTTCAAATCTCAACTATTACTACTAACACTAGTAAATCGCGCTCAGTACATTGGAGACAGCGCAATTCTAACAATCTGCGTAGTATCCCTATGTCCTCTGCTACTTCACTCTCTATTCCAATTGGTCTCTGGAACTGCCGGTCTGCTGTAACCAAAACAGACTTTATTTAATCTATCGCTACTCATTCAAGTCTCAACCTCATGGCCCTAACTGAGACGTGGATCAAACCGGAGGACACTGCCACTCCACAAAAATGCTAAAATGTCGTGCCTGAGGTACTGTAACACTGATTCCAGGTCTCCTGAAAGGATTTTCTGTTTGTCATACTCTCGTTAAGTTACGATTAAAGTCCCTGCTAACATACAAACCGAAATAACTAACTATTCTCACGTCATGTAACACTGCAGGTCAAAAACACGAAGGTCTACATTTCAGTGCCTCTCCATATTAAACTGGTTATATGTAAATTAATAAAATTTTAGATATGTTTAAGGTCTACATTATCTGTCCTACTAAGGAGGACTCCTATTTTGATGGGTATTATAGTCTACGGGTAGTGAAAGGAAGAGCTTGCGCGCAGTTTATCGGAGTTGTTTTGCAGATACAAAGTTTAACGTTACCAGTTATTAACTGCACCCTCGAAAAGGCATACGGTCTGTGTATATGTTTGTTTACTGTTAGTTGTATGAGTGTTTTTGTGTAATTTGCTGTGTATGTTAATGGTAATGCAACGGAGAGAGATAGTTTGTGAATGAGACGTTAATGCGCACTTCTTATGCTTTGTTTGTTCAGCTCTTACAATGATTTTTTTGGAGTGAAAAAGGACATAATAAACTTGATAAACCATCAGTAAAGTTTGGCCATCATTCAATCATTCTGTGTCCAAAAACATCTTGGGATAAGGTTTTCACACTGACAGCTGTCATTGTAAGATATAGCAACTCTGTTTGTTTGTCCGAGTAAGCAACAGTAACTAAGGGGGCGGGGCTTACCGATATACGCTACTGCTCCACGGACAACACTCTAGTTACTCCTTTGCACACCTCAGACCACTTTCTCATCACTTTTAACCTCATACTGACTCCTGACACAACACACACTCTCCGCAGGTCACCTTTTGGCGTAACCTAGTCTCACTCTCTCCCTCTTACCTATCCACGTTCCACGTTTTCAGCACTGGACACTAACAGTGCTACTGACACTCTTTACTCCACTCTAACATCGTGCTTAGACAACTTTTGCCCCTTTCATCCAGACCAGCACGCACCACCTCCTCTATATATTTAAATATCTGAGTTTTCTGTAATTGATTTAAAATATAAATATTAGATATACATACATATGTAATGCTTATTCCAAGAGAAGGAACGCTATTTATTAATCCAAGAAATATAACACAAGTGAAACATGTGCATGGCACAAACAATAATTGACAAATGAATGAAAGGAAAGGAGGAACATAAATACACAATGAAGGCCCACAGTGGAATCGATGGTGGGAGGAGCCAGGGTGTAGTTAGCTGTCCGACCACCATCGATCACTGTGAGATCTGGAGACCCCGGTGAAGCGGACGTTAACTGCTATGATGAGCACGTAAGGTGGAACCAGGGTCCTGAGGTGACTCCGTTGCAACCGAGGACCAAGGTAGAGCTGGAAAGAAAGCAGAGCCCGTTGGAGCCGTAGGGATGGAGGAACGGAGCTCAGTAAAAGTCCTGGAAGTACATGGCTCAGGCAGAGTGACATCTGACCAAGGTGAAGCCGGTGGGACAAGGGAGCCCAGTGGAGCCTTGAGGATGACGGTCCTATAGGTGGAACTGAGGGGGTGAGGAGCCACGGTGAAGCTGACTGGTCGATGGGCCGAGGTGGAGTAACGGCATTGGCAGCCCCAGGAGAAGCCAGGGGAT
The DNA here is from genome assembly GCF_949357685.1 of Gobio gobio. Lineage (NCBI taxonomy): Eukaryota > Metazoa > Chordata > Actinopteri > Cypriniformes > Gobionidae > Gobio > Gobio gobio. The sequence continues at coordinate 18,347,434 of NC_137102.1, read as the reverse complement.
CCAGATGTAGAGCTGGTGGCTAATTTTTTTTTACAAAATTTAAAATGAAAACTGAAAATATAAAAATAAAAGCTAATTTAAAATATACTATATTATAGCTTAATATTATACTTCAAAATATTATTCTATTAATACATGCATTTGTCAAAGCTCTGCAATCTATGATATTGTAATGTGCACAAATAGAATGGACTACATTTGTGATGCTTTTATGTGAATTATGAAGCAAAGCTTAGACAAATTCCTTCTTTTTGTGACCCACCAGAAAACGTATATGATAAAATAAGTAATTTGATTTAATTTATGTCCATTTTTCAACTTATGACTATTTCTATCAAGAAAGAAGCATTGTAGGCACTAAATACTTGTTTGGTTATCTCTACATCACACTTGAATTTGGTCTAGATCATTAGACATGCAGTTATGGTGCCTTGGAAGCCTGTCTGAAGCCAGTTTTCCTAAGAGGTTCATTCCTAGACAAAAGGCTGCTTGTTTAGTCATTGACTGACTCTTCAGCTTCAGCCACAACCATTATAATGTCATCTGGCTGATGTCTGATATCAAAAGTTAGAAGGCCTAAAAGTTAAAGAGACTGTGACTAAATGTAAATGTAAGGCCTAGCTCTCATACAATGTAAAAAAAAAATTGAGTTCCATTTAGATGTAAGAGTACTGTGAATGAGTGTAATTAATGAGCCTACAAACAAATCTCGCTCCTTTGAATGATGAGATGATGGTGTGAGTAAAAATGGCAAAGATCTATTTTATTCACTCAGTGAAGCTAATAATTTCATCCTTTGTGGACTTTAATGAAGGAGACTTGTAGCCTAGAGTTTTAATAGAATAGTGTACTTATAGGACAGGAATCTCCATTTGTGACCTCCAAGTTGCTTGTGAACAAAATGTGTTCTTTATTTATATACTTCATTTATACTTCATTTATATGCAAGAGAACGGTTGCGTGACATGCTGAAAGCATGCCATATTTAGTAAATGTTTGGTCTTCGAGTCCCTATTTATAACAGTATTTTATAGGACACACACATTTTCAAGCGATTTCTCTACTTTGAAGTTTAACAGAAACTCAATTGTGAACAAGGCAAAAAAAAAAAAAACTCACTTATATATGCAAGATGTTTGTAGGAGCCCTCGGGCTCGTTCAGATAATGCACAATATCAGCAGAGAGCAATTGCTGCTTGGAGCGCAGCTGCCTGATTGCTGGGTGAAGGGCTTAGGATTTTACCTGAACACAGCACATGGAGAATAATGATAATGGGGACATACTGCCTTTACCAGAGGCTATTCACGGCACCGCACCTCTGGTGTCAAGTAAAAAAAAAAAAAAAAAATGCGCGGCTGTCCAACATCATTGCATGCTAACATGGCAGAAACTGAGTAAATGACAGAGGGGTTTCCAAATCTGCAAGCTGCATTCAGCCTTTTTTATGCAAATCCTAGGATGAAAGTGAGTCTGAACTGAGAGGAGGGACTAGTACCAAACACTGCCTGTAGGTATACAGTGGCCCTAAAAATATTTGGACACTTATGTAACACTCAAATATATATCAATGTCGCTGCATGATTTAAGCAATGTCATTTGAACATGAATGCTGCTGCTTCCGAATATCAGCACAGAGAAAAACAAAGCTGGACGGAAAGCTGGTATTCGGAGAAAAAAAAAAAGTATGATGCGAGTACTATATTGGTTTTATACAATCTTTCTTGCTTAGTATTTTTGTCTTGTGTTTTTATTAAATATATCTAAAAAAAATCTTAACTCTTTCCCCACCATCGATGGAACTTTCCGTCATTTGTGAGAAAGTGCTTCCCTGCCATTGACGGAATTTTCTGGCTTTTCAGTGTTTTCACTGTTATATGGTAAGGGGGCGCTATTGCACATCTTCTGAAAGAGTACTGAATCTCCTGATCAAAACACATGTGAAGAAGATGTAGAAACAAGCGATATCAAATGTAATCATATGCATATATAAAATAACGTGATCACCAACATTAAACAGCACATAAGTCAAAACTGCCAAATGTTACTGAATGAAATGTCGACCCAGGATGAGCTATAGGACTGTGCAAGCATTAGGGATGTTGATGGACTCAATCTACTCAATCTATGTTTTGATCATCATTCTGAATCCGATCTGGATGTAATCTTTGACGAAAACGTGATTTTCTCATTGTGTGTAAGCAGGGCTTGACATTAACACCCACCTACCCGCCATTTGCGGGTGGATTTCAGCTGTGGCGTGTGACGCAGTCACTCCCACTAGCCACTTTGGTGGGTCTTTTCAAAAGGCATCTGTTATAATCGCGATGCGCATTATAACCAATCAAAGGCAAAGTCTGTTGAGTTTATAAATGCAATGTCATAATCAGAGACGATCAGATTAGTCATTGCTGAAACGCTAGAGTTGTGTTCAGAGCGCGCTCTCACTCACTGAAATCTGCACTTTCATCAAAGCAGAGATGTGCGTGAGATGTACGTATTTATTCATCATACTGTGATTGACTGGTTTTGTTCTATTCCTGCAGCGAAAATAGTTTCAAACAATTATCACAACAACAGAACCATAGTGCAACTGATGTGACTGGCATAAAGCTGGCTTGATGTTGGACATTCGATATTCGCGAATTTAGGGACCGTCTCTAAAGTTACATACAATATTGGTATACACGTTTCTAACTTCAATAGCATTTGAAGAGAATTTCTTACATTCATAAAACCAACTGTAAAGTGTTCATCTAAGTGTCAGGTATGATGCACACCTTTTAGATTTTTTTGATTTAATAAAATAAACTGTTAAATCACATGAAAATATGGATATTTATTTCACTAGGCTACTGGTCATGTACATATAGCCAACAACAAATTTCCTAACAACAAAATTGTGGCCAGTGAAAATGCTGAGTGACTAGTAACTTTGGAAAACCACTAGCCACAGTTGCTGGTGAGCAAAAAAGTTAATGTCAAGCCCTGTGTGTAAGGCATCCCATGCCTGACCTTCTGCCGCATACGCCCTGCCGTTCAAGCGTGAGGTCTCAGACGGCAGGGTTGGGGCCTTAAAAGAAAATGTATGAGAGGGATATCTTCTCTTCAATAGGAGGCATCTTCACATATCCCTGCTCATGCAATTCCTCCACATTTGAGTTTGAATGCTGAAAGGGATAAATATGAGCTGAATATGGTTTCTTCCATGTTCTTTCCATCTCAGCATGAAGATCGGGCAGAAACGGAAGGCTCATTGGAGTTGGGAAGTTATAGCGTAACAATTTAATGATCTACATTAAAATAAACTGAGCTTTGGTGAGAACTAAACAAATATTTCATTACTACAGTAGTAATTTCTCGCTAGAAATGACACCAGAAGTGGAAAACGTTGGTCAAAAGGTATTTGCATACAAACTGACCAGCATTCGCAACTTTCAGATGCCCTCTTTCTTTTTCTAGCTCAACTGTCACTGAATGGATCGCATAGGATTGTGGGATATCAAAGGCAGCGAAGGATACATCTATGCTGCCTTCAAAAATTGATCTGATGAAGGTCTCTCAGGAGGCAGGAAGTGAAGCTAACATTGGATTCAGATGTGCCTTGATGCCTTCCTACCTTGAAATGTGTCCTCCGAAGGCAGCATTTTCCAGTTTTCGGACGCAGCCCTAGTCTTGTCATGGTGGTCATAACCTCCAATAGCTCTTTGTATGTGGGCCTTGGCAGGCTGGGAAGGCTCACTGTCAGCAATATCCTCACCCTCCTCAACCATGTCCGCCTCCTCCTGGCTGGACGGTGCTGGCAATATGTTATACGCTGGATCAGAAGATTCAACAGACAGAACATCCTGATCCAGCAGATCGTTCAAGCCAATAAGTAAGGAACGTGAGAGTGACATCCCTTTCTCAAATTTTCCAGCCAGGTTTCCACAAGCTCACCGTGGAATTGCATGAGATCGGGCCTACGATCTATCTGATGGAAATTACTGAGAAATAATGGCAGGGAAAATGATTAACATCACATTCAAAAATCAATTGCTTTTCTCCTGTGTAATCGGATGCATTCTAATGAAACATTGAACTTAATGTTACACTAATTTATCAAGTCTAATTATACTACTTCCTACCATGAATAACACAAATTCTCTGCCCTCTCATTAGAGGTCTTGACACCTAAAGTGTGTTGTGTTAGACAGAAATAGCACACCAGCTGGAATTATTTAATCTCCCCAAAAGGAAGACATTTAATGGTTCACTTCCAAATCTAAACGACAAGCTTTGGCATGCTATCCTCACTCTTGATGTTGTAGCTGCCTGAGGCCTTTATTTTCCTTGCTGGAAACTCACCGAATCGGGGCACCTAGCATGATGGAGACGAGAAGAAAATTCACATGATTTATCATCTCTTCATTTAAACGTAATATGACAAAAAGGCAAAAGATGAAAACCACATACATGTTTTTCTATCTACGATATAATTGGCAGGGTGATTGGCTTTCTGCTCACACAATATGTGTATCTCCATTCATGAAAGACCCTATTGTTCGCAGCTTAATCCAAAATCTCTGCAATATGACTCGGATCAAAGCCCTATTCATAAAATGCACAGTGTTGGGCCTTGCTCCCTCCCTGTCACTGCTTCAACTGCTTCAGCAGTTAGCCTATAAAACAGTCTGCCAAAGTAAAGGATGGTTGAGGATGTGGCCAGTCTGCAGGAATTTTGAAATGTCTTAAATTGACTGCCAAATACAATGGTTTGGTCCTATAATTATATAGTAGTTCAAGGCAGGTTTTTTTTTTTGTTGAAAATACATACATAAAGGTTTCAGAGTGGCAGCTGCAAAGCCATGCATACATAATGCAATTTACTTTGGCAAAAATGTTGGACTACTTAGACATAGACTAACTGATGAGAGCCACAATGGACTGCATGAGAAATTTTAGTGAAAGATCCTTTGTATTATGTATTTAGTAAAACAATATTGACATAAACATGGCTCATTCTCAGTCTGTATTTCCTTTTGGGGAGCTTCTGAAGAGCTATGGGGGAGAGTTATACATGCTTTGCTCAGTACGAGTCATTGTGATGTGTCAGCTTGAATTATTGTCATTTCAATACATTGTTGTTATGCACTCAATTATTACCGCATTCCGCTGAGTGCAGTTGTCAAAGCTCCATTGTGTGATAATTTAGATGATGTCTTATGGAGGAAGCAAGGCTGATTAATGGAAGACATCACTGCCTCTGACGCTAGTGTAAATACATGGGTCAAATTCTTTACATGCTATTGTGAACTTCACAGAGAGAAAATGTGAAATATAACACAGGAGGGATAGTTCCTCACCTTTGACCTCTACAGTGGATGTGACTCCTTTATAAGGGGAGCTGACTATGTTTGTGCTGAAGCCTTTGCTAATGTGCCCTCCATGTGAGTGTGCCCATCTTGAACCTCACACACCCGCTCTGGAAATCTGGACAGACAGTGAAAGGTCAGAGTTTAATTGCTGCCCTGAAGCGCTGTGATCAGAGGTCACATGTGTCCTCTTGTGAGCACACTTGACTTTAATGGGCTTTTCGTTGTCCTTCTTAACCCTGAGTTCTGTTGTGGCATGTGTCACACTGTTTTATCCTGGTTTAGCATTTATTCCTGGGTTATTAGGTTTCAAGAATTCCACTGTACATTTGTAAACCTCTTCTTCTTTGCATATTTATGAACTTAATTACATTGATCCACCTACCTACCTACCTGTCTGTCTGTTTATCAAAGTCCTGACAAGCTTTGCTTTTCTACTTAAAGGTAGAGCAGGGAATTTTCAGAGAGAAAAATTGAATCCCTTCAGAGCGCCTCCAAAGCCACACCTCCTTCAAAACACATGAATTCGTACAGCAGGGAGCATACAAGGTTAGTTCACCCAAAAATGAAAATTATCCCATGATTTACTCACCCTCAAGCCATCCTAGATGTAGATGACATTCTTCTTTCAGACGAATACAATCAGAGTTATATTACAAAATGTCCTGGCTCTTCCAAGCTTTATAATGGCAGTGCATGTTGCTTTGTTTTGCACTGACATGTACCACCTGACTGTTGCAGATTCATTTCGGCGTTGACAGTGCTGCCATTGAAATACATAAATCGAGTCACGAATCGCTCCGAGTATAACATCACTGGTTTCCATCTCTTCCAAATTACGTTATGGCGTGAATGCAGCATCTGCTTGTTGTTTTGGTTCAGGAGTAACTGTAAAAGGGGACTGCTCTTTTGGTTGCGGTGCTTGGTGACAGACATCTGTCTAACTCTGCATTACATGAAACGTGCTGATGATGCACAGACAAAGGTATGGAAATGCATACACTGACACGTAAGAAGGATATCGGTGGCTGTCACATGTTTGTAATATAGAAATCGGACGACGAAGGACAATACTCAGGAAATAGGCTTCAATGAATAAACACAGAAAAATTATTTTAAACACTATCAACAAACTCAAAATCAAACGGACAGCAACTAAGGGAGAACTCAGAGTTTAAATGAACAAGGACTAATGAGATAACAGATCAGGTGAACCTTATGACTAATCAGACTAAGAAAATAGGTCATGAGGAAAACGCAAAGAGACAGAAAACATAAATGAAACCAAGCATACATATAAAAGTATGCCTTCCACAGATGATATATAAATACATTTAGAGCAAATCCTTTAAGTCCTGTAAGTTGCGAGATGGGGCCTCTATGGATCGGACTTGTTTGTTTAGCACATCCCACAGATGCTCGATTGGATTGAGATCTGGGGAATTTGGAGGCTAATTCAACACAAACTCGTTGTTGTGCTCCTCAAACCATTTATAAATGTATGCCTGTCAATGTATGTATTTCCATACCTCTGTGCACCCTGCTCACACAGACATCACAAGTCATCAGCACGTTTCATGTCATGCAGAGTTAGACAGATGTCAGTCACCGAGCACCACAACCAATTTTTTTTTCAAAAAATAACATTTAGTCATACTATTCGACTGGTAGTCATGTTAGCATCTATAAAAATAAATAAAAAAATCTAAATTGTATTTTGTTCGTTTTGTGTGTGCGGGGCGCTGGCGTAGTGACAAATTGGGTCAAATGCTTTTAATAGTACTCTTTTTAGTGCATGATAACTACAAAGTCATGTTATGATGAATGCTGTTTCAACTACGTTATAATGATGTCATTTATGTCTGTATTAGTTATCTTATATACTAGCATAGCATACAGATAAGTGATTAGCCTGATAGCTTAGTTTATACACACATTTGCACATACCCTACATATATTCTCAATCATCTTTAATGTACTTATGTGTTAAATTAAGCGTTAAATGTCCAAATATTTCAACAAACAAATGAATAATGTTTAATTATTCACCTAATAGGCTATTATTATTATTTATTAATTAACAGTTAATCAAGTGTAAGAAATTATGTTAAATTGGTTTTATTATGTGTTTTCGTACGCATTATATAGTATAAGCTACGCATATTTTAAATTAATATCATTCTTGTATACTTAAGATGATCATTAACTGACAGTTTGGGAAGACCTGATTTTGAGGGAGGACCCGATTTGTCATGACACCGGACAAATTAATGTCTATAGAGTTGTGTAGATATGACGTCACTTTGTAGGCCAACTGGCAGTTAGCATCACACTGGTTCCCTCGAGAAAAACCCAATAGGATTTTCCCACAGGCTTTTTGATTATCACAAAAAACATGCTCTGTGGTTAACAAAAGTTTATGATACTTACACATTTTGTCCATTAAGATAATTATCACAGGTGAACACAACTTTTATTAATTTTGAAGCCTAAATGCACTCGCCAGAAGTAAAAAGCTGAAGATAGGCTATAAACGGACTACACCACGGTTGCTCGACTTCATCGTCACCATCACTAAGCTTCTGAAAACTCTTTCAGTTTTTATCTCAAAAATTTTTACCAGAACGTTTGAGTTAGAATTATAAGAGCACAATTATAAGGATAATGAGGATGTAAAAGTGGACTGAGTTTACCTGCTCAGCGTGATGACATTTAATCTCCTCGACAGCCTCTGTAGTCCATTTTAGGCAACCGTGTTAGCAACCGCCGTTTTCAAGACACATAACAGCTTCAAAAAATCATGAGTGGGGTAATACTGATATATTTTATGTCGTAGAATAAAACGTGAAAGGTTCCTGAGCTTGTGTTCACCACAGACCTTATTTCAGCCATTTAACTAAAACCCATCAAAAAAAACAAAAACAACATTGACTAAAATGCTAACTCGCTTCCGCGTTTTGGCCTACAAAGTAATGTCATATCTCTATTAGGCTTGGATGGAGTTGGCTAGCTGCCATGTAAGTCATGCCTTTTATTGTTTTCCCTGTTTGCTATTTCAAAGTCCTCCTATTACCGAAGCATTGGGGCAATGCAGTTAACCTGAGGCAGTCATCGGGGTCCAAGCACAATGTCTCTTTATGAAAGTATTATTATACAGTATGTACTATATTAAAATAGACAAATAATATAGTGTCTCTTCTTGAATTGGACATGCATTCAGTCATTTCTAATATGTTTTAGCTTTAAATGCAACATACTTCCGCCACCTGGGTCAATTTAGATCACTTCCACCTTCATCTTCTCAGTGGATTCTGAAAATTCTCATTAGAACTGTTACTTTTCATCTTATTTGAATAAACATTCAGCATTACAAGTGTGAGGTGAATGCAGTGCTCTGAGATGTTTAAAGAGCTACAGGAAACAGGCTGTGAGTGGTTACACAGTACAACAAGCACCATGCGTGAAAGTAAGATTAAGTCATTCTTTTATTCCATTACTGCGGTAATGCAGCATTAAGCGTGAACACTCAGCTCGGATGAGAGAGGAGAGCAGAAAAAGGGAATGCATATACATGAAAAATGAAAGTGCTGTGTTTTATAATGTGACTGGAGAGATGTTTAATAAATCAAATATCGCCTTACACACGGGGACCTTACAGTCCTACTATAAATTAGGGGACAAAACTAGGTGCCAGGGTATGGTAATTGGCTTCGCCGTCCATTGTTATATTTTTCCTATCCAGAGAGTTGTTATTCCAATCATAAAATACAATGACTGCACATAATGATATTGTCAGGGAGGAGAGACGGGAGCCATTTGAATATATTTGAGGAAGATTTAGTTGGTCTGCCTGCCAAGCCATAACACATAGCATTCTTTATAGCTTTATTAAATGCCGTATACCTCCAGTTACTGTGCTGTTTCCGTGGGCGGAGCTTCCTAAATACAGAGCAGCTGCTGCATGGATTTTCTCCAAAAGAAATTTGCACAGTCATATACATTCAGTCATGCCACCTTTATTAATCTCACAGGTTTTGTGTAGAGGAAACGATGAAATGGAAATGACAAACACACATCAAGAAATGGAAATTTGTTATAATCAACATGGCAACACTTTACAATAAGGTTTCATTAGTTAACATTAGTTAATGTATTGAAATAACCACGAGCAGTCCATTTGTTAGTGTATTTGTTCATTTTTGTTAACATTAGTTATTAAAAATACAGCTGTTCATGTTAGTCGACAGTGCATTAACTAATGTTAACAAGATTTTAATAAAGTATTAGTAAATGTTGAAATTAACATGAACAAAGATAAATAAATGCTTTATAAGTGCAGTTCATTATTAGTTTGTTAATGAATGTAGTTAACTAATGTTTCCATCAACATTTTTCATATTTTGTGAAGTGAAGAGGAATTTTTAATCCATGACCAGGGTATATTATCAAGTACCATTACTATCTGACCACTGCACCATTGTGTCATCACACTTTGTAAATGATTTATTCATGTGTTTACACATAACAGATGTTGGACATTTTGTAGTTTGTACTGCAACGCAAGTGCTGACTGGTGAGGGTATAGACAGCTGTCTTCTCTGACACACATGAGTCTTTAACTGCTGTGCACTTGCAGTGAGCTTCATTGGAAGGTAAAACCGGTTCCGAGGTTTGCATTATCGCCATCCCACCAAGTTTTGTGAAAGGATTTAATATACCCTACTGGAATCCCCTGACTGTGTGGCATTTAAAAATGTGTATTCACTTAAAAAACAAATAAATTACACCTCTTTAAGATTTGTTTTAGCATACTTGCATTTTTGTGGTTTTGAACACAGACCAGCTTACAACGTTACTATACATCAATAAATAATTTACTAATAGTTTGTTCATCATTTGTTCATGATTAACCATTGTGTATTGAGATACAACATTTTTGACAAATATTTCAATGATTTGTTAGTGATTAATAATAAATCAACTAATAACTTAACCATCTACAAATGATCTGTTTATTTCATGATTTAATCATTTTAAGATGAATCATTTAATCATCTTTTAAGATGAATCACTTTAATTGTATTAATCATTTAATGTATCATAACGGTTACAAAAAACATTATTTGTTTGAATGAACTTGGGTCCCACTTTATATTAGGTGGCCTTAAGTACTATGTACTTACATCAAAAAATAAGTACAATGTACTTACTGTGTTCAAATTGTATTGCAAAACACCTTTGCTGATATTGAGGTGGGATACGCGTAGAGTTAGGGACAGGTGTGGTGGGATGGGTAAGTTTAAGGCTAGGGTTAGGTGTAAGGGAAGTGTCAACTGTGTAATTACAAATGTGACTACAGAAATTAATTACAGATGTAATTACATGCAGGTATTTTTTAAAATGTAAGTACAATGTACAAACATGTATGTACACAATAAGTGCATTGTATCAAATGATTCATTAAAATATTAGTACATAGTAGTTAAGGCCACCTAATATAAAGTGGGTCCTGAACTTGTTTTAGTCTTGTTGTACGAGCCTAAACTAATTGCATGCAAAAGCTGTCCTTAATTGAACTAAACTATAATTTCCAGTTATGACAACACACGTATTTTGTCTGTTCAGTCTGAAAAAAAGCTTGCTGTGTGAAAATGTACCAAATTTACTGATTTACTCAAGTTAAATATACTTTGTGTGTTATAATTTTTCAGTGTAGCTTAGCTAGTGACTTAGTAGTTGCTTGGCTACACTGTTTTTACTGCACTTATAGATGGAATGTTGACATCCTGATACCTGTGTTGATTACTATATGGAATGCCATTTTAACCACAGCATTAACATTCATTGTGTCGTCCACATTCTCTGTTGTCCACTTACTTTGCAGTTTTGACTGAGAGGAATGGAATAGGTTTTGCAAGTCCTCCCAAAACCTTAAAAAAACTTTAAAAGAGATTGTTAAACCTTCTTTCTTACTTCAGTAGATTCAGTGCCATTGAAACTTAGCTTTTCTCCCACTGCTTTATCCTTTCCAAGTTCTGAACATGGAATTCAGAGACAGCTTAATGAAAAAAGTCCTGGAGCTGTGTGGCATTCAAAGAGTGGGAGTAGAGCCGAGGAACCACACAAAAGCTTATAACAACCGTCTACTAACACCCCAGCTGTAGGATGATGACAGTCTTTGCTCAGAGGGATTCCCCACGCTCCTGACAAGTGTAATTTGCCCAGGGAAGTTGCTTACTAAATTGATATTCACACCATGTTATCATTAAGAGTTGCTGCATAATGTGTTTTGAAAGGTCTGGGAGAAAAAAGTTAGTTGCAACTGGTTTGAACAATTTGAGATCAACAAAGTAACTGTTTGTAATCTTTTACTATACTCATTGAAATGCTGGCTGGCATTGCCAGGAATGAGGACTTGACCCACCATTTTAGCAGTCCCCTCCCTCTGTCCCCATTCCTTGCTTTCCTCCCCTTTAAGTTCTTAAAGGCATAGAATAACATTCCCACACTTTCCAAAAGTTGAATTTCCATGACTTGTCCAATTGCTTGTGATGACAGAATAGGGATTTAAAAAAATCTTTACTCGTAAAGAGTAATTTCTGGCCAAAAAAATACTTTAGAAGAAGAAACATTCACATTGATTATAGAAATGTAAATTAACTTTTCATGAACTTTTAAGATTGTCTTCATTTCAATGGCTTATCAAGACATTTGTGATGACTGATGACTAATCTGACTTCTAACTTGTAATGTTTGCCTAAATCATAATCATACACTGTTTGTTCGTTGGCCAGAGGAGAAATGGCCTGGTTTCTCCCAAGGTTTTTTTCCTCCACTCTTTCACCTGATGGAGTTTTGGTTCCTTGCCACCAAGCCTTTGGCTTTTGGCTTGCTTAGTTGGGGACACTAAATATTCAACAATATTACTGATCTACCTGCACTGACACTATATGATAATTGAACTGAGCTGGATGACATCACTGTTTTCTCCAGAGCAGCTGTACAGCCGAATCAAATTCTGTTGCATTATTTTAGTGTTAACACTGCGAAGCTACTTTGAAACGATCTGCATTGTAAAAAGCGCTATATAAATAAAGGTGACATGACTTGAGTGGATCGTTTTTTTTTTCAGAATCAAATTCACAAATATTAATTTGTATCCAAAGACTGTATTGTATATTAGAAGTAGAAAAAGTCACAGTGACCATAGAAATACTTTTCTATGACCTTAATTTACTTACTAACTTTATTTCCATGACTCACCAGTTGTTGTGAAGGGTGTTGTGAAGACTTTACTCTTTAATGTAATTTCTGGCTGAAGAAATATTTTAGAACTATAGAAATTCATAACATTCTTTCACTTTTCAAGTAATTTGTTATGGATAATAATAAAAAAATAATAATACTCACAAATGGTAATTTTCAGATAAATATGGTAGAAATATAAAAATGTTAAGGAAATGTTTTTTTTAATTAAAAAAAAAACATATTTTAAGGAATTTTTAAGGATTTTTAAAAATAATTTTATAGAAATTACCCATCGTGTCAAGCCATGCATGGGAAAGGATCGAGGCCGGTAGCGTGATTGCTAATGAGCGGGTTTGGGTTACTTTTGTTTTTTTTTGTCACAGTGCCGCTATGGGAAATCCACGGTGCCATTGAGCTGAGCAGACTCTATCGCCATGGATGCTCAAGGCAGATGTGAATTGCCGGGGGGATGGACAAGCTCGTTGCCAGGCACCTGGGTTCTGGAGGGGTGGCTGTTGTCCGAGAGGGAGCGGAGGAGTCACCACCGCTCACCGTAGGCCGGAGCCTGTTGCCGTCCGCCACGATAGGGACTCGCTGCCGGCTGCCCAAACTGGAGAATCCGTCACCATCCACCAGGTGATGGAGGAGTCAGAGGACCGTCCACCAAGGGATTTATTCATCACCATCTTCATTGAAAGAATACTATCAGCTTGCCTCATCTTACTTTCCAGACCTTAATGTTTTAGAACTGCACACAGTAAGAAAAAAATTGAGCCGTCCGTCTTCTCCCCCTCACGCAATATGATCGATCTCTCGAGGACCATATGAGGGAATTTCTTGAATTAGCCTTCCAAACACACTACCCGGAAAACTGCCTCTCTTCTTTTTACTATGTCGGACTGAACACCTCGATGAAGGCAAACTTATTCAGGGATGACCCTTGAGGGAATTTCCTTGATTATGTGGACAGTTTTTTTCTGCAATGTGGATCCCCTTTCACGGTGGGTGAAGAGGAGAAAAAAAAGACCCAACCCACCCTTCTGAGCCCATTCACCGCTCCACAGAGCCTACCATGAAGGTTGAAACCTGAAACTTGAAACCACCGCAGACCTAGAGCCAGAGCCTATGCCCACCATGGAACCAATACTAGAGCCAATGCCAATCATGGAATCATAGCCTGTTGCCACACCTGTTTTGGAGCCAGAGCCTGCCGTCAAGTCTGACCAGGTGTGTGAACCAGAACCTATGTCCGTACCTATGGAAATTCTAGTGTAGCTAGATCATAAAAAGTGTCTTATTAAATGGGATTTGGCCAATCCATTCCCACCCTTATTCCAGCCCATGACTCTCTTCCTTCCTTAGTAGGAAGGATGGAAAAATGTCCTGCTCCCTTTCAGTATCCAGTCTCCTTCCGCTGGTCCTGCCCAGCTCCAAGTCTCCTTTGTCATTGATGATCCCATCCAGACTCCCTCCTCCTCTATCAACTCCAGCCAGTTAGTTGACCCGTCTCTGCTGGATCACTTTAACTCATCTGCTCCTGCTTCAGTGCCTCTGTCCAGCTGCTCAGATCCGGGCTTCTCGTCGCCAGCTCAGCCTTGGTGTATGGATCCCCTGGCTCCACCTCAGTCCTCCGAGCTTACTCTAACTCGGCATGTCGACCAGTTGGCTCCACTTTGGCTCGTCACTTCCTTAGCTCCACCTGGCACCGTCGTCTTTTCGGCTCCACCAGGCTCCCTTGTCCCTCTACGTTGGTCAGACGTTGCTCTGCCTCAGCCATGGTTTTCCGGGCCTAGGAACTCCTTCCTGGGTCTCTACCACACCTGTCTTCACCTCTGTAAGGCGGACCCCGAGCTCCACCATGGCTCCTTCCTCCATCAATTGCATCGGATCACCCTGATATGGATCACTTATTATAGATTAATAATTAATACACCTACATTTAGATCAGCGTGCCTTGTCTCATCTTCCCAGCCTGACCTTAAAGTTACAAAAACATTCATATTGGTCATACAAAGTTTCTTTACTTTTACATGACTTTAAGATTGTATTAATTTCCATGATGTTTCCAGTCATTGTGGATGATTTTTAAAAGAATTTTATCAAGACTGCACTCACAAAATTTTTATAGAAATATTTTTGAACAGGAAAAAATCATGTTGACACCAGTGGTGGACAGTAACAAACATTTTTTTTTTTTAACCTGTTTATTCAGTTTGCAAATCACACATTAATTTGGATTAATTCGGAATTGGACCAATGTGATTGCATCTGTTCTCAAGTCAAAAACTCTCCAGTTAACAATTCACTGAATTCACTAGTCTGACTAAAAGTGAGCCAGGAATGGGAGATTCTCTGTGTTTAAGTATGCACACAACTGATGGTGAAAAAGTAAATTATTAATGCAGAATTATAGGTTTTATTATTGTAAATGAAAATTATGTCTGAATGGCGAGCTGTTTAAGCCCATTGTATGAAATGCTTGAATGAAAAAATGTTCATATTTGTGTATTACTGCTGAAGTAGTTTCAGATGATAACTAGTGTTTGCATAGCGTTCTTCTTAAAATGTGAACACATTTTGCCCTATGCAATGTTTTTATATTGCATGTTTATATTTGTCAACACACATTTACACACATTTAGTTTTTTCTTGTGTACTTCGTTCACCACTGGCTGACATTAGAAAGTTCTGTGACCTTTCATTGATTTTATTTATCTACATAACTTTTTCAGAATAATCACACTTTTGAAATTCCCTAATATTTCCAGAATTTCCAAGACCGTGGGAACCCCAAAAGAAGACTCATTCTCCAGCAGGTTTTTTCATCTCCACAGAGACAATGCTCTGTGGGTCCTGAGCGGCCCTTTCTCACGCTTTTAGTTTTAACACTCCTGAAAAGGTTTTTTTCCTGGGATGGCTCCTCCTTAAACACTGAAGTACAGTAACCTTTCCTCTCTTTCGTGCTGGTCCCACAGCCCTATGTCCCACTATTTCCAAAGGGTTCAAAACACACCCACTTTTCCTCTGACGGGTGGGACAGGAGCATGAAAGTGGTGCTCAGACGTGCACAGACATTTAATCAGCTATTACATCCACACTGCCACCTCCACAGCGTACTGAGGAAATTAGCTCTCTCAAGCAAACTAGATAGACTGGACAGCTGGCACTGGGGACATTGGCTCATTTCTCCTGGCATCTTTATTATTTGCCATCCTTTTCTTGCTTACTCTTCATTCTTCATCTGTGGATGCGGTCATGGTATGGTGAGAATGAGCTTATCGAATCATCCAGCAGCCAGTTTACATCGCACATCAGCTGTTTGGAGAAAAACAGAATATAATATGTGTATTTCTTTTACATATATGTCTCCGTCTCCATGAACAGCCAAAGCTAATAGCCCATAGCAGTTGCATAAGGAGCAAATAAATGATTTTTTCCCCCTGTAGTGTCATCTATTTAGAGTGGGCAATCTTTAAGAGTCCCTGCAAACAGCAGGTGCTTGCCTAGATGCAGACATTCATTCATTTAGAGCAATGATGTCGCAGGTAAGAAAGATACCTGCTGGCATCTATTTAATTACCAAACTATGCAAGTAAACAATATTAATTATGAAATGGGTTGTTGCACTTCAATTAATAATGTTCACACACACGCACGCACGCACGCACACACACACACACACACACACACACACACACAATTCCATATATATGTATTTAATATAAAAGAGTATATGAAATAGTTTTAAGGGTTTAGTGTATGTGGTGCTCATGCAGGCAATGCCGGTTCGATTCTCATTCGCATCATTTTTGCCCATTATTTCTTGTCCACCCTGAACTAACAAGTGGTTAAAAAAACATGCGAACCAATGATATACATAGGCTTGCTGCAATGCTATGCAATGAATGCTGTCTTAATATGATCAACAATAACAAAAAAATCTGGTGCAACTGTTCAGACCAGCAAAAATGCAGAGATCTCCGAGCTTGAGCGGGGATCGTTCATCGGACCCCTTTGCTGAGCTGGTCAATGCCGTTCGTCAGTCACTCCTTCCGTCAACATTAACTTCTTCACCCGCTGCCTCTGCCGGTCCCATGGCCTCACCAGCGACCTACATCGGTGAGGTAGAGGATTGCACCGGGTTCATACTACAATGCTCATTCGAAATGCAGCCGCATCCCTTCACTAACGATCGAGCCCGAGTGACGTTTATGATCTCTCTCCTTTCAAACAGAGCGTTGCAGTGGGCACAATCACTATGGCATTCGAATGCTCAAATCACCAAATCATTAACTGCTTTTATCAGCCATTTTAAGGAGGTCATCGTTTCGGCAGTTTCAGCAATCTCTGTTCATGACCAACTGTTTAATCTTCATAAAGGAACGGATTCTGTCAGCGCGTATGCCCTGCGTTTTCGCATACTTGCAGCATCCAGTGGCTGGACCGAAACTGCCCTCCTCACTGCCTTTCGTCAGGGTCTCAATGCAGAGATTCGTCAGTTGATGGTGATTTGCGATGAAGTTATTGGACTTTAGACCTTCATCCAGAAAACCATAGGAGTGTCACAACACTTATCTGCCTGCTCGCTGTCACAACCCACTCTGAATCCTCTGCCCTCCGTACCACCTATCGCCCTTCCAGCACCAGAGTCAATTCAGATCGACTCGTACCACCTTACTCATGCGGAGTGTCAAAGGAGAATACTCAACCATCTTTGTCTGTACTGTGGGGGAGAGTTGCACATTATCACCAACTGCCCTATTCGACCACCACGTCCAGTGATGAGTACCATTAAACTCCCTCCTAATATCGCTCCACTTACCAGAACCACTGTGTTTATTCTCACCCATCATGCTTCTGTTTCAGCACAAGCCCTCATTGACTCCAGCTCAGTGGGGAACTTCATCTCTCACCACCTCCTACAAAGGCTCAATGTAATAAAAAAGTAGAGATCCACATCATCTTGGGAAACTACTCTGCCACTTCTCCCCCACCTTGACGCTCCGCTTTGGATGTCTACACACCAAGAAGATCTCCTTTATGGTGCTGGAGGGATCCACAGCGGACATCATTCTCGGACACCTGTGGATGCTGGAACATGAGCCTAATATCAACTGGAACACCGGTGAGATTCTTCATTCAGGCGAATCCTGTTTTCCTAACTGTCTGATTCCCGTTACCAAGATCCCTCCAGTTCAGCCTCGTTGCAATTCCAGTTCTGCTCAGACGACCGTCCCACTGAATTCCACCTCCATTGAAAGTCCTCCCACTGAGAAGCGAGTGGAGATTGCTCCTGGATACCGGGCGTTCCAGGATGTGTTCAGCAAGCGATTGGCGACTCAGTTACCACCACATCGGCCATGGGACTGCTACCTGGGGCTACTCTGCCTAAAGGTCGAGTTTAACCTCGACTGCCCTGCCGTAAGCTGAGTCCCCGCTTTATAGGTCCGTTCACCATGCAGAGGTAGGTCAACGTGGTCACCTATCATCTCAACCTCCCAGCACAGAACAGAATCTCACCATCCTTTCATGTTTCACTGCTCCATCCCTTCACTGATCCTTTGTCTCCCCACACAGAATCTGGTGCAGAGAGATTACTGAAGAGGAAACCATCTACCAGGTCTCAACTCGCGACGACGGGGATCACAATTAGAGTACCTGATCGACTGGGAGGGGTACGGCCCAGAGGAACGGTCCTGGGTCAACCAAGACGACATCCTCGACACCACTCATCTGACCCAGTTCCATCAAGAACATCCAGATCGCCCTGCTCCCAGAGGTCGATTTCATCCCCGTCGCCATCACTTCCGGCCGTCAGGAGCCGCCTGTGGAGAAGGGGGTACTGTCACGGATCAAGTCACACCATCTCTCCAGCCATCAGCACCAGATCAGCCCACTCATTCACAATCACCGGAATTATAATCACCGGCACCTGCACACCCTCATCAAGTCACCTTCAAAAGCCACCACTCCCTTCACTTCCTTGTCTGGTCTCGTCTCGACATTACAGACTAAACTCTGCTCACCTGAGTTCCTTAACTGCGATCCCAATCTGTCTTCTGTCCTCTGTCTGTTGTCGTCTGATCCCCTTCGTCACCTTCCTGGAATCCTCTTTGACCAGCCAGCCTCGCCATTCTCCACCTACGAGAGGAAAGACTGTGTCACTTCCAGATAAGCCTTCAGACATTGATATACCTGTTCTTTACTTACCTCTTTTCCGAGTCCGTGGTCCCAGGTCCGGTGGTCCCGAGTTTGGTGGTCCCAAGTCCGGTGGTCCTGAGTTCGGTTGTCCCAGGTCCGGTGATCCCGAGTTCGGTGGTCCCCCAACGCACTATCCCAATCGCTCGCATGATAGTGTTTCCTGTGCCCTCCGCAGACCGTGGAGCAATAGACGAGCCTGACCAGAGAAGAGGTCGGAAGGAGTCATCGCCCGGAGCCCGGACCACTGCTGTGATTCTGACATGTGATTCATCAGACCAGGTCACCTTCTTCCATTGCGCCGTGGTCCAGTTCTGATGCTCACGTGCCCACTGTTGGTGCTTTGGGCGGTGGACAGGGGTCAGCATGGGCATCCTGACTGGTCTGCGGCTAAGCCCCATACGCAACACACTGTGATACACTGTGTATTCTGACACCTTTTTGAGCTACAGTAGCTTGTCTGTTTTATCGGACCACACGGGCCAGTTTTCGATACCCACGTGCATCAATGAGCCTTGGCCACCCGGTTGTAGCCGGTTCACCACTGTTCCTTCCTTGGACCACTTTTGATAGATACTGACCACTGCTGACCGGGATCAACCCACAAGAGCTGCAGTTTTGGAGATGCTCAGACCCAGTCGTCTATCCATCACAATTTGGCCCTTGTCAAACTCACTCAAATCCTTACGCTTGCCCATTTTTTCTGCTTCTAACACATCAACTTTGAGGACAAAATGTTCACTTGCTTCCTAATATATCCCACCCACTATCAGGTGCCGTGATGTGAAGATAATCAATGTTATTCACTTCACCTGTCGGTGGGCATAATGTTATGCCTAATCGGTGTATATTCTATCCCCCTAGACTAACCCTACTCCTAAACCTACACCTATAACACTAAACTCTTGGCATTTTTGGAATTTCAAAAAAACACTGTTAAGTATATTTTTTAAGCCATTTGGTTTACGAGGACACAGGAAGTTTCCTTATAAACCATGTTTATGTTGTAATACACATGTAATTATACACATTTGTGTCCTCATAAACCACACACACACACACACACACACACACACACACACACACACACACACACACACACACACACACACACACACACACACACACACACACACACACACACACACACACACACACACACACACACACACACACACACACACACACACACACACACACAGGTTTCCATGTTTTATGGGGACTTCCCATACAAACTGCATATTCTATTCCCCTACACTAACCCTACTCCTAAACATACCCACCATAGAAAACTTTATGCATTTTTATATTTACAAAACACTTCATTTAGTATGATTTATAGGCTGTTTTCTCATGGGGACCAAAAAACATCCCTATACGATAAAAATGTACTAGTATAACTATCCTTGTAGGGGCATTAGGGCAACTCTTTAACCATTGATAAAATAATTCTTGCCCATTTATTTATTTCTAACTGAGCAATGCTATGCCATGTGTTTGATAATAATTGGCTGTGAGTGAAAATGTTTACTTTAAAGAGAGCTTGATTTTGCAGAAGACAATCAGAAGAGCTGTTAACATGCTCCTCGAGAACTCTACAGCACACTGAAAGTGATTACACTCCCTGATGGTCACACTGAATTTGGGGTCACATATAGGATAAGAATGAAAGTCATAAAGTGGAAAAGACTTAATGCAAATTATTCACAGTGAGCGAGTGGGGGCTCCGAAGGCAATCAGTGCCCTGTGTCAACTTCAAATGCAGCCCCAGCCGAAAGAAACAGCATATTTAAAAACCAACCCATCACATTTTCATTCAAACAAGCATGACATATTAGCAAGGCCGTATGCACTGTTGTTGTGCCTATTTTCAGGCTTGTTGTGCTTTTTGAATGGAAATTAGAGAACAATAAATCAGCCGAGCTGCAGGCGTTGTGATGCTGGCTACAGTGAACGATGCAATTTTGCATGAACATTTATTTATTTATCATGAATGTCCAATAATTAAATACACAGAGTACAGCCCTTAATTAAATCACAGTGTAGCAGCAGCGAGGAAGCAGGCTTCTTTAATATAGCAGAAGCTGGCGACATATCACTCTATAGAAACCAAGAAAATGCAGCTTCATTTATCAAATCAGTGATCAAATAAGTTAAAGCGAGTGCATTTTCTCAGAAGTGAGTGTTCTCTTCCAGAGAACTGACCTTGCATGTTCTCCTGGGATATATATTCTTGGTTCATGAGCATTTGCATGAACACACATTTATTTCACGTTCAATTGTCCTAGCGATGGATTCTGAGATACTGTGCTGTATAGGGTTAATTATTCTGCTTATGTGGCCTTCAAGGCAGGATGGATCTCGCTAACACCTTCTTGTTAAGTGCTAATTGTCTCCTCCTCCAGGTGCTCGAGATTCAAACGCTTGCTTCTTTCATTAGCAAAATGTCATGACTTCTAATGTTTTTCACAACCTCTTTAAAACCTAAATCCCCTTGGTGGCAATGCCTATCTCATTTAGTAACAGCCTAGTGCTTTTTTTATGACTATTCCTCTAATGAACTAACTACAAAGACCGAGGTTCTAGCTACGCAAACGTCGCGCACGACTGAACTTTTTCTTTAGAAAAATATCTTACGCTGTGGTCATACTGAGGATGTTCCCCCATCTGTGAAGGTTTTCCAGTGATCCAGGCCTGTGCTGCACAATTCTCAAGCTTCACAAGGCAGTGAGAGGTTTCTTGACTCAATTAATATGCAAACATCTGTCGCCTGTTTGATGTTGAAAAAAAAATATAAATCACTGCTCGTGTTTGAGCATCTGTCAGTGGAAAAGCTTTCCTTTGGGCTTAGTCTACATAGCAGCTTTAGCAGCTCTTGACCCCGTGGATGGTACCGATGAGAGTCAAGAACGAGTAAATTACTAGAGGAAACACCACCATACATTTTTTTGGAAGCGAAACCCTTCTGTTATCTTCCCCTCGGCACAAGTAATAAGCCTCAGTAGGTGGATTTCCTGCCCTCATCTGATTGTGATTTGGCTCAGGAACAAAATTCCATTCTCTCAGGGGCACATTACGAATTAAAACTGATGATTTTACAGCGTTAACAACAAAAGCTCAAACTTAAAGACATTTCTGCCCTAAGGCCAAGTGATACGCTCATATTTAGAAAATTAAAATGATAGTAACGCTAGTCTCACAAGGAAATCTGCTCACCAACAAACCCCCTGCACCCACAGCCCACCACAGCCCAGCTTTCTAATAAAGGGGTGTGCACTTGAAACAGGGTGCCAGCCCATGCCGGTCAGCATGTGAATTACCATACCTGACCTCTTTTGCTTCTCCATGGCACAGCGGAGCACAAAGATGGGGTTTCCTACTGAGAAATGCATCAGTAATCCAGCGCATTTGCGGAGCCTACATTTGTGGAGCCTCAACTCCACTCCACACACAATTCAACAGGTTTATATATAGCAGACGTCACCAAGAGTAATTTTAAATGCTTCTGCTAAATGCTTCAAAGCCCCTTTATGACGTCATCCTGTTGTTTGATTTGTTAAAACACACCACATACTGTTCAAACTGTATATTCTATCCAATATAATCCTTATTCTCAGTGAATAAAGATTATTTGTTAAACAAAAAGGTTGAAAAAATGATTGCACATCCACCAAATAGGTGGCGATGTGCACTAAGTAGGTTATGTAAATCGCCATTAAACAAAAGAAGAAGAAGGAAGTAGAATGGTGCGCTTTTTCTTAGCGTCTGTTTCCATGGTGAATCATTGATTTGTCGGTCTGTTGAGAATGTCTTGTGTGTTAACCGTTAACATACACTCTAAGATAAAAAAGGTTCTATATGGCACCAAAAATGGTTCTTGGCTCATAATCATAGGGGAACCTTTTTTAGTGCTATATAGCACCAATTTTGGTGCTTCAGTGGTTTTTCAGAGGTGCTATATAGCACCTTAGTCAAAGAACCGGTGAAGAACCGCTGAAGAACCACTGAAGAACCACTGAAGTACCAAAATGTGTGCTATATAGCACTAAAAAAGGTTCCCCTATATGATTACGAGCCAAGAACCATTTTTGGTGCCATATAGAACCTTTTTTTTTAGAGTGTACTCCGAGTTGTCTGAACTTACTCAAACAGCATACCAAGAGTAAGCAAGGTTTAGGTTGATCAACCGGGAGTTCAGGGTATATGTGATGGTAAGTTAACCTTGCTCTCTGGAATATCACCTTGAACCTTAAACATCATGTCAACACGTTCCCACTCCCAACTCGTCACATATTAATGCTTGGTCAGAACCCCTCTGCGTCAATCTTTAACGCACAGGGTACCCCTTTAGCACCATTTTTCAACGCGCAGGGTCCTTCATTGATTTTCAGTTGTTTGCACAATGCATCATATAATTTATTTGTCTGTAAACGCGTAAAAGTAAAAGTATTCTCATTTATAAAAGTATATACATATATATAGCTCTGGAAAAAATTTAGAGACCACTTAACATTGATTTCTCAATGTTAAGTGGTCTCTTAATTTTTTTGTTACAAAATAAATGTTGCTATATGTATTTCCCACAAAAAAATGTATTTAAAAATATACATAGGCCTACGTATTTTCAGGGCTGTCAAAGTCAACATGTACATTGAATTAACCAAATATAATATTATTACAATATAATTTTTATTTTGCTTTTTTTCTGGCCAAAAATCAAGAGATAATTGGCATAACTTTCTTTGTTTTATTTTGTTAGCTTTTACCAGTAGGACATTTCAAATATATTTATTACTATATTTCAAAATATTTCAAAATAAGTGGTGATCTCTTTATCCTTTCAACATTTTTGTGTCGAATCTTTCTATAATAATGTACTGTAGTTTGAAGCACAAATGAGGGCTTGTCTGTGATTTTTACAGTGGCTCTATTACCTTTGCAGGACATCTTTGTGGGTAAAATGATCACACATGCCTGTACACTAAGATAAATGTCTTTTACCCACACCTTTGGAAAAAAAAGAAAAAAAAATCAATAGACCCACACCGCTTCATTGAGAACCAGCTATTTTTTCTCGTCCTCTCTTATGAAATCACCTTATATTGCAGCAGAGGTCCAAATCGCTACAATTCCTGTGAAATGAGGCTGTGCAACAGAATACAGATCGTGGTCTGGTTCTCCATCAAAAAGCATTTCTAAGTAAAACCTTGGCATATGTTAGAATCGAGAGACTGCCAGAAACCCATTCAGTGCTCTGATTATGTCTGACCTTGGGTGATGGTACATTTGCATTTTGTTCATTTTTTGTACACATATTTGACTATACATATTTGAAACTACACATCGCTATATTACTCTGATGTTGTGATAAACAACAAACTGGAAGGCAATAAAACAAGTTCTTTACAATTACTGCACATTTATGTAGCTGTGCACAACCATCTGTGCTACAGTTAAACAAAACATATCCTGTAAATTACCAGTATTTACAGTTATGATAAATGTGTAAACACTGCCTTTTGAGACGCTTTATCATGGGTTATGAGAGCACTTAATCAAGCCTAGCTAAAACAACCTATGCCATTATATGTCAGCTTAATTACCTGTGAACTAAGTTGTGTTTTTAAAATGTAGAAAGAGTCAACTTAGAATAGAATTGTATGTGTGCTGTTCAGGGAATAAATAAAGAAGCGGGATTGAATAATAAGTATGTGGGTTTAGGCCTTATTGTTGAGATGAATATTTTATTGACATTTCACTTTTTATGCGAAAGCATTTTAAAATATAATTTCTCTGGTCTATTTTGTCCTCTGTTCAACTATGTTGAAGGTTACCACAGGTCAGAATACATTGATTGAGTTGGGGAAAAAAACTGACAGCTCTTTTTGTTCAATCAATAAAGACAACACATTTTGACACAGTATGAGTTTCTGAAGGATTGTTATGAACACTAGGCAATATTAGCCTACAGTAAACAGCAAACATAGTGACGATATAAGCCAAATATTACAAATTTTCACTTACATCACACAATTAGGCATCATATGTCGATGTTACTAAAAGCCATACCAGCTAACAGGGAACATTCTCAGAACTTTGTTTAACATTCTGGCAAGGGTCAAAGTGGTCTTAGTAGTGTTACAACTTTTATTATACCTATATGTTATGTCATTTTGGATCTTGACAGCCCCAGTCCTCATTCACTTTCATTAGTTATGAAAAGCATCTCTTGTAGTAGAATACAAGTAGAGGGGGTTTGGAAAGACTTAAAATTAAAGAATTAGAATTACCATTTTTGGGTAAACTATCCCTTTAAGACAGAATACAAATGTAGTCTTTCCTCAGTCCTTTATCTGACCTCTGCCATAATTCTGCTCTGTAATTACTGAAAGAATGCTTTTATTTTTCTTTGGGGCTTTATCTGGGCTTTAAAGGAAACCCCTCGAACCACTAGGGCGTTTTCTCTCCCGAACCCATCGATCTGAAACCACTTCTGAGCCTCCAGCATTTTATTAGAATATGAGATCTGCTGCTATCTTAAATTTCCCAGAGATTTACAAAAATGTCAAAATAGAACAGATGGTTGCCTGTTTTCATTGGGAGGTTTGGTTTAGATTCATAGTGACTTCTGCCATACCACAAGGATCTTAGTTGGTTTCAGATTTTTTTTTTCAAACTATGGTTTGCCAAAAATACTCTCAAACTTCCCTGTTTCTGACAGCAAATACGTTTTCAATTAGCAAGTATGTTTAGTGGAATCACCACTAAACATAATTGCAAAATTTAAGGTTGTTTTAAAGAAATACAGAGAAATCAAAATTTTCTCATTGCCTAACTATTCTTTAATTTCTCCATGCACAACTACTCATTTTAAAAAAGAAAATAGAAGTATACTTTTAAATAAAAAGAAAATGCTAAAATGCATCTAAACCACCAGTTTTGATGAATGTTTGATAAATCAGAAATAGATACTTCATTTAGTTTGGTACATTACGGTAACTTGATATATTTGCCATAGGATTTATGTTATTTATGTATAGAAAGATGGATTGGGGCGGCAGTGGTTCCCGTAGGTTGTCTACTAACCGGAAGGTTGGTGGTTCTATCCCCGGTTCCACCTGACCAAGTGTCGAGATGTCCATGAGCAAGACACCTAACCCCAGCTGCTCCCGATGAGCTGGATGGCGCCTTGCATGGCTGAATGAGTGAATGAATGGGTGAATGTGAGGCAATATATAAAGTGCTTTGGTGGCCATGGGTCTGTTAAAAGCACTTTATAAATGCAGTCCATTTACCATTTGTTTTCAAGTCTGTTGATGAAATCCAAATGAGTGAATGAATGGCTATTGAGGAAGCTAATAACACCACCAAATTTCTAAAAATGGTCTAATCTTAGAACACAATATTTACTATCTAAGATGTAGGGGTGTAGCGGTTCTTAGTAACAAAACCATTCTCCACCCACAGTTCATCACTTGCTCTGCGGTTTATCTCAAATCTGATGACGCATACACATTTATAATATGGTTGATTGAAAATTACAATGTGTAAAACAGACAGACAGAATTAGGCTAATGTGTTTCTGTCAATGTATATGCATTCTGGCTCCCTCCTGAAACTTTGTTCCGTGCTCTAATTATGACCAGCAGTCATTTACGCCGTTATAACCCGGATGTTGATAGTGAGACCTGGGGTCTGTTCTTTGTACGTGGATTACTCAAATTAGTTGGATTTCACTGTTGACGGTTTTATATGATCCAGGATTGTTAGGTTCTTCGAAGCTCATCCTGTAGTTGCTGTCATAGCAACAGGTCTGTAGCCTAAGCTCAAACCTACTCGGGAGCAGGCTTATTTTATGTAAACAGGATTAGATTGCACCTTTTTACTTTCACCATTGCACTTGTTGGACTCTTTTGGCGCGAGGTCATGCCATCCGGGAGGTGAAGCTATGTCATGATTAGGCCCTGTTTTGATTTAGTTTTTGTATTCAGTTTCTGTTTGCATGTTAGACCCAGTTTACCCATGCATTTGATTGTTTAATATCTTTCACCTGCTGTCTCCTCGTTAGTTCCCATGTGTTTGATTCATTAATCTCATTTACCTGTGTCTAGTTAGTTATCCCGTTAGCTCCTTTGTTTGATCTGTGTATTTGTGTTATGCTTGGTGGTTCTGTTCCTGTTAAAGTTTATTCCTGCGTGTTTTGTTTCCTTTCCTTATGTTCTTGAAAATAAAAGCTAAACTGCTTTAATTAGATCCTCACATCATCTTTGCAACCCTCCATGTGACACCATGAGGACGTTGAGGTCCAGACATCTGTATTTTTCTGAAGTGTATATAATAAATGTTGTGAAATATTGCCTAGTATTAACTCTACTTTAGTGCTGCAAGGATATTGCACAGCACCAAGATCTTCTCATCTGAGCTGCCTCTAAGTTCTGTCACCACTCGTTAATGTCAAAATATTTGACCAATCAATCCAAAGTAGGCAGGCTCTATGAAGCTGCTTAGGGCATATTCCAGCTCTCAACTCAACGCTTCAGTAAACGTTCATAAAGTGAACTGAACATTTCATATTTGACAGCTATTTAAGGATAGAAATGTTAAACGACTGACAAAAATAATCTGGCAAACTAATACATTTGTCTAATTTCACCATTTTGAATTAAAAATAGGCCTATATAATTTGCATGATTCATGTCAATAAATAATTAGGGGGCACATGACAAATTAACAAAGCCATTTTCATCATATTAGATATAAGATTAATAATGAATGTGTACATGAATTTGTGAATGAATTTAATAAACATATTTACCTAGCGTTTATAGCCTTCAGCAAATTAACTAAAGTGATGGAGATGAGGTATTGACAAATACTGACTGACATGATTTTAAAGCTATTTGGTTTTCCATTTTTTTGGGCCTTCAAATGTCTTGAAATGCACACGTAGATCAGAGAAATCAAAATTTTCTTGGTGGAGCATGTCCCCGAACCACGCTAACTAGCTCAAATTTGGGACCTCTGTGATTTTAGAACCCTATATGGTCCTGCTTGAATTTCAGCTATCCTGTTTGTTCCATGATTGGATCCTCAGCCAATCATTAGCGTCCCTCATTTAAAGCCTGAATGCAGTTCAGGTCAATCCATCGATAAGCTGACCTGAAGTACCACCTGAAATAGGCTTGCACCAAGGGTCATGATGAATCAATCAGCGTGAGTCTGCTGAGAGACATTATTACGCTGTCATTGTCCACTGACACAACAATTCATTCCCAGTCTCTGCGTCATCATCAGCATAATTTCCTCTCACAGCCTGCACGAGAATAACTGACCCATTGTTGTTTGATCTTGTTCAAATGCCTGTAAGCATGCCATGCACTGTCTTAAACAGGATCCAATTTCCATAATTGAAGAGATGCATTTGTTAATATTGATTCTTCATGCCCATACCAGAGGATGTCCAGAGGGGTATTTACAACAATAAAAAATAAGACATTCACATTTTATCATGCAGCCACTTCTAAGCAGCTGTAATTCAAGATAAATAGCTTATTATGTGCCCTCCAAGCATGTGGGACCCTGGCTTAATGAAGTGGAAAAGTCCCTTTTGTAATGGCTCCAATTCATTGTGTTGTCCTGTCAGTGCTGGAATGGAGAAATCATTGCGGACGCTGTCAGAGAGGTGGACAAAAGGCAGAAAGAGAAGGTCAGGCCATAGAGCCATCAGGGACAGAGCAGCCCATCCTTCTCTACCACTGCACACAAGCTGTGACTTAAAGGAAAGCTGCTATTATTGCTCGAATCTCTTGTGAGGGCTGCAATGCATCCAGTTCTGATGGATTACCATATGCCACTCATTTGCTGATTTGAATTCTTTACTTGGCCTGTCAACCTTCTGATCATGGTTAGAATGGGAATGTCTGTAACCTCTCTTTGTTTAATCAGTAAAAACTTTAATCAGATCAAATTCCAAAACTGCAATTTGTATTGGATAATGCACTATATAAACAAAATTTACTCATCTGGCTAGACTGGGACTGGGGCTGTCAAGCTCCAAAATGACCAAAATGTTTCATAAAAGCAGTCAAAGTCTGTCCCAACCATATGAATTGAGTACTAAGAAGAATCACACTTTTGAGTCTGTTCCTTTTGATGGACCAATTAATCCAGTTAACAAAACATGTCTGAATGATTCATTCACAAATTGAATTTTTTATGTTCAACTTATTATAACTCACGAGTCGTGAAAACCAGCGATGTCTAAATCATGATTGAATTTTTCTTTTGATTGGATCTAGTCAGTTTATCCAGTTCACAAACTGGTCTAAAGGATCCATTCATAACAGATTCATTTCTCACTTATTGGCTTGAGTCATAAGAAGTGGTAATGTCCAATTCATGAACGAAGTGAACTTTTGAATTAGTTCTTTTCAGTGAATCAGTTTATCAGGTTCACAAAACTGGTTGATTAATTTTACAAACTCTCTGTGATCAGAGTGATTTGTTGCGCTGATTTGTTTGAATCATAAGAAGTAGTAGGCCTATGCCGCATCCGAAAACGTACAGAGCTGACTTGTTGCCTCGCTGCCTTATCAGGCAATGACTTTGTAGGCAGTGTTTGCGCATGAAGGTACCTCACAAAACTTTTCATACAGACTTCACCTGTCACCTGTCTTCACACCAGTCTTGTATCTCTCACAGAGGAGCTACGGAAGCATAAAAGGAGGAGCGACGATAGTGATGGACAAGAGAGGACAGGCCTGAATTTTACTTTGTTTTGTTTATGTTTTGTGTGCGGCAGTCGTCCGTGAGGGGCTGCCTGCTTTACGTTCATTTTGGTGTTTATTTCTTTAATAAAGTGTTAAATTTTGCTGGTTCCCGCCTCCTTCTTCCCTGAACCAAGAACTGCATTATATGTATATAAATTATATACAATTATGTCTGTCTCTCACCAAAAACGTGTATCATCAGAAGATTTGGAACATGGGTTTGGAATGACATGAGGGTGAGTAAATGATGACAATTTTCGTTTTTGGGCGCTATGACTTTAAAATCAAATTGGATTACTGATGAGCAATATGCTACTGCTTTCATTGTGATGAGTGTGTCTTTATTTTTTTATTGAGTGTTGATGAGTGATGAGTGTTTCTTAACAATAAAAGATAATTGTGATAATTAATCATCATGTTTTTAAGGAAACCTAATTGAGAGAGAGAGAGAAAAAAAGTAATTGCCTTACAAGTTTTTATGCACATAGCTAGATGGTATATGGGGTTCTTTCTCTTTAAAACACTGGACAGCGAATATCAGCTCTGTCCTTCACGTGTTAATGAGAGAAATAAATCACAATAGCATCCTGCCTTCTTTCTGAGACAGGAGCTGAGTCCCAGCCTCCCTCTGCCTGCTAATCATTGGGTGGGTCCATGCGGATGCAACCTTTTGTATGGCTGCCAGCTCTGCCTGCTCCCACAATGTCTGTTTTCCCTGTCCTATTGAGATCTCTGTTTACCCGTGGAGGTTGTCCAGAACAGGGCCTCTTGCAGGGACTGGGCTCTCTGAGTAGTGGCTAGCCAGAGACAACTTAAACAGCAATCAAAAAGTGATGCCTATCCTCATATAAAGGAAATTGGTTGATGGATGATGTACTGCATCTTGCTGTAGATGCAGTAATGGTAACTTGATTAAAAAGACAAGCTTTAATTCAGCTAGTTGCATTTCTCATTTTCATGTGTGGGTGAAATGGGTGAAAAAGTTTTTTTCATTCAAGAAAATAAATCACGAACCATGGGTATTTCGTGCAGCTGTTAAACTTAAGTAACATTTATAGAATAATTATGAACTTTAATGAAACAATATCGGAACATTTCGACAAAGAATTGTTTTAAATCCATTTTTACATTTTAATTCAGAGATTTAGATTGTTTTACAGTGAGATTTTCACTCTTATGCCTTGTCCTTTCTTCATTCGGAAGCGATCATACACATTATAAACATCTAGCTACGTTTGAGCAGATTACCTCCCTGTACCTCTTGTTGGTTTCATATGGATTACATAATCAGAGAATATTTGTATACTCCTATAGAGTTTCGGTTCATCTTTATGACAGGCAGTTCCTGGAGACTGAGACGACACAAACGTTTTGTTGTTATTGTGAGTGTATAAAAGTAGGCCTTTTACAGGTTTGAAGAACATACTCTTATTTGTATGACCCAAAACGACAGAGTATTTTAAGTTGTGATTTTATTGTTTGTTGTTTAAACATGCGTGTTGCATATCTTTATTTTATGGTCTATTGGTGAAGTAGTCTGCTGAGGAAAGCAATATCTTTTTCCTTTTAACAGTTAAGGGGATTTCCCATTACAACGCTAGTCAGTGCATTTGTGAGTTGCCTCTTAAGGAGTTGTTTAAAGTGGCATCTAGTGGTGTAATAATGTTGCTAACTTTCCCTGAAGTCGAAATCAATCACAAACGGACCCTTTCTCAATACCAAATATGGCATGTTATTTATATAAAATATTACTAATCGATCAATAATATTTAAATAAACAATATTAGCCATCATAAAAGTACAATGCGTTTGTACAATAGGAAATAAACACAAGCAAACAGTTTAACATTTTTATTAAAAATACAAAAGCAGCTCTAGTTATAGCCTACTATAGTTATAGTAGATTATTGTGCTAATCCACAAAATGACTTGTTTTCAATATAAAATGTAATTGTTGACTGGATTTTTTTTAACCTTTTATCACTGTCTTGGACATGTCAAAGATCAGAAACAACATTGGCTTTGATGCATTGTAAGTTTTTGTGCAGCATCAGATTTTATTTTTTTCTCCCTCATTTACACCTTGTGGCTGTTTTTGCCCCATTGACTTCCATTATAACCACATTTTTTGATTGCAAAGCCATGACTCATGCATTTTTGATTGTTGATGGTTTTCCCTGTTGAGAAGAGGTAAAATTTGTAATTTTTACAGTTCATAACCAGGTGGCACAATTAACCCTTTAGATAGGACTGCGCAAAAAAAGCTTTGTTTCTGGCTTTTCTATAGACTTTTATATGGAGTATAACAGAATATTACTGTGTGTGTGTGTGTGTGTGTGTGTGTGTGTCTGTGTGTGTGTGATAAAGGGTTAAATAAAAATATTAGGGATGCACCGAATCCAGATTTTTGGGGTTCGGCCGAATACCGAATCCACTGGTTAAGATTCGGCCGAATCCGAATACCGAATCCTACTCCCATCCTCAGTCCACTATCACAGGAAACACATTGCAGTGTAGGGATGCTATTGACCATTTAACCGTTAACCGAAAGTAAGAACTTTGACCGATTAATACACAGTTTAAAAGGTTTAAACGTTTTTTTTTTTTGCATGGTTAAAGACAAATATGCTGTATAGCGTTATTTGTTCACTCACGGAGTGCGTCGACGTGTGCAACCACAAACCAGACATATTTGGCAAAATTAAGCAATGGAAGAGCTTACTGTGTGGGACCATTTCGACAGAAAAATACAGCAGTAGTACAAGCTCCTGACTGGTGGAAAGCAAATGAACGGCGCTTCCCGAGGCTGGCCACTTTAGCGAGGCGTTATCTCTGTATTCCCGGGGCATCAGTGCCATCTGAAGCCTTGTTTAAGGCTTTTCGTAGTGTGGTTTTGGTCAAGTTTACTAAAGTAAACATTTTCACGTATGTTCTACTCGCCGCTGTTTCCTGATGGTTTATAGAACAATTATTAAGAGTCGCCCTCTGTCGTTTCAAAGACCAACAAAACGGGGAGCGCAGGAGGCGCGCGCGCAGTCAGAGGCTCACGCTGTGGAGACAGAAGGACTGAGAGGTTGTTTTCGGTCGCGGGTTTAACTGTCAACAGACTGCTCTCCAGACAAACCCACATCACTTAGAAACGTTACTTAAAAAAACAAACAAACATAAAAGTTGTGGATTGAGGTAGGCCTGCTACCTGAAGTTGCTGCATTTTGGCTGCTGTCTGTATTCCTTCATGCACAACTCGTATTCTTTCGGATGTTTCATATGCAAATGTTTTAACAACAAATTGTCAAATATGCGCAATATTAAATTACTACAATCTCACCTAAAAACTCTTAAAACTACATTCTGTGACACAACAACAGTAGTATTTGTAAAATGATTGTGGTTTGCTCGTCCGCCATGGCACTCCTTGTGAGAAATGTTGCAAGTAGAGTGATACAAACGGTGAAAAGGTTCCAGTGCTGATAATGGGGGAATATTGCATTGGAATATTGGAAAAGGCTCTCAGCCAATCAGATTCGAGTCACCCATACCGTTAGCACTGATGCACCCCCATACCATGACAGATGTTTGCTTTTGTACCTGTCACTGATGAAAGTCTTGAGGCTCCCTTTCATCTTGGGACTGAGAACTCAATGTCTGTTTTTTTCCGAAAACAAGCTGAAATGGGGACTCATCTGACCGCAGCACATATTTCCACTGTCTTTTGGACCATCTGAGATGAGCTTGAGCCCAGAGAACTGATAGATAGATTTCTCCTTGTGTAATAGAGATTCCTTGGCATTCCTTGATGCAGCAGCAAACTGTATTAAGTGATAGTGGTTTTCCAAAGAACTCCCAAGCCCATGTGGCTGTGTTTAACACAGTAGCATGATGCTCAAAGGTCACGCACATTCAACAGAGGTCTCCTGCCTTGCCCTAAATGTGCTGAGACTTCTCTGGATTCCCCGAATCTTTTGGTGAAAGACCAGACTGGGTAAACCCAGCCCGATCTGCTGGCGATTTGTTTTTGCCCTGCAGCTCAGGCTGGAAACCTATACATATTTTTATCCTGCTTCTTTTACAAATTTGTGGGGACTAATCACAAACCGGCTTATCCACCTGGTGCACTATTGGTGGGTTTAACACAATGACGGATGGAGAAGCATTGGATCTTTGGTCTGATTGGTTGAAGGACTATCCAATTGTGTATAGAGTCATTTGAAATATGCCCATTGATCACGCCTCTTGTGGTCTGATAATCATTAGTGTCAGCATATCTCTCTCTCTCTCTCTCTCTCTCTCTCTCTCTCTCTCTCTCTCTCTCTCTCTCTCTCTCTTTAACATAATGTCCCAACTTTTTGGAGTTGTGTATAGAGGGTATGCACGTGACGTCACCTTCAGCTGGAGTGACTGCGGTTACGCCACATTGAGTGGCCAAACGACTGAGAGGCAGCAAAGGTTTACAGCGTGAATGCCGCGAAAAACACACAAAACAAGGCCCGACGCCAGAGGGGGGGTCGGGGGAGGCTTGGCCACGGACCCCATGGACATCCCTGTGCCCCCCTCCGGACCGAGGGAGATGGACTTCATAATAGTCATTTTCGCACTCAAACCACTGCCCAGGCAGTGCACTGGCACTCAGGATTTACTGCTTCGGCTTATTGCTTTTAGAGGGAAAAGCTGCCCAACACTGCTGATCTAGGATCTGTAATCCACTGTAAGAAATTGTAATAATAGCATCTTATTTGCGATGATTTGGCAAAAGAGCCAGTGCGTTTCTGTATTTGCACTCGTCAAATGATAAAATTTCCCCTTCGGTGAGTAATGTAGCCAATCACAGATATGTTTATTGATTTCTAAAAACGCAATGGCCAATCACAAATGTTGAAGTTAGAATGCACTCACCGCTCGAGTTGTTGTCCAGTGCTGCACACGCGCTAATCCTCTCTAATAAAGTGTAGACATGTAAATTAGATTCATTGTGCCGTCAGCTTCACGGATTAATATAACAGGACTTTGTGAGATCGCGTTCATTGAATGAATGAGTGACAGCTTTTAGTGATTATAAAGAGAGCAGCACTATTTGCGTGCTGTCTAGGCGATATAAAAAAAAATATTAATATAATATATAATATAATATATTCAGAATTTGAATAAAACTTTTGTTTTCCATTCTTGACAAGCGGCCACATACACACTTTAATACACAGACCCATATCCGCATATACATGCTGGATTCATTCTCGAAATTGTGATGACTGACAGTGATATTTATGTATCGAAATCAGGCTCATATAAATGTTAGGAAAACACGATTCCTGGCTGCATGTCAATATTCATGGATCACTGGATCTTTGCCAAGTTGTAAGGAACACTATATCGAGTCCAACCTTTAGTTTAAACGGATAACTCTTTGTTTTACTTGCGGTTTCCCCTATTAACTCCAGTCACGCAGCAGCTCTTCTGCCACTCAGTCCCGGCTGAATATTATGAAGCCTCATCACTGCCGCTATTAACTGCCGAGCGCGCCTCTCCTAAGGAAACTAGTCTCTCTTTCCCCGTGCATGCACGCTGGTGTCCTCGTGGGTCCAGGAAGGGGGTGCGGAGGGACTCCCGCGCCGTCGTAGGTGTGAGTCGCCGGACCCGTGGTCCGGAATGGAGATGCACGTGTAACGCTGCTGACAGGCTAGGATGCCAGGCCACTTTTCCCCTATTTACCGTGGCTAAAGAGAAGCACGTGTGGCCATCTGACCCCGCCCTTTACCTGGACCCATCCTATCCGATCCCAACCCTTCCTTTACGATTCCCTGGCACACAGAGGACAT
Organism: Gobio gobio; assembly: GCF_949357685.1. NCBI lineage: Eukaryota > Metazoa > Chordata > Actinopteri > Cypriniformes > Gobionidae > Gobio > Gobio gobio. Next base: position 18,312,054 of record NC_137102.1, on the reverse strand, counting down.
CGTTTTCCAGAGGTGTATATATATACACTCACATAAAGGACTATTCAATTCAATTCAATTCAAATTTATTTGTATAGCGCTTTTCACAATACACATTGTTTCAAAGCAGCTTCACAGAAAGTGCAATTCATAAATGTACATTGAAAAATGTTAGAAAAGAGAATGTTAAAGAAAAAATGTTAGGATAAGTTAATCAATCATGTATTATTTTAGGCCATAACAACGCTGGCGTTGAGTCGTCTCTTCACAGGCGTCGAGTCGTCTCATCACAGGTGTCGGGGCATCTGAAGTCTCCATCAGAGGCTGGATACAAACTGGAGCTGACGAACTAGTTACCTCGGGACTAGTGTCCCGAGATAACAACAGAAAAGCAGATGGGAAATAATTAGCATAGCTGCTGTTCAGAATATTAATGCTGTTGGTGCGATTTAACTGTAGTATAAAACTTAATTATAATGTGAATGCTTGGCTAAAGAGATGCGTCTTTAATCTAGTTTTAAACTGGGACAGCGACTATGAGGAACACCTGTTCAATTTCTCCTTAATGCAATTATCTAATCAACCAATCACATGGCAGTTGTTTCAATGCATTTAGGGGTGTGGTCCTGGTCAAGACAATCTCCTGAACTCCAAACTGAATGTCAGAATGGGAAAGAAAGGTGATTTAAGCAATTTTGAGCGTGGCATGGTTGTTGGTGCCAGACGGGCCGGTCTGAGTATTTCACAATCTGCTCAGTTACTGGGATTTTCACGCACAACCATTTCTAGGGTTTACAAAGATGGCTGAGAAAAGGGAAAAACATCAAGGATGCGGCAGTCCTGTGGATGCCTTGTTGATGCTAGAGGTCAGAGGAGAATGGGCCGACTGATTCAAGCTGATAGAAGAGCAACCTTGACTGAAATAACCACACGTTACAACCCAGGTATGCAGCAAAGCATTTGTGAAGCCACAACACGCACAACTTTGAGGCGGATGGGCTACAACAGCAGAAGACCCCACCGGGTACCACTCATCTCCACTACAAATAGGAACAAGAGGCTACAATTTGCACAAGCTCACCAAAATTGAACAGTTGAAGACTGGAAAAATGTTGCCTGGTCTGATGAGTCTCGATTTCTGATGAGACATTCGTTTCATTGATTCGATTCAATTGGGCATCGTTTAAATGCTACGGCCTACCTGAGCATTGTTTCTGACCATGTCCATCCCTTTATGACCACCATATACCCATCCTCTGATGGCTACTTCCAGCAGGATAATGCACCATGTCACAAAGCTCGAATCATTTCAAATTGGTTTCTTGAACATGACAATGAGTTCACTGTACTAAAATGGCCCCCACAGTCACCAGATCTCAACCCAATAGAGCATCTTTGGGATGTGGTGGAACGGGAGCTTTGTGCCCTGGATGTGCATCCCACAAATCTCCATCAACTGCAAGATGCTATCCTATCAATATGGGCCAACATTTCTAAAGAATGCTTTCAGCACCTTGTTGAATCAATGCCCACGTAGAATTAAGGCAGTTCTGAAGGCGAAAGGGAGTCAAACACAGTATTAGTATGTTGTTCCTAATAATCCTTTAGGTAAGTGTATATATAACCCATCCCATATCGTGTGACAAGATGCCCCACAAATAAACGTATGTTCGCCCAATGGTCATGTGGTGCAACCAACATACAGAAATGTAACAGAATATAACAAATATAACACACAAAACAGGAAATTATTTCATAGGGGACCTTTGTACACCCGCATGACTGTGTTAAGGTCAGTAGGTCCATTAAAATATCAGATTATTTGAAATGTCATGTGGTGTGACTTTTTCAAAAACTTGTAATTTAATAAAGTATATAATTATATAAATAATGTATAATCACAGGTATTGAAGTAGTAAATAATATTTTTATTTTCATATACCGCCCACCACTCACCTCTCTCTTTCGAAGCACATGGAGAAGCTACGGTGGCCGACACAGGACAAGTATAAGAGAGTAGCAAGCACAGTTTGTCCGTTTAGGGCTACTGTAGAAACTTGTCGGCGCAAAATGGTAAATTCACTGTAAAGGTGTATGTAGGTAGAAATGGCTCATTCTAAGGTAATAAAAACATAACGGTTCATTATGTAAGGTCTTTATACACCACTGAAAACATAGTTATGAATCTTATATTGCATTTCTGTCAATAGATCCTCATAAATATTACACACTGCACCCTTAAAGTCACAACAGTTTCATGTACATGCTCAAACATCACTGCTCCCATCAATAAAGTAGTAGGAAGAGAAAAGCACTACAGAATCATATCAGAATTTCTCACATCACTGACACATTTGCACATGCATTCACATAGCACTGAACATGAGGAGGTTATTTTCATTATTCTGCAAGTAAAATGTTTATTTTAGTGGGTCTGCTGTGTTAACCTCCAGCCTTGCCATTTGAAGAAAATTACGATTTATTATCACATACGCCACAGACACGACTATGGAATATATATTTGATGGCCAATACATAAACTTTAATTATGTGAAATCTGAAACATTTCCTGAATTATAAGAATGTCTGAACTTTTTCGTCAGTAATGCACCACCTGCAATTTGCAGTAAAAAACAAAATGAGCAGACACTAGTCATGAGTTATGTGATTTTGAGCAATCTAAATCCATTAAACACAGAGGGGGGGTAAGAACATTGCCTAATGGAACGTTAAAATAATACAATGCTATTTCCATGTTGTTTTTAAGGTTCCTGAATTACGGTATATACAAATTTGCATTGGTGCTCTACATTGTGTAACTACAGACCAATATGACAACAGGACAAAACATACAGTTTTTTTTTCTTCAAATAATAAGCAGTAAAGCATTTTTTTTTAAAGAAAGGTTATTCCAAACTACTTAATAAGAGTACATTTTCAAGAACAAGGCTTTTTTCTTCATTATGATATCAGGACAGTTGCACCACCTTCACATTTTTTATTTACCACACACAAATATTGTTTCAATTAAGAAATTAAAAACATGCCCATTATAGAAAAACTGTATTTGATTCATTGTATGTATGAATTGCATGTTGAATGTATTTTGGAATAAATGAACAGATTCAGACATAGATAATAAAGATAATAACAAGATAATAAAATAAGTTGCATTATTTCTGTTCAGTCACTCTGGAGTCAATAGGAATGGATGAATTATTACATTAATGCAGTTCATCACTCCTACAGCAGCTCCATATAGCAACCAGTGGCCTGCAGCCCACTCTTAATCCATTTACCTTGTCTCTGTCTCGTTACTATTCCACACAGGTCTCTGTCAAATGTGAGCAGATTATTACAGAGAGAATAAAACCATTTGACAGGAAGATCAATGATTGACTTGATTGATTGAACATCCACCAAAATGAACGACACCCCGGAGACACTCCACTCTGGCTCTCCCTGTGTCAGACAGATAGATGTACCAATACAGATGATCTGAAAATCAAGGTGGGTTTTAAACATTGTGCCCTCTGCTTGACTCCTAAACAGATGAATATTTCTAAACAATAATGTCACCCTTGAATCATTTGTGCCTGGAACCCACAATTTTTAGGACAGCGCCTAATAAATTATTGGTATTTAGGATTATGTGACTCATGAGTTATGTGGAAAACATTATCTTGAGGTTGCAAACAAATGAAAGGAAAAATACCATCATAACTTAGTTGGAGGACATTTTTTTCTCCAGCTCATCTTCATGGCAATCCTCCGACATTTGTCAGGCTCTGTGATGGTGATGAATAATTTAAGGATTAATTTCATTAGAGGCCCAGGCTTCTCCTTTGGGTAATGTGCGTGTCGCCCCTCACCTTCCATCCAGAGTCTATTGCCCTGGGGAAGACAAGGCATCATTTGACAGTGACATTGATTAAAGCCCAAAGATGTTTGGACAGCGGGCTAATATGCTGTTAATGCTGTTTCTTTGTGGTTGCAGGGGGCTCCGATATCTTCTGCTTAATACCTGTAGAGATGCCTTTGTTATCGTCAAAATGAACAAGGCACCCTGCAACAGCTTTGTGGATGTTTTGTAGACTGTATTTCATTGGCAATACTGGATGTCTAGAGGACTAAGAGAGCCACTTAAAAATAAAATGAAGGAATCAATTATCATTTATTAATTCAAAAATAATGTCTACAAGTGTCTCTCTCGAGTACAACACTAATGTGAAATTATAATTAGTACTATAAGAAGCATTTGTGTTTCAAAATATTACAACCTCTGCACATTTCACTGGCAGCCATGCTGTGTTTTAGGGGCGTGTGACGAGATTTATGTGCGTGTGCACATTCTGCAGTTTAGCAGAGGTCTACAGAAGAACAAATGTCCATGTCATCCTCTCATCTTTGCTTCTTTTGAAAATAAATACAATTATCTGTTAATGGGATCCATAGAGATAAAAGTAGTCCTCTATCAAACCTCTGAAAGAGGCAGGATGTTAAATGGATAGAAACTTGTTTCCTTTATCAGCACACCTTTTTATATGCAAATGTAGCGAGCCGTCTATTTACTGGTACAGGAATTCAGCTGAGAATGAATCTGTCTCTTCTCCAGCTGTGGCCTGTAATCAAGAGCTGATGCACTCAAATATACTCCAGTTGGAAAAACAGCTTTGGGTCATTTGTGTTTGAAAACCTCAGTTTTTATTCAGAGACCCAAACTGAAGAAAAATATTCAATTTGGTGCAGTTGCTGATATTTATATGGCAAAAATAGCCAAAATGTATGTATAATCAAGTTAACATAAGTTGCAGTTTAAGTGTTCATAAGTGTTCATTTTGAAATATTATTAGCAATATAAAAGTTATTCTTACATTTCATTTATAAAGATTTCATGGGTTCACTCGAGCTGAAGCTATGAGGAACACTCATGGGGCTCATCGGTTGCAGTTCTGAAGCCCGAATAGAATCGTGCTAATTCATTGGCTGATGGTGTACACACTGCTCATTTAAGAAATACTACGGCATTTGCAATACATAGGCTGTTTCCGTGATATCACTGCTCAGATTTCTTGCCGCACTGGACTCCGAGGAGTTTGGCGTGGGCTCGTGGGCTGGGTGAAATGTCGAGGTATTGGAAATAGCTGCATACCGCTTGCACAATTGGTCGCTCTATGGTGTGGCTGGTGGCTGTAGAAAGGCACTTGTGGCTGAATCTCACAGAAATTTGTGACATGGACAAGGCCTTTCTTCTGACCCATGCTCTGGTCAGGGGCAAATTTAAGATGTTGACACACAAGCGGATCTTGTCGCAGAATCCACCAGGCAACTGGTGTGTCACCAATGGATCCGAAGGACACTTTTATATTCAAACCTTCAGAAGACACAATTTCTAAGGTTTGCTTCTGGGTAAAATTTTTTACAAAATTCTAATTTCGGGTGCTTCCTTTTGACCTGGCGTTATCACCTTGCACTTCACAAAGTGCATGGATGCCACTCTGGCTCCGTTGAGACGTTTGTCCATTTGTGTGCTCAACTATCTCGACAACTGGCTAATTTTGACTTAATTGGATGACTGGCTTGTCAACATCGAGATTTAGTTCTCGATCATCTTCAAGGATTAGGCCTCAGGCTGTGCATGACATTTTTCTGGGGGTAGATTTGGACTCACACAGGATACAGGCACAGTTTTCTTTAACTCATATTTTTTTCTTTATGTGCTTGTTTGTCTCTTTTCAGGTCAGGTCAAAGAGTCACAGTGGGTCCTTGCCACAGGCTGATGGGCCTCATGGCAGCTGCCACTGGAGTAATACCTTTGGGTCTGCTGCACATGAGGCCTTTCCTCTGGTGGTGCAAGAACAGCATTCTCTAACCTCTAAGTCCACCTCTTTGGACAACAAGACGTATAGTAAATATTTGCAAAATCACTAAAGATGCAACTGGAAACATTGCAAATGATGAAAGCAGAATTCATAATGTAATAATGAAGAAACGGATCCACACAGTAAGGGGAGCTGTAATGCAAGTGCATGCCATGTCTGTTTCTGTCAGAGTTTTACAGAAGCACAAGGAGGAATACAGACAAAACATTGAAACACTTGCAGCGTCGCAATTGAAAGCCGGCTCATATGCGCACCGTCATTCATCTTGAAATCATATGATTCGATTCACATCTTCTGATTGGTTTCTGTGGAGTTAGAGGATTTTTCTGACAAAGGGAAGTGGTGTTTAGCAGTTTCTGCCAACGATTTAGCGGATTTGAAGCAAAAGTATTTGATGAACGTATGTTATGTAGGTGGCGTTTAGCGGATTTTGCATCTAAACTCTTCAAGTGACCCGAGGCATTAAGATTTCACAGAAAAAAGAAATATTATCCACAACTAAAAAATTATGAACTATCAGTCAGTGCAGAATGCATGTGCACAACAGTTTTTTCAGCAAAGTTTTGATCATGCTGCTAATTTAGAGGCCTTATAAATGTGTGTATCAAATATAGGTTTAAAGAAGAGAGTATCTTTTGCACAAACAGGCTTTTCGTAAATTGCTTAATTGGACTATAGCGGCATCTTGGATCACTACGGAATCTGGCATAAACCCGCCAAAGTTTTTGTTCTAACAAAAGAATTAGAACAAGCCATTAAGGCTGAATAAGACCACAGGGCTTACTGAAGCAGTATTGAGGGATTACTTGCATTTTAGTGCAGAAGGGCCATCCTGAATTCAGCTAGATTTATTTTAAACCCTCCTCCACAGACACAGAAGTTTGAATGGCCATCTTTTCCTTTTTTAGTCATAGAGGCCTGCTGACCAATTTTCATTCTGTGTGATAAAGTGAACACATTTGCAACTTCAAAGAAATATTTCAATTGGAAGATAGGGCACTTTTTTTGCATTTTAATTCTTCTTTGGACTTATACAAAGAAATAACCTCATATACTCTATAGAACTATGCCATTCATGAAGAAATAATTGTCCAAGGCTCTGAAGATGATCAAATTACAACAGGTGACACAATCTGATCTCTGTTCTGTTCATAATGTTTCAATGATTTATCAATTTACTATTAATTGTTACATATAACTATAATTTTAAAACATTGAATCGTTTTAAATTTCTATTTATTTATTTTGATTAGAAAAGTTTTGAAGTTTCAATACTCAAAAAATAACAATTAAACAAAATAAACAAATTACAAAACAGGAGCATTATGTATTGTAGAAACTAATCTGTAAAATGAATAATTACACATTTAGAAAAGTCTATGCTGTTTGACTGCATCACAAATTGAGACATGAAACATGTAAATTTAGGGATTACATCAAAGACATATTGGAAGCCAGGGTGGCAAGACAAGAAGAACATTTAACTTTGCTGGCCAGCTTACTTAATTAAAGTGTGGGCAACTCTAGAAGGCTTGAATAGTCCGCCAAATCTCTTGTGAGTTGAGATAAACATATTTTACTAAAATTATCAAGTTTGAAAAATGTAGTTTTTGTGCTTGTGTAGTACGACAAAGTAGTACAACAAAGGTGATTCCATGTTAAGCAATTGGATTAAATAACTTGATATTGTCATGATCCTAGCCTGTGTTGCCCTGTCTTGTGTGATGACTTTTGTTATTTCCTGTCTTGTGCCATGTTTTGTAGTTCTTTGTAGTTTTTCATGATGATTAGTTTTCCCCAGGTGTAACCTATTAGCCACTCCTCCTTGTTATCTTGTTAACCTTGTTTATAGATTGTGTATATACACTCACCTAAAGGATTATTAGGAACACCATACTAATACTGTGTTTGACCCCCCTTTCGCCTTCTACGTGGCAGTGATTCAACAAGGTGCTGAAAGCATTCTTTAGAAATGTTGGCCTACATTGATAGGATAGCATCTTGCAGTTGATGGAGATTTGCGGGATGCACATCCAGGGCACGAAGCTCCCGTTCCACCACATCCCAAAGATGCTCTATTGGGTTGAGAGCTGGTGACTGTGGGGGCCATTTTAGTACAGTGAACTCATTGTCATGTTCAAGAAACCAATTTGAAATGATTCGAGCTTTGTGACATGGTGCATTATCCTGCTGGAAGTAGCCATCAGAGGATGGGTACATGGTTGTCATAAAGGGATGGACATGGTCAGAAACAATGCTCAGGTAGGCCTTGGCATTTAAACAATGCCCAATTGGCACTAAGGGGCCTAAAGTGTGCCAAGAAAACATCCTCCACACCATTACACCACCACCACCAGCCTGCACCTAAAGGATTATTAGGAACACCATACTAATACTGTGTTTGACCCCCCTTTCGCCTTCTACGTGGCAGTGATTCAACAAGGTGCTGAAAGCATTCTTTAGAAATGTTGGCCTACATTGATAGGATAGCATCTTGCAGTTGATGGAGATTTGCGGGATGCACATCCAGGGCACGAAGCTCCCGTTCCACCACATCCCAAAGATGCTCTATTGGGTTGAGAGCTGGTGACTGTGGGGGCCATTTTAGTACAGTGAACTCATTGTCATGTTCAAGAAACCAATTTGAAATGATTCGAGCTTTGTGACATGGTGCATTATCCTGCTGGAAGTAGCCATCAGAGGATGGGTACATGGTTGTCATAAAGGGATGGACATGGTCAGAAACAATGCTCAGGTAGGTAACACAATGCACAGTGGTAACAAAGCATGATGGATCCATGTTCTCATTCTGTTTACGCCAAATTCTGACTCTACCATCTGAATGTCTCAACAGAAATCGAGACTCATCAGACCAGGCAACATTTTTCCAGTCTTCAACTGTCCAATTTTGGTGACCTTGTGCAAATTGTAGCCTCTTTTTCCTATTTGTGGTGGAGATGAGTGGTAACCGGTGGGGTCTTCTGCTGTTGTAGCCCATCCGCCTCAAGGTTGTGCGTGTTGTGGCTTCACAAATGCTTTGCTGCATACCTGGGTTGTAACGAGTGGTTATTTCAGTCAAAGTTGCTCTTCTATCAGCTTGAATCAGTCGGCCCATTCTCCTCTGACCTCTAGCATCAACCAGGTATTTTCGCCCACAGGACTGCCGCATACTTGATGTTTTTCCCTTTTCACACCATTCTTTGTAAACCCTAGAAATGGTTGTGCGTGAAAATCCCAGTAACTGAGCAGATTGTGAAATACTCAGACCGGCCCGTCTGGCACCAACAACCATGCCACGCTCAAAATTGCTTAACCCTCAGAGCCCGACGGCATCGCCCACGACGTCACACGGCACCTCCGATAAATATCTATATTATTTCATGAAACTTTTATTGATTTTCTTACCGTTTTTTCCAGCAGAAAGCTAACGAGCTAGCCATCACGGGGGTGTCTTTGGTGTCTTTGTAGCCTTTACAGAAGGTTTTTTATCCAGCCTGGAACATGTGCATCTTTTTGGAGTTGTTCAGCAATAAATCAAAACGCTTACATCCAAGATATATCCACTTGATGTCCATAATTTATAAATTTTCCGTCATTTTTGCTGCTAGCGCGATGCTAGCTGCCATTTTGGATGAGGGTTTGACCAATGACAGGCTGATCCGTCATCCACGTTGGTGTGCGTCATTACGCATCAACCACAGCTCTGTTATTGTTGATAGAGAGACGCACGGCTAGTGTTGAGGAGAGAGAGAGAGAGAGAGAGAGAGAGAGAGAGAGAGAGAGACGCGCTGCAGTTTTTAGTAGTTTTGTGGAGAAAGTTTGAGGAAAAAGTTTGAGGAGAAAGTTTGAGGAGAAGTTCCTGATAGGAACTGTTTTGAGGCTGGCACCAGTAAATATCCAAAATCCAAAGAGGCCAAAAGCGCCTGGACTTTTTTTGGAAAAATGTAAATAGTTTTGGTTCTGTATAAGTTATCATGTTTATTCCTGAGTTCCAGGACTCCAAAGACTTGAACAAACTGTTTTCCAGAGGAAATATGCTTAGCTTTTATTTATTTGTGTGTGTTTTCAATAAATATTTGAGTGATTCAATTTCCGTTTTATGTTTTCATTTGTCTTTATGGTCCCATTACTTATTTTACATTCAGGTGACATCAATGCAACACAAATATACTGACAGTGCAACTTGTCTTGAAAAAAAAGAGGTGTGTCAATTGTCTGTGCACAACAGGGTTGATGTTTTACAAGCTTTTTTAGTAAATAACACCAGGCGGAAAATTAATTGTAAAAATACCCTTAGGTCTTAAAGGGTTAAATCACCTTTCTTTCCCATTCTGACATTCAGTTTGGAGTTCAGGAGATTGTCTTGACCAGGACCACACCCCTAAATGCATTGAAGCAACTGCCATGTGATTGGTTGATTAGATGATTGCATTAATGAGAAATTGAACAGGTGTTCCCAATAATCCTTTAGGTGAGTGTATAGTACCCCTTTATAGTACCCCAGTGCTTCAGTTGTTGTTGTTGTTGTTTTTTTGTCAGTCGTTGCTCCTGTATGTGTGTGTTGTTGTTGTTGTGCACCTGCCTGTTCTTTGTAGCTACTCTTGTTCTTGGATTTTCTTTTTATATTGTTTGTTATTAATTAAATGTTCGTGCTACATTTGGATTCTCACTCTGCTTCATCCCTGCTCACACGTGACCGATATGAACTGTCCATGGCACGTTGCCAAGTCTCCATAGTATCACAGTCTGAGAAGAAAAAAAACCCATTTACCTCAGCAAAAAGAAAGCAATACTTCTGCACCTGCATAATGAGCCTTACCTTGTGTCGAGCGGAGTTCACTGAAGTAGGGATCGATACTTGTTTCTTTTCTGTTTTTAATGCCTATAAATACTGTATAAAATTGACTAAAGAGTTTCCTAGACATTCCAGTGGAGACTTAAAGATTATATTGGCTGTGCAAGACATGAGCTGACCCTTACCATGTGTTGCTTGGATAGTTACTGGAAAGCTCTCAGCAACACTAATTAGGCCTACTACATTTACTACATTATTACAATTACAATAAAAGCAACTCTTAGTTAAAAGCAACAGATTCATGTAACACAATTGCCCTTGAACATTTGTACAGTCAAAAATCTGAACCCCACAGGTCACGACCTGAGCATCAATCACAAGTTATTTGCAGCATGTGACGCTCCCTGCTGTCACTGAACTTTTGCTGTTTCCTTTGCTGCCATATTTATTGCTCAAATCTTATTGTCTGACTGCAAATCTTTTCAAGTCTGACCGAGGAGAGTTACCCTCACAATCACATCCTATCACAGGGTTTGCAGTTTCTCTAAAGCTGATCTCTGTTCTCAGAAGTAGAAGAAAGACATATGACATATCCCTATACTGCTTCACATCAATTATACATTCTCAAACCTGCATCAATTGAATTGATTAGACCTGCCATCAAGTTTAGATTATTTCTACCAACCTTATACCTTCTATTTTGGCTCACTGGAAAATTGTTCTTGCATGTCTCATGACACTTCCAAAGTGACAATGAGTGGTGCTAAAAGAGTGTTTTATTTGAAACAGATGAATGTGAATCTGGAAACACTTTATTATGTTGGTTGTTGTACGTATCACAGCAGTGACACTTGAAAAAAAATATCCTGTAATATCATATAGGCCTTGTGTTAAACCAGATCGAGCAACCAAGCAATAAACATGCCGTTAAGGATTACAAAATGTTGTGCAGTGCCTGGGCTCAACAGTAATGACACATGTAAGTAACTGTGTTCATTCTAATGCCTGATCTGAAATTTAGTGATTCATGTACAGTCAGATGTTCTTTGTCTGTGTGTCAGTAAATCAAACAAGTGACTAAACGTCAACTTGCGTTGTTTCTCTTAGTAGGATGAAAATTATCTGTTATTTAACAGTGATTAAAGTCTATAAAGAAAGCGATCAAAGAAAGCGATCAAAGAAAGCTCCCTTTGCAATCGTTGGAACAGCACGCGCTGCAGCTGTCAATCAAACAGGAGAGTTTATCAGTGACATGTTTATCAGTGACTCCCGTTTTATTTAACGAATCTCTTAACTATATCACGTGTGCACTGTTAGTGAAGATGAAAGCATTCGTTGGTGTTCAGAAACTGAGTTGCAATGATGAGATGGCTCAACATGTGAGTGATCGGCTACAATGATCATCACTGCAACCTTTCATGCCACGATCTTAATATAATACCATAGATATAATGTAAATATAATGCCATAGATATAATGTAAATATAATGCAACACTTTTCATGATTAGTTAACCATGAGAGCTGTAATAGTAAAAACGCGCTAAAAGAGAGAGTAATGCTTTTACAAATGAAAAGACGTTAGCCAATCAGAACAGTGGGTGTTTACACTGAACTCTCACACAGCAGACACGCCCCTTAAAATAGAGCGTTCAGAGCAGAGGGCTAAAATCAGGGTAGGAGAAATGCCTTTTATTGTAAAATGATGACAATTTTTGATGTAAAAAGCATTCTAACATTATAAGTGCATCACACGAAACATCCTAAAACAATAAAACAACGCAGTTCATGACCCCTTTAAAATTCTCCTTTTGTGGTCATAAAACAAAGAAGGTCATACAGCATTAGAACGACACCAGTGTGAATAAATTATTAATTAATTTTAGGATAAACTATCCCATTAACTGTTTTGTTTTAGGCATGTGTGTTGTCACGCATGTTTAAATATGCTCCACTAGAAGCTATGTTTTGTTTTAACAGTTGATAAAAAAACTCTCTGAATGTTTGGCATGTGTGGTGCTAGCATTACTTTTAGGCCCCGTCCACACGAAGCCAGAGCTTTCCCTATCCAATCTTTTTTTACCCTCATTTCAAGAAATATCCGTGTACACACGAGAGCACAGAAACCAACTCAAAGCGATGTAGTATACATGCTAGGCCAGTATGTGGCGCTGTAATTCTGACACAGAAATACACTAAAAACAGATAAGAAGAGTTGTGGTTAGAAGGGGTACAGCAATAGGAAGTGAGGCAAAATCTCACAATAAAATAACAATAAATAAATTTGCTACTTACCAGATGTGTTTTATTAACACCTACACCTACCACAACCCTAAACCTACCCTTACAATAATGCAAATACAGTAATTAAATGACGCAAAATTGATGTGCGCATGCCCAATGCCCGTAGTTTTATCCCTTCTAGTCTTTACCCGTGCGGGACGTGATGTGATGACATCACCGTTTCACAAAATATACGGATTGGCTGTACACACGAAAACGCAAGGGTGTCGTTTTCAGATTTATCCACTCTGGGACCCGGTTTAAAAAAATATCGGATTCATGCTCCCAAAACGCTGGATTCGTGTGGATGAAACGCTGATACGGTACAAATTTTTTACGTATACAGCTAAACGCGTCTCCGTGTGGACGGGCCTTAGTTAAGGTTTTATGTCTCTATTATGAATGTTTAGCATAGCCCTAATGTTTGTGTAATTTTTTCACAATTTCTGCAAGCTATAACACACACGTTGCGGGAGCAGGCTGTAGAAATTCAGGGGGAGCGGGATTAAGAAAAAAGTCCAGCGCAGGGCTCTATGTACAGGTATTCTATAGCTAAGTTATGCAAAAATGTAAAGGCATGTTTCTCCAATGAGCCTAGGTTTGGCAACTCCTAATTCATATATGCCGGTTCTAAACAATAGCTACATCCTTGGTTCCCAACCCTGGTCCTGGAGTACACCAAGCACTGCATATTTGAGATGTCTCCCTATGATCTAATACACCTGATCCAACTCATCAGCACATTAAAGACTCCAAAACCTCAGATGGGTGTAAGAGAGACATAAAAAATTTGCAGTGTTGGGGATACTCCAGTATCAGGGTTGGGAACCACTGCCATATAGTGTAGTATATAAGATTCACTGCTTATATCAAATCAAATAAAACATCCATGCTTAGGTAGCTGGTTTCTAGCTCATTCTAGGCCATTAGCTCAACAAGCTAATCATACTGTACCAGCCTAATTTAATTAAGCTGGTTTTGGACACTTTGTAGCTGGTCATTCAGTCAACAACATACTTGGACCAGTTGATGGCCATCTAAAACAGAATGTTTAAAAGTGAAATGTAGTTTCCTCAATGATGACCTTTCTTCAAAGATCTTTAGGTTGCATGTGAATAGCTTATAATTTGCCTTATTGCGGGGTGGCATTTGCACATGGGAGAGTATGGCAGTTGACATACCCTGGCATTCAGACAAAACAGGGGAAGTAAACAACTCATGATGATGCTCATTTAAGAGAATATAAATATTTTTAGAAAAACAGATCTGAACATTGTTAGGTTCCTAATAGTGCAAATTCATGGTAGTGGGAAGTCTCTTATGATAAGTCAAGTCAAGTCAAGTCAACTTTATTTATATAGCGCTTTTAACAATGCAGATTGTTTCAAAGCAGCTTTACAGTGTTAAACAGGAAAATAATGCAGCATCATTTTATTCAGCCGTCTAGCCATTCTGGAGAAAACGGTTATGTCATAAGTTCATTTCAATTATCATACAGTGACAGTGTGGGCTTTAGATCAGTAATTAGATCAGCAATTTAGTTTATATGGTTAATTTAGTTTAATAATTAGATTTATTTGGATATTTAGTTGAAAAGTTTTGAAAAATGTAGTGTCCCCAACTGAGCAAGCCTAAGCACCGCTTCTATGAAATTAGGATTGTGTGTGATGTACTGCTTTACCAGTGTTTTTAGCTATTAAAACACTTTTTATTATAATTTTAACAATGTAGAAATCAGATTGGTAGATTTTGCATGAGTATATAAAACCACACAACAATCTCACCCACCCTTAATCTTCAAGCAACATTTTTGCAAAAATGCTATAAATATATTTTTATTCCATGGATAATTCAAGATCTTAATTTATCAGATATAGACAAACTGTCTAATTTTAGTATATCTGCTGCTGGTGAGGGACTTTATTAGAAATTACAGCTTTGAAAAACAAAGGGTTAAAGGTAAGATGGGCATTTTTCATAGACACTTTTTGTTATACTGGTGAAACTCATCCTGATACCAATCAATAATAGTCTAAATATTAAAACATTTACATATTCTGTGGAAATCTCAGGAGCAAAAAATATTTGTCCAATCGCATGCGGTCCGAACTTGCTTGTCAACATATGTATTTCCATACCTCCACGCACCCTGCTTGTGCAGACATCACACGTCATCAAAGCATTGTAGACTCACGGTGAGGATTTGGAGATTGCTTTGAAAGGAGGTTGGGACCACAAACATGACCGCTCACACGCGACATCACCGCATTTACCGGTTCAGCAATACTAACTCTATCGTGGTTGAACAGAGCACTGTAATTATTTTTCATTTTAACTACAATCAAATGGATTTCTCCCCACATTTCGCATCTGTGGCACTTTATTGTTTCTGCTTGGCCGCGGCATCACAAGTGCGCAGACGCGCACGCGTGCAGCTTAGAGGGAACATTGGTCCATATAATACACCCAGCGCAATGCGACGCCAGACGCGACATAAGTGTTTTTTAGCTAGTTTCGGCTTGACGCAGTTATCCTTTTTACGTCCAGTGCCACATTGTTCAAATAGCAAATGCACTCGCACCCATCTGTTCGCCCATGGGATTCGGACTCGCCCTAAGTGCACCTGCGCCATGCACTTCAGACCATTCGCTCAGATTGTTAAAATAGGGCCTAATGTTTTTTGGTTCTGTACTTGCCTTGGGAATGTCGTTGTTGTGTGGCCAGAGGGAATTATGCCATACCCTACATGTTTTTGTGAAATGCCGTCACTGCTTTATTGCCCTTTGTTTGGCAAAGGTCTTTATTCGAATTTCATAAAACACCGCATTTCAGTAGTGTTTAGGTTTTGGGGATTTTTGGACAGTGCTATCGTGTAGGAGTATGAAACTAAATATGAAAATGAACTGCACACAATAGTTTTAAATTCTCAATAAGGCAGATTATGCTTATAAAAATAAACCCCACATAATGATGTGTCGAGACTACAGGAGCACAGGTGTCTCAGTTATTACTATAATGAGGGATGTAACAAATGAAATTTACACTCTAAATGACTGCATATAAAAAGCTGGAGCTTAGAATCTTGGCGAGCTAAAAGCTTTACATCCACAATTCTTATACAAATTATCACTGTGATTCTCCTGAGCAAATCTCCGAGCAAACAGATGAGACAAACCAGCCCTGACACATTTTTTTGCAAGGGTACAATACATGTCATGTTCTTTTCAACAACATCTTCACCTGACTGTCTGTGTTCACTTTCAATGTGTTTCAGCGAAATGCTGGAAGGCCAAATAAAAGCCCAAATATTGAGCTAAACGGCATGCTTTCATAAGACGTGGGAATATTGTGGCTTCCTGGAGACTGCACAAAGCTATTCTAATGCAAAGTGAAAGTGTTGCAGACCATATCACCTCTTTAAACCAACTGAGCTCAAACCCACAGTGACCAATACCTTTGGTAATTTACTAATTTACTCAAGTTACTTCTAAGCAGAAGGTCTTTCAATTCTTTCAGGTATTATAATATTCTGCAACTGTGGTGATCTGTGACTTAAACTGGAGTACACGGCACACTTGCACAGAATGTTAAGAAGGCATATGACAGCTATTGCATATGACAGCTCTGAGGTCAAGAAAAAGATCCACACACATTTCTTATTAAACAAAACAAAACAGGTGAGTAGCTCCTTTATTTGCAGTTGGAACACAACATTCATTTGTACCTTTCAATCACACTTAATGCTGTTCTTTGAGAGGATGTATTACTGTATGCACACCTAAAAGCCAATATCTGAATGACAAAATGGAGTGTGTGTGTGTGATATCACATGCATATGAACACTAGGTTTCAGACATTTATTCTGCCCTCTTGAGGGGTGTAACATCTGGAGGCAGCATTGAGGATAGATTATTTGAAGGCTGGCTTTCTAAGATGAAAGACATCTCTAGTCGGCACTCTACCTCAATTATAATCACATCTGACAACAAAGTGTGGTGGTTTCTAGGAAGTGAGTGTCTTCAATCTGAGGTTAATCACCAACAACACAGCCTACATGAGGTGGTCTTACCTGAGGAAAGCTGTCCGTTAGCTATCAGTTGCTCAACTGTGATCTGCATACTGCCATATTTGGACAAAATTTTGTTTGAGCCAATCACTTGAGCTGTAATTGTCATGCGACTGATCACACACATTTAACACATTGAATATTAAATTGAGCGTCAGCATCAGTTCTGGCAGACCAAGTAGTCAAGACACTGCTAACGTGATTGACAACACCACGGTCTCATCAGCTGATTTGCATCAGCTGTTTCAACTCCCCTCGCTGCTAATGGTTACGCTAAAAACAGGGCGCCTATTTAAATCAGATTCAGTTCGCTCTTACTACTTGCTGCTCGCTGCTTTGCAACCCACCACCTCCCCACCTCCTCCTGTCGTGTATAACGTGGCATTTACTTTATGTCATCGTTGCTGCTCTGTTCAAAGGGGGAATAGTTAAGCTCTCCCAGTCCTAAACTGTGTGTGCGTTCCCTGATGCTGCTGCTGTCCTCTGACTCTCTGCTATTTCATGGTTCTCATGAAAGGTCAGAGGACTCCCCTAACAGAGCCATACCGCCAAAAACTAAATTAAATTCAGATTCATCAACTTTTGCAAATTATTCAATAAAAATGTCTGAATCATTTTTATTGTCATGTGTATTCTTGACTTAATGGACCTGACAGAAATACAATTATTAAATATACTTATCTCATGTTCATGCAAAATATAACCGACAAAGGACTGAACAGAACAGGGAGAATAAATACACATGGTAAATGAGGGAACTAAACAGGTCTGTCTGGACGGAAATGAACTAATGAGAACTAATGCAGACATGACAGAAAATGAACTAAACAGGAGCCAGGGTGGAGCTTTGACTGATGGGCTGGGCGGCACCAGGAAGCCGTTCGACAGCGGCGGAACCATGGTGAGTGGAGGAACCCGTGAAGCAGTGAGGCTGATGGACCAGGGCAACATTGCAAGCCTGGAAGCCTGGTGCTGAGCTGCTGGCTCGTGGGACTGAGGTAGCAATGAGGACTCGGATGACCGGGGCGACGCTGGAGCGAGTGATGACGACTAGGAGGTTGTAGGAAGAGCGACCTCTTCTATTGATTCGAAATTTACATCAGAAATCAATATGTTTGTTGCAAAGGACTTAACAATCGAAAACAAAAGCCCAGCAGAAATGCAGATTAATAAAATCAGTGAACAAAATGTAGAAAAGAAAAGGAGTACATAAAGAAGATGGTTAAAGCTAATCTAACAGAAGCATAAAAAATTAGATGTTAGTATGCTGACATGTGGGCAGCATAGGGCAAAATCTGCATCTTGTTCCCCAGTCAGTGTTGCTAGTGGTGTGCCTAAGCCAAAATATTTATTTTAACCTAAGTAGTTTAAAGTATGCAGAGAGTCGTGTAGTATTAGTCACTTGCACCCACTGATATTTGATTTTGACCTTCGGCATATGCACTCAGCAGTGCCAACATACTTATTATGCTGCAATATTAGTGATTTCCACCTCTCCAAATGGTTGTGGGGATCATCTAAGTGCATTTTTGAAAGCCCTATGCAGGATACTTCAAATGGCAATGTCATAAATTTACAGCGCATTTCAAACAGGAGGGCTCAGAACAGCTAATAACTGAGAGCCCTCCAAAATGACCTTAAAAGAAGGGAACAGATAAAGGACACTTTCTAGAAGTGATGCCATGAAACACTTTTTCTAAGTCTAATTCTTCCCAGCATGTGTAATGTTTAAATGTTTTAAACGTGATAATAAATACACTTAAAATCAATTTCCAATTAATGCTGTTCCTTCAACTTTCTATTCATCAAAGAATCCTGAAAGACACATATCACTGTTCACTATCAATCAATCAATCAATCAATCAATCAATCAATCAATCAATCAATCAATCAATCAATCAATCAATCAATCAATCAATCAATCAATCAATCAATCAATCAATCAATCAATCAATCAATCAATCAATCAATCAATCAATCAATCAATCAATCAACCAATCAATCAATCAATCAATCAATCAATCAATCAATCAATCTACAAATCAATCAATCAATCAATCAATCAATCAATCAATCAATCAATACAAATAAGCAGCACATCTGTTTTCAACATTAATGATAAATGTGTAATAGGAAAATTACAAATGATGGAAAAATGTTATGTGTAGAAATGAAGTCAATTGTGTAGGGCTTGATTCAATGGTTGTGTAGAATTTTGTTTTCTAGCCATTAGAGTTTCAAAATTATGCAAATTGTCTTATTATAGCAGTGTTGGAAGTGTGTGTGTGTTTGCGAACCTTAGTAGCAGTGCACAATTGGGACCATCCTTCCAATTTTGGGGTATTTTTGATCAAATAAATGCAGCCTTGGTAAGCATAAAAGACACCCATAGATAGATACCCATTTATGAGCATAATTTATTCTTAGACATCAGATCATATTTTTAATTCTCTAAAAGCCAACTGAAATTTGCCCTCTATAGTAACCAAAACCCCAAATTATAGCACATTATCTATAAACCCAGGTCACTGAAATTCAATGCTAACAAAACATGACATGATACTACAATTCTCACTTTGCAGTTACCCCCAATTATCCCATCTGCTTTGTAAAGTTGAATTACCAAATCAGATCACAAGTCACTCATAATTGGTCAGGGTTTTTTTTTTCTTCTTCTAATTTTATAGCTGTCTTTCTATCCTTTTCTACTCATGACTTCAATTTGCACTAGCAAAGCGTAAAAGTAAAAACATAATATTGTAAAGTTGACATTGAGATGAAAGACCATGTGATCACAAGATTGATGTGTCTTCATCTCATAAGGCATCTCTCTGAAATTAAAGAGAAAATAATACACATATAATAAGATCATAGTGAGCGTAATTCTCTCAAATATATCTGCTGATGCTTCACGGATTCACTGACAATGCATTAAGTGCATCCTGACAATTTCTTCATCCAAAAACAAGATGCTCTGGAAAGAATCTAATTTATCTAACAATAAGGAGATGAATTCATTGGATCTATTGAAAAACATCCCTTCCGGAATAGTGAATTAAAGGATACTGTAGCTTGCAGCTACTTCTCTGCCGTCAAGCTCTCATGCAGGAAATGAAGGATTACCTGCACAACCTCGAGTGTGGCTGGAAAAAGAGACAGACACAGTGGAATAAAGGTGACGAGTCTCAGAGCGACTTTCATTATATATAAAAAATAAAGGATCTGACAGCAGATGGGTGACTAGGGAGATTGTGATATTCCTTTGGGGAGTCTTGACAGTAAAAGAAAGAGGGCTATGGTGAGGTGATGCAAGGTCTTCACAAGGGCTCAAGAGGCAGCTTGGTTATGTGTGCAATATTCCAGGTTTCAAGGATGCAAAGTGCATCTATCTCTATGGGTGCTGGGTTGGGATTGTGGACATGAAAGGGAGCATGCAGGTCACACAAATTCAAACCGTTCTAAGGGTGCCAATACCACTTCACCTCTCTATGTTCGAAAAGCAGAAAGAACTTTGAAACTGCCTGCAGTGAGGAGCGTGTTATTTTAAAACTGGAGGGTTTTATTAGAGTGTTTTGTCATATAACCAAATCACTCCAGCAGTGACTGGTAGGAACTGAAAAAAAAAACAGGATGGTGCTTGAGAGGAGTGATTAAAAACACTTTAACCCGGTCGATTTACAGCCTTTCAGTATGTGTTTTTCTTCTTGTGGCACTCAAAAGCTGAGGCTTTGACTGCAGTGGGAATAAGAATACCCCTAGTAAGCTGTATGTTGGAATATTTTGCACTAATGTTGTTACTATGAATCTTAGTGGTGTTCTATGCATATATACAACTATAAATAAGTTATTGAAATCATGGTGATATGACCAGTTTATATGGACTCAGCTCTTGGGTGAGAAGTGAATACATCTGATAAGTAATCTGAGCTAATATTATGAGAGAAATGTAATTTAGACTTACACTCACCTAAAGAATTATTAGGAACACCATACTAATACTGTGTTTGACCCCCTTTCGCCTTCAGAACTGCCTTAATTCTACGTGGCATTGATTCAACAAGGTGCTGAAAGCATTCTTTAGAAATGTTGACCCATATTGATAGGATAGCATCTTGCAGTTGATGGAGATTTGTGGGATGCACATCCAGGGCACGAAGCTCCCGTTCTACCACATCCCAAAGATGCTCTATTGGGTTGAGATCTGGTGACTGTGGGGGCCATTTTAGTACAGTGAACTCATTGTCATGTTCAAGAAACCAATTTGAAATGATTCGAGCTTTGTGACATGGTGCATTATCCTGCTGGAAGTAGCCATCAGAGGATGGGTATATGGTGGTCATAAAGGGATGGACATGGTCAGAAACAATGCTCAGGTAGGCCGTGGCATTTAAACGATGCCCAATTGGCACTAAGGGGCCTAAAGTGTGCCAAGAAAACATCCCCCACACCATTACATCACCACCACCAGCCTGCACAGTGGTAACAAGGCATGATGGATCCATGTTCTACCATCTGACTACCATCTGAAGGTCTCATCAGAAATCGAGATTCATCAGACCAGGCAACATTTTTCCAGTCTTCAACTGTGCAATTTTGGTGAGCTTGTGCATATTGAAGCCTCTTTTTCCTATTTGTAGTGGAGATGAGTGGTACCCGGTGGGGTCTTCTGCTGTTGTAGCCCATCCGCCTCAAGTTTGTTCGTGTTGTGGCTTCACAAATGCTTTGTTGAATACCTTGGTTGTAACGTGTGGTTATTTCAGTCAAAGTTGCTCTTCTATCAGCTTGAATCAGTCGGCCCATTCTCCTCTGACCTCTAGCATCAACAAGGCATTTTCACACACAGGACTGCCGCATACTGGATGTTTTTCCCTTTTCACACCATTCTTTGTAAACCCTAGAAATGGTTGTGCGTGAAAATCCCAGTAACTGAGCAGATTGTGAAATACTCAGACCGGCCGGTGTGGCACCAACAACCATGCCACGCTCAAAATTGCTTAAATCACCTTTCTTTCCCATTCTGACATTCAGTTTGGAGTTCAGGAGATTGTCTTGACCAGGACCACACCCCTAAATGCATTGAAGCAACTGCCATGTGATTGGTTGATTAGATAATTGCATTAATGAGAAATTGAACAGGTGTTCCTAATAATTCTTTAGGTGAGTGTATTTTATTATGCATTTGAACATTTGTGTTTGTTATTGGCTTCATTTAACATTTGCATTTGTCTTGGGGATAAAAAAGGGAGGCTCTCTCTGTGATTTCCTTATGCTGATTATTTGCATTATATTTTTAAGATTTTGCTAATAAAAACAGCAAACATCTTATTTGAACATATTTTCCTTAAGGTTTTATCAGCTAGATTAACCTTGCAGTCAATTCTCCCTCAGTTTCTCTTCACTGTGAAAGTTCATAGTGTAAGCAGACCTTTTAAGTGTTCGCTTTTTTCTTCTCCACTCTCTCCCTTTTCCTTTATGTTTTCTCTTTGACAACACGGCTAAAGAGTCCACAGCTATAATTTATGCGTTTGGATGACAGCAAACATATGAGAAACAGGAGTTATAACAGAGGATGAGATTAGTGTCCTTGGCCTGTTGGCTTCCAGCTTTGAAGCAGAGGCTGCGTCCCACGGTACACGTTTGTCAGAAGCTATCGTCTGGCCCATTCCATTATATACGTGCATGTCAGTATGTCCCAGTATAGACCTTCCTTTTCAGTTCTGTGTCATGTGAACCCGTGGTCAGAGGCCATCGGCTTGAAATTGCTGTGAGAATCCTTCGGGCGATTTTCGTGAAGATGATGTAGGAACACTGGCATATTGCTGTTTCATTGGTATGTTTTTGCTTCCTGCTAACTTAATTTAGCACCAGCTTCTGATAAGTGTGATCTCTGCCTAAAATCATTCACACATTTAATGAGACATGATATGAAATGCCTCGCCAACCATAATAATAAACATGCTTGTGAGTGGGTGTGTTTATTGATGGATAGATGAGTTAGTGTGTGTGTGGGGAAAGATTTATTTTTTTTGTTTTGTTCGTTTAAGGTTTAGGGGAGGGGTACAGTTGTCGCTGTATTCCTATAAGCTGGCAATCATTGGGACATGATAAAGACAGCTGAATTCATTGAAGAGACAGTTATCTTAATAGCACCGTTTAACATGCAAATTTGAGAAGCTTACTGTCAACTAAAAGTGACCCAGTTTCAAATGAAACCGGTCTCTGTATTGGCAAATGTCACCATTATGTATCTAATCAAATCTCCATATGACATGCTGTGATCATACTACAATTATTTGACTGTTGATTACAGCATCATCTCTTTTGCAATGCAACCTTCTGTAAGCTGACATCTGTCATACCTGTAAGCTGACATCTATCTTTTCATTGCATCCAATTTCCCTTTGAGTGTTTATTTATCTTTTTCATTATAATTACATTTTGAGAGAGTTAAAAAATAAGAGACTGATTCAATAATATTTTCAGCTACTAATAGACGTGTAGAAATCTCAACTCTATATTCCAGGGTATTTCAGTTTAGGGTCCAGGGACCCCCAGGGACCATTATGGGGGGAAGAAACTCACAAATGGGTTACACATGAAATAAGGGAACCAACGGAAAAAAAAAGATACATGAACAGGGGAAGCACATGGCAGGATCACATGGTGGGATGAGGGAATCACATGACAAAACCAGGAACATGACAATGGGAAAACTACAAAATAAGAGACATTAAAACATGGACATGAATACAAAACCCAAAACCAAAAGTGACAAATAGTGAGCATAAAAAATATACACTCTCAACACTATAAAGTAAATTATGTGCAGATAAAATCATAACCACATCTTTCAGCTGAGTACAATGAGAATGTAAAAACTACATACAACAATATAATGACCGCCTTCCTAATATTGTGTTGGTCTCCCTTTTGCTGCCAAAACAGCCCTGACCCGTCGAGGCATGGACTCCACTAAACCACTGAAGGTGTGCTGTGATATCAGGCACCAAGATTTTAGCATCAGATCCTTTAAGTCCTGCAAGTTGCTAGGTGGGGCCTCCATGGATCGGACTTGTTTGTTCAGCAAATCCCACAGATGCTCAATTGGATTGAGATCTGGTGAATTTGGAGGCCAAGTCAATACCTCAAACTCGTTGTGCTCCTCAAACCATTCCTGAACCATTTTTGCTCTGTGGCAGGGCGCATTATCCTGCTGAAAGAGGCCACAGCCACCAACCACCATTTCCATGAAAGGGTGTACTTGGTCTACAACAATGCTTAGGTAGGTGGTACGTGTCAAAGTAACATCCACATGGATGGCAGGATCCAAGGTTTCCCAGCAGAACATTGCCCAAAGCATCACACTGCCTCCGCCGGATTGCCTTCATCCCATAGTGCATCCTGGTGCCATGTGTTCCCCAGGTAAGCGACGCACACGCACCCGGCCATGCACGTGATGTCTATGGCTATGCAGCCCCATATGCAACTGCGATGCACTGTGTATTCTGACACCTTTCTGTCAGAACCAGCATTAACTTCTTGAGCAATTTGAGCTACAGTAGCTCGTCTGTTTGATTGGACCACACGGGCCAGCTGCCCACGTACATCAATGAGCCTTGGCCGCCCATGACCCTGTCGCTGGTTCACCACTGTTCCTTCCTTAGACCACTTTTGGTAGATACTGACCACTGAAGGTGGGGCCTCAGAAGAGCTGCAGTTTTGGAGATGCTCTGACCCAGTCGCCTAGCCCAGTGGTTTTCAAACCTGTCCTGGAGGCACCCCAGCCCTGCACATTTTGTATGCCTCCCTTATCAAACACACCCAATTTAGTTCTTGCATTCTCTACTAACAGGCTGATGAGTTGAATCAGGTGTGATAAATGAGGGAGACACACAAAATGTGCAGAGCTGGGGTGCCTCCAGCACAGGTTTGAAAACCTCTGGTCTAGCCATCACAATTTGGCACTTGTCAAACTCGATCAAATCCATACACTTGCCCATTTTTCCTGCTTCTAACACATCAACTTTGAGGACAAAAAATGTACTTGCTAATATATCCCACCCACTAACAGGTGCCATGTTGAAGAGATAATCAGTGTTATTCACTTCACCTGTCAGTGTCATAATGTTATGCCTAATCGGTGTATATAACTATTGAAAACATATACTATTTTTTTTTGATTTACAAACAACTTTTTCTTTAAAATATGCATAATATTAAGTATACGTGGGTTTTTGTACATGCAAACATATAGGCCTAACAGACATTTTTTTTTCTTTGAAGTAGCATACATGAATCATTCACAATAGGCAAGGCAAGAAAAGGCAAGTTTATTTATATAGCATATTTCATAAACTATGGTAATTCAAAGTGCTTTACATAGAAAAGGTAATTAAAATAATCAGAAAATAAAAGTAAGGAAAATGAAAACAGTTATATAAGTAATTAAAAGAGATACAAAGATGATGGAGTTATAAAAGCAATTAAAAGAGTACAAAGATGATACATAGATAGACTTCTCATCTGGTAAAACATTTCAGCTTATATTTAATTAATTTCCCCACATGCTCTGGGACTTCCCCATACTGGTTGTCTCTTTCTGAACTGAACCTGCTTTAAATAGGCGCCCTGTTTTTAGCGTAGCCATTAGCAGCGAGGGGAGTTGAAACAGCTGATGCAAATCAGCTGATGAGACCGAATTGTTGCCAAAGCGTTAGCAGTGTCTTGACTACTTGGTCTGCCAGAACTGACGCTGTCGCTCAATTTACACCCCACTTCCTGTGGTCGAAACACACACACCGAGTACCACCCCAAAGTCCCTAGTTCCTGGGGAAAGTTCCCGCGGTGGAAACATGGCTTTTAAAGTAACTATTTCAAAGTAAATCCTACACCATTTTATTCTGTGTGGTGCTACTCATCCGATCAGTGTTTCCGTTCGGAAAGACACTCACTCCAACAAGGAGCAACTCCTCTCAGCACCCTGAGCCGCACTAGAGCTGATGACTTCATCATCTGAAAGCAGAGTGACAAATGACAAAATGATTGTTATGGCTGTGTTTGAGATACGGCAGACAGAGACAATTGTTTTACAAATCATAATAGGATGGTTTGCCCAACGTGAAGTGATCGTCTGTTGTTCTGGAGTCAAACAGAGAGGGAAATCAGAGGGAAATTGCTGTATTTTTGCAGAGGGGTTTAATGCTGCTCGTGGATGAGGACCAGATGGAATATGATGAGACTGATATCATAACTCAATTTTACCATGACAAATGAGATCAACATTAACTGCATGAGTTTAGAAACAGTCACAATATGTCGATAGCTATATGGTTATGCCTCTTAAAATAACACAGCTCTAGTCCATAATAATAGCATAAAAAATGATACATAGAGCACCACATTCAAATATACCTAGATACATTATAGCATGACTGAAAAGTAACTGCATCCACAAATACGTTAAATGTTTACTCAGTAATTTTTCCTCATTCAAATGTTTTACACAAACATTCTTGAATAGAAAAAAGGTTTAAAATTATGTTTACTTACATGAGGTGAAGACCCCCTCATGAGGCCAGATATGTTTACATCACACGATCAGCCAAATAATAGTCTTACATCTCAGCAATTCCCTTTATTATTTCACATATTCACTCTTGAAATAAATTAATCATTGCTGCCTTTGAATAGCATATTTCAACAATGGCATCAGTAACTGAAACTTTTATGAATTCTGAAGTCAAAACACAATCGGCAAAAGTAAAAAGCTAATTTTATGACTTCAACATCACCACCATTAAGCTTTTGACAACTCCTTCAGTCTTTATGATGAAAGAGTAACCCATGACCTGACGCATGACGCATTGACGAACGCGGAAGCGCAGAGGATAGAGAAAAACAAAACACTGGTCACGAATTAGATGTCTAAAGTTAGAATTTGTAAGGAGGATTTCGATATAAGAGAACAGGAGCTTGAGTTTGTTGCCCAGCCTATATTGTTTAAACCGCAAGAGGCGTCAAAGCTTACGCTACTACATCTTACGTCATACATCGCATCAGATGTTACTCTTAAGTCGACTTCCGTAGGCCATCTGCTCGAAGCTATTTATTTTAGTTTGTATTTTTTTTAATATATGGATATTCTTTTTACACAAACCCATCTCTTTGCTTCAGAAGGCCTTTATTAACCCCCTGGAGTCTTATGGATTACTTTTATGATGGATGGATTCACTTTTTTGTACTTCAAGATCAGAACCGCCATTCACTACACTTATAAAGCTTGGAAGAGCCAGGACATTTTTTTAAATATAACTCAGATTGTGTTTGTCTGAAAGAAGATCATATACACCTAGGATGGCTTGAGGGTGAGTAAATCATTGGGTGATTTTCATTTTTGTGTGAACTATACCTTTAAAATGTTAAATATACTTATTTGAATGGAATGCTATTGGATAGTTCACTCCTAATTGAGTGATTTGTTACATAATGTAACACTTTACTGAGATACAATTTCACTTGAGAAAGTGTTAACCAAATCTGCCATGCTTAATTACCAGTTTGAAAACAAACCCGGTGAGGACAGTGGCCACAAGTCAAGTCCTTTTACTAGTTTTTGACAATATACAGTTCTAAAGGCACAATGCATCAACTCGTGAGGTAATGACAGTCAGTGATGGCAGGACATAGGTCACACCTCAGACATCCATGGGTGAGAGAACAGTCACTTGCGCAGACAAACAACTAAGTGAAGTGGCACTCAGTGGAAAAGAGGCCACACACACCCTGCTGTGATTACTAAGCACACTATTTGCCTTGATTTGTACATGCACCATTTGCAAACTACTTGAAAAGTTTTTCAGCTTCACATGCAGAGTTGATTGTACATATTATATATAACAAATGTTTGTTGTATTTAACATACTTTTCTTACACTTCTCTCTCTCCTTTATTTTTCTCACCTTCCTGCCCCCCTCCCCCCTTTACCACCTTTACATCTTTTTTTGTGCCTTTTCTCACCAGAGCTTCACACAACACCTATAGCTCCAAAGACTGTCATCTTCATCTTCCACTCTTCCTTCCATGCCAGTCTACTGGTGACACTAAAAGGCTGTTTCATGACCATTTTAAAAACCTTTTGGACATTTGTTATTTATAATAAGCTCATTTGTAATGCATGAGGTTACATAAAACAGAAAATGTCAAAATGATACTAAAGCGTTCACATTGCTGGAGGGAAGATATCGCATTAGCTCAGCATAAAAGATGCTGGTTTGTTCCTTGATTACAAACTTAGTCATTTTTGAATTAAATTGTCAACAGATAGGATAAAAATAAGGATGAGCAAGAAATGTGAATTGTCAAATTAGACTTTTTTTGCAGATATTTAAAAATGCATAATTAAAAAAAAAAAGAATTGTTTGTTATTTTCACATGGCACACTGAAGAAAAAAAAAAAGAGGAATGTCAAATGACATTAACTGAACAGCTGGGAATACGATAATGGGCCCGATCATACACCCGGTGCAATGCGACGCCAGGCGCGACACAAGTGTTTTTAGGTAGTTTCAGCCTGACGGAGTTATCATTTTTACTTCCAGTGCCATGTTGTTTAAATAGCAAATGCATGTGCGCCCATCTGTTTGCCCATCAATGTACTGGTCTGAAAATGAGGTGTGTTCAGGTGCATTGTTGGCGCGTTGATATTTTGAGGCAACTGAAAACGACTGAGCCATTGACCAACAAAACCTGGTCTAAAGTCAATAGCGCAGTGTTTTTTGTGCTATTTAAAGGGCGCGTTAGTAATATGTGCCTATAGATGGGTGCACAACGCACGTACACTCTTCTTATTACACACACTCTGCAGCAGCACTCAAGCATTTTTAAATATTAAAAATAAAAGGATTCCTCTTTGGAGAAGCGTTCAGTCTTTCCGCTCGCAAATTCCGCCATGTAAATAGCGAATCCGCCATGGCACGAGCACAACTGGCTTGTAAAGGGAATGGGAGATGAGACTCTGTTTGGTTTATTAGACGTTACGCCCAAAACACACCCATGACTCATTAAGAGACTAGGTACAACCCTTTTAGACCATGTGCCGGTTTTTTTTTCCATTGTTAAACTAGCTAAAGTGGATTCGGACACGACCTAAGTGCACCAGCGCCATGTGCTTCAGACCATGTGCTCAAATCGTTAAAATAGGGCCCAATGTTTCATGTGGGATTCAGTCCTGTGATTGGTTGATTTTCTTTCGATATTTCATTTCATGACTTAAGAGGGTGAAAGGGCAATGTTGAACCTCTTTAGCCACTGAAGTCTTTCTCCGCATCAAGAAAGAAAGAATCCAAACGTCTAGAACTCGCGTCCAGTGTTTTTTCTTTGTTTTTTTTGCCTCTAAGTCGTGCCTTAAAATCGTTTAATGCACAGTTAGCCTTGGATTATCACATATATTTGCGTGTTTGTGTGTGTGGGTGGGTGTACCATGCTTTAGAGAATAATTATGAGAATAATAATGAGAATAATTTCATTTTACATTAAAAGGCTTTTTAAACTATTTAGACTGAGGTCAAACATTCAATGACCTTGCTTGAAGTGCTGAGCAGATAAGAGTGACAGGATTTAACTGCCCTTTAATTAACCCCTGCATATAATAGCAGAAGCACTCCACTTTGTAAGAAGTTAATTAAGCTAATTTGAGCTTCTTATGTCAGTTTGTTTGTATGATTGGTTAGTTTTACTAACATATAGGCCTAGAGCCATTCCTACAAAGTAGCAGGAGACCAAAACAAGGCCAAAACAAATCATATTTGCAGGGCTATTCTAGCATTTTGAATTTATAATTTTTGTAAGATTTTGGTGTAATGATCTGAAATGGTGAACGTGATTTTGCCAAGTACAACATGTTCCTGGATTAACATCATTTAGGGATAAATTTTGGGTAGGCTGAGGTTTAGGGGTATGGGGGTTAAGACTACATTTTTGGACAGGTATGTTGCTCCAGGATCAACAAAGTTTGTTGACACAGGAACATGTCTTACATGTCAAAATCACGGTGACCGCTTTGGTCTAGCTTTAACTTGTGTTTCTATTACGTCCACAATATTTATCCTGTATTAAAAGTTCAAAAGGCTCATTTGTTTAATTCATTTCACAGTTTAGCAGTTCTGTAAGATTGCATTCTTCATTCAACTTAAATTTATACAGCTTGAGAATGAAGAATGTAAAGGCCATTAAAGAGTTAGTTCACCCAAAAATTCTGTCATTAATTAATCACCCTAATGTTGTTCCAAACCTGTAAGACGTTCGTTAATCTTCGGAACACAAATGAAAATCTTTTTGATGAAATCTGAGAGCTTTCTGTCCCTCCATTGACACCTATGCAACTGACACTTTGAAGCTTCAAAAAGTTAATAAAGAGATCGTAAAACTAATCCATATGAATTTAACTGTTTAGTCAAAATTTTCTAAACAGACTGATGAACAGACTGAATTTAGGCTTTTATTCACATATAAACATTCATCAACACACATCAGTTGTGGTAAACTGAAGCTCAAACATGTTCGCTTGATGTGCAAGAGCCAATGAGGTTCATTCTCGTGTGTTACGCTGAGCGTTAAGTTTGTTCTCACGCATCAAAGAGGGTTGGGTTGAGCTTCTGTTTATGTTCACTGATCAATGTTAATGTGTGATAAAATAAAAAATTTAATCTGTTTATCATATAAAGTGATCAAGTCTCTTCAGAAATTTTGACTAAACCGCTCATTTCATATGGATTCGTTTTACAATCACTTTATGAACTTTTTGGAGAGTCAAAGTGGTAGTTGCGTAGACGGTCAATGGAGGGACAGAAAGCTCTCAGATTTCATCAAAAAGATCTTAATTTGTGTTCAGAAGATGAACAAAAGTCTTACAGGTTTGGAATGACATGAGGGTGAGTAATTAATAACAGAATTTAAAATTTTGGGTGAACTAAGACCAAACATTCAAGAAGAGCAACCAAGAATACATTTAGGACACTATTTTCAATCTCTCAGGGATAAAGTATAATCATTTGCAGTCAGAGCAGTGGATTGGCATCAGCACTGAACAACTAAAACTGATAAAACTGTGCTCTTCTGCAGCATTCATTTTCTATTATATTTTTGCACACTTGCTTGAGGACCCAAATATATGTTCTGGCATGAACATTGTTTTTCACTGCCAAATCTCTGAAAGCATCTGAAAGCATCTGTATAACAGCATACTTCTCACACTCTCAAAAGCTCAGCAATGGCAGAGGTGGAGACAGTGATGTCCTCAATATTCTGTTTGTTTTTTCACAGTTTGAGATCCTTGAAGTGAGTGTTGAAGAGTGTTATCTATCTATCTGTCTATCTATCTATCTATCTATCTATCTATCTATCTATCTATCTATCTATCTATCTATCTATCTATCTATCTATCTATCTATCTATCTATCTATCTATCTATCTGTCTATCTGTCTGTCTGTCTGTCTGTCTGTCTGTCTGTCTGTCTGTCTGTCTGTCTGTCTGTCTATCTATCTATCTATCTATCTATCTATCTATCTATCTATCTATCTATCTATCTATCTATCTATCTATCTGTCTATCTGTCTATCTGTCTATCTATCTATCTATCTGTCTATCTATCTGTCTGTCTGTCTTCACATGGGCATTCACTTTTGGCTTTGTATATGCATTACAAGAGCTTGAAGTCAGAATGTACTGTTCTTGATGTGCACCTCCACATTTTATTAAGAATTGCTGGAACTAAAAAAGCCAAACAGCCACACAGTTCAATTTTCAATACCAATGAACAAACATGTTTTATTTACTTAACAACAACACAAATAACTTCAGGTT
The DNA here is from genome assembly GCF_949357685.1 of Gobio gobio. Taxonomy (NCBI): domain Eukaryota; kingdom Metazoa; phylum Chordata; class Actinopteri; order Cypriniformes; family Gobionidae; genus Gobio; species Gobio gobio. The sequence continues at coordinate 18,280,191 of NC_137102.1, read as the reverse complement.
TCAAGTATTAACACCGCATATAACCTTATTTTCACTTATTTGTGACACAGTTGGGCTTTTGAGATTCATACTTCCAGAAAAACACCTGCGAAAACATAACAGAAATCATATCCTCCTATAGCTACAAAAAAGTAGGTACCACATATCTGCCACTTGTTAATTCACTGTTAATACATGGCACATTACAATTATGTGACTACTTCTGGTGACAAATATTTCACCTCATGAGAGAAGATGGTACCTGTGTTCATCAAAGCCATCAGCACCCCGGACAGCATGAAAGGTTTCATACAGAATCTACAGAGATTATGCACTTAAAGGGATAGTTCACCCAAAATTGGGCATTCTGTCATCATTTTATGGAACACAAAAGCAGCTTAGACACATTACTAGACAGCATCATATGTGTTGGAATAATGGATAAAGAAAGTCATGTGGGATTAGAATAAAGCAAGTAAATAATAGGTGAACTGTCCCTTTAACTGTGTGAAATTGCTCTCGTCTGCTAAAGATCACTGATCCTAATAGATTATTCCATGATGACATTCTCAAAGAAAGAGAGAGGCTTCACTCTGAGCAAGAAATGAGATGTAAACTCATGAAGAGCAGCAATGGGGTGTTTATTTGTGAGTGTTGTTCTCCAAATGTGATTCTCTTCTTATCTGCATGTGTGTTATTTGAATTTCACACCATTAGAATGAGTAATCATTAACAATGTGAACTTAGGCTCTTATGTGTTTTCATGTGAAGTATTATGAAAGGTTGCATTATTTCCACTGACTGAACATCTCTGCTGGAAAGAAGCTATTGGCTTCACTTGGAGGAAAAATCGTTCTATTACTGCAGAAGTACAAGCCTAAAAAATACCTAAGTGAACCGTTGCAAATTACGACAGGGAAATAGCTTTTGCGAGACAACAGAATAAGACACTTTTTATTCACTTAAAAAAACTAGAAACCCACAAACTCTTCATTCACATTTCATTTCTCAAATTAAATCTTCAAAGGGATAGTTCATCTACAAAAATGAAACATCTGTCATCATTTACTCACCCTCATGTCATTCCAAACCTGTGTGGCTTTCTTTCTTATGTAGAACACGAAAGACTTTGTATCGCAGAATGTTCATGATGCTCATGCTCTTTTCTTTTTTCTTTTTCTTCTTTGGAGTCTAACAGCCCCTATAGTCCACATTTACTTTCACAGTATAGAAGAGAGAAGCATGATCATTCTTATAAATTTCTACTTTTCTTTTTGGTCCCACAGATTTAAAGAAAGTCTAATTTGGAACAACATGAGGGCGAGTAAATAATACCAGACTTCCTGTGCTTTTTGAGCACACTTATGGTCACTGAAATATTTATTAAATTGGCTTTTTTATTGTATCAGCTTTATTTTATATTTACAGATTTATATACAGTATGAAGCCCCGCAAGAAAAAATACATATAGTGGCCACAAATAAAGAATTAGTTCCCACAACTTTAATTCAACAATTAATTAATGGCCACATTTGATTAATTTGTTCTCTCATTTGAGTTAAGTTGTGGTCCTGTTGTACTAATTTTCCCCCTCATTTTAGTTACATTTTGGTCCTAAATCAGGGCCAAAAATAAGTCGTGGGAACAAATTCCTAAGGCCATGATGACAATTTGCATTTCATGGACTCAAATAGATAAAACTTTTCTAAAGATCCATTTAATTACAGGGCAGAAATGCAATTTTATGACAAATATTTTTTGTCTATAATTGCACTTTGTATTGTAATAATGATTATTAATGTCAACTGACTCCGAGAACCGTTTATGAATTAGTCTATAGCTTTTTATGCCTCCTTTGCCAGCAAGGATTTTACTTCTTGTTCCATTACCCAAACCCGCTCTGGTACCACTGCAGTCCAAGTCACCCCGTTTCATTTTGGAGGAGGGTGACCGAACTGCAGTCTGTAACCTTTCTCTACAGTACACTGTTAAAAATTTGTTGTAATTTTACAGGAAATTCCTGGCAACTAGTTGCCGTAAATTTACAGCAAGTAAGATACAGTATTTTTCCTGTTTTTTTTAATACAATAAAGTACTGTATTTATACAGCAATACTACTGTGATTATTACAGTAAAATGCTGTAATTTATTATAATTTCCTGTAAATTTACTGCAACTCAGTTGCCAGGAATTTCCTGTAATTTTACAGGACAGAATTACAATGAAATATTCCTGTTATTTGTAAATATACAAATACAATAAAATACTGTAATTTTCTGTCTTCCGCAATTAACAACAAAACAATGGCCTCTTTTCTTTGTTTTATTAACACACTATGCAACAACACATTACACACTTATAAAAGTATCCACTTTTTTTTCATACAAAAATTACAGTCTCACGGGAGAATCCAGCTCATTTCCAGATGTTCAGAGAGCCCATCATCAGGGGGGAGGTGGGGGGTTTACTATAAAGGCTCACACCACTACTAGCCCATCAACTCAAAAGTCCAGGAGTTCTTAAGAGGGTGCAGACAGTTGTGTTGAGCCTGTGTCTCTTTTCTGCTTTGCTGCCCACCTGGGAGAGAGAGAGAGAAAAAAAAAGGTTTCACGTTTTCATATCTGTTGATGAATACAGTGTAAAAAAATAAAAAGTTACCTAATTCCTACTTGCTCATAGAAGAAAACTACCTTGATGTATTTAACATTAACAATTTATATATTACAACAACTTCACATTAGAATATTTTATGTGAATTTAAACAGTTTCCAGTCAGGATTTCTTTTTCAAATGGTTAAAATGTACATTAAAAAGTTGGATGGAGACCCAGCTATTGCCGTTAAGTGTCATCTAGAGTTGGTATTCATTCCCCTGCAGGACATTTATTTAAACAAAAGAGTCTGACAGACAGCAGTTTAACATCACAAAATTTGACATTAATTAATTAATGAAAGTCGTAAAGTATGGTCATGGTATTTTTCAGATGCTTTTGTCCAAAGCGACACAATATACAGTAGATGCATACATACAATGACATATATTGAAGAAAAACATTGTAAAAGCCAATGTAATTATAAATGTTAAGTTGTTAAAGGGTTAGTTCACCCAAAAATGTAAATCCTGTCATTTATTCCTCATGTCGTTCCAAACCCATAAGACCTTCGTTCATCTTCAGAACACAAATGAAGATATTTCTGATGAAAACCGAGAGCTCTCTGACCCCTGCATAGACAGCAATGTAACGAACACTTTCAAGGGGCAGAAAGGAAGTAAAGACGTCGTTAAAATCTTCCATGTGACTCCAGTAGTTCAACCTTAATTTTACGAAGCAACGGTAATTATTTTTAGGCGCAAAAAACAAACAAAATTACTTGATTGAACAATTTCTTCTCATCTGTGTTAGACTTCCTAGTTCTACGGCAGAACTTACTTATGCGTCATGGTGCTCACGTGAACAGTGTCGGCCAATGGTAAGCCAGCGTTCTGAAGACGCTGCACTGTTTGCAATATGTGAACAGAGTCTGACACAGGCTAGAAGAAATTGTTGAATTAAGTATTTTTTTTTGTTTTATTGCGCACAAAAAGAATTTTCGTGGCTTAATAACATTAAAGGGTTAGTTCACCCAAAAATGAAAATTCTGTCATTAATTACTCACCCTCATGTCGTTCGACACCCGTAAGACCTCCGTTCATCTTCGGAACAGAAATGAAGATATTTTAGTTGAAATCTGATGGCTCTGAAAGGCCTCCATTGGCACAGTGCATGCTTCACTCTCAAGACCCTTAAAAGGTACTAAAGACGTTGTTACATAGGTCCATCTCACAACAGTGGTTCTAAAATAACTTTATGAATCGGCGATAATAGTTTTTGTGCGCAAAAAAACCCTAAATAACGACTTACATAGTGATGACGATTTCAAAACACGGAATCATGAAGCTTTGAAGCGTTATGAATCAGCGAGTCGATTCATGATTCGGATCGCGTGTCAAACCGCCAAACCGTCATCACTATGTAAGTCGTTATTTAGGGTTTTTTGCGCACAAAAACTATTATCGCCGATTCATAAAGTTATTTTAGAACAACTGTAGTGAGATGGACTTTGTAACAACGTCTTTAGTGTCTTTTAAGGGTCTTGATAGTGAACCGTGCCATTGTGCCAATGGAGGCCTTTCAGAGCCATCAGATTTCAACGAAGATGAACGGAGGTCTTACGGGTGTCGAACGACATGAGGGTAAGTAATTAATTACAGAATTTTCATTTTTGGGTGAACTAACAATTTAAGGTTAAACCACTGGAGTCACATGGACTATTTTAACGATGTCTTTATTTCCTTTCTGGCCCTTGAAAGTGTTCGTTACATTGCTGTCTATGCAGGGGTCAGAGAGCTCTCGGTTTTCATCAGAAATATCTTCCTTTGTGCTCTGAAGATGAACGAAGGTCTTACGGGTTTTAAAGAGGAATTAATGACAGGATTACATTTTTTTGGGTGAACTAACCCTTTAACAACTTAACATTTAGAATTAAATTGGCTTTTACATTGTTTTTCTTCAATATATGTCATTGTATGTATGCATCTACTGTATATTGTATGTCGCTTTGGACAAAAGCGTCTGCTAAATACCTTAACCATACTTCACCAAATTTGACATTAATTAATTAATGAAAGTCGTAATGTTAAACTGCTGTCCGTCAGACTATGGCAATAGCTGGGTCTCCATCCAACTTTTTAATGTACATTTGAAAAAGAAATCCTGACTGGAAAAAAATTCACATAAAATATTCTAATGTGAATAAAAACTTTTATTTGGATTGACTCGATATTTCGTAGAGATAACAGAGCTGATGGAAATGCTCTCTAATTAGAATGTTTTTTTTTTGAGTGTGCCAAATTTGTACGAATGCACTTAATGAGCAAATGAGTTGGATGGAAACCTGTCTATTGACATCAATGCATATAGTATATCATAGAGCCTAATAATACTGGACAAAAAGGAAGTGATTAATGGGACTTTCCATATGAGAATGATAGATCTATTTTCTTTATTAGTGTGTAAACAGTTTAAACATACCTTTGGACAAATTCAAGAGTGCTTGAGGCCTCTTTAGGATACTGCAAGTTGATGTCGTTCCATGGACATCATCCACTTGTCCGCATAGTGTCTCTCCTGAAATGCATTACAATATGATAACTAAAAGAGCACTAGAAAACTGCACGACATAAACACACACAAGTGGCAATGTTGGCATGCAGAATTCCAGCACAGTGCTATTAAACAAAAAAGGGAAGAATATACCTTGCACAATTAAGCAAGGTGTACTGGGTAGGGTCTCTCTCTGGATATCAGCAGCTGTGGCATTGGGCTAGGGAATAAAAATGTAAACATTACAAAAGGTAAATTACACAGCAAATTCCAATTACTATTATTTTAATATTCCATACAGTATGCCAGGCAGCCATATATAATTTGAGACAAAGAAAATGGTCCACTCAACACAGAAGAAAAAAATGGCTAATATTTTTAATATACTGTATGTATGCTACACCATCTAAAACAGTTAAAGGATGTTAGCCAGTCAACTCCCTATAGCGGTTCAGACTGTCTATGGAATATTAGAATAATTTTGAATAGATAGTCTGTGTGAAGACTATATTATCAACACAATGGTATTGCACAAACAATTTACAATTGCTATCGTCATTGTGGTGGTTTTCCATTAGTTACTAGTTCAGCTCGCCTCAACTGTATTCACCAAGTTTGCTTTTCCATTGTGAAAATCTCATGCCTTGTGGCTGTAAGGTAACTGTGACTGTACCCGTCGAAGTAACAAGGCGAGCCGATGAGATGACGTTCAGATCAACGGCTCTGGTTCTGATATAATTGACAACTAATCCGTGTCTGAAATAATCCAGCTAGGAGCCGATGTGCAGCTAATTTACTCCCGCGGCGGTGTTACAGCTGCTGATGAGTTTGTCTACGTTAGTAACTTATGATTCCTTCGGTGTTGACCGTTCAGGACCGCGGTGAAGTTCGCGTCTTACTCTATCAGTTAAGTTGGATAGAGTAAGACGCGAACTTCACCGCGGTCAGTTCAGGTTTCTACCGGGAGCGAGCGAGTCGAGGCGAGCTAATTTTAGTAACGGGACCTAACGCTAATGTCACGGAAATAGACCAAACTAAACAAACAGCACTCACTCAGATCACCGGTATTAATATATCCATAGACTTATAAAATAAATGTCATGTTACATACCTGAGATGTTCCTTCTTCCAAAAATGGTTGAATACTTCTGGTACCGTTGGCCGGCTGGCCGCGTAAATTTCGAAATTCAAACAGCAGCGATCCCACAATGCAATGCGGTTGCTGTAAAATAACGCTTCTACAGTGTAGTTACAATAATATTACAGGACTGACCAAAATTTCCCGTCATGCATTTGCATTTACAGGAAAACCGTGAATACAATACGTTGTTGTAAAATTTATTGTAAAAATTACATCAATTGCTAACAGTGTACGCAATACCCATGTGTAGAAATATTCGGAAGGCACTCCCATGCGCCGAGATAATCTACTAAGGGAACCAGCCTCTCGAGGCTGGCCTCGGGTGTTAAACGAGCCTCGTTCCCAACCCCCTGAAGCGGCTGCCCGGCAGGAAGTAGTTGGGAACGATTTTCGGTGTGCGGACGCGTGAGCTGCCCAGACGCAGGTCTTTCCAGAGGTGGCTGGAGCAGCATGCGTTCGCAGGAAATCGATGTGGCCTGAAGCATCTGTGACGGTGGGATTACCACATCGATTTCCCCAGAGCGCCGCGGAGGAAGCAACCTCGGTTGCCCCTGCATGGGGGGGACCGCTCTTAGAAGCCCAGCCGAAGCTAGGACTTCTTCCCAGCAGCCTTCCTAGCCTGAAGGACGTTCCTCAGATCACCCTTGGGTGCAGAAGACTGCTGGTGAGAACGCCGCCTCTGTTGCCAAGCTCCCGGAGGAGGGGCTCTGGAGGCGACCCTCTCTTTCTGCACCTGCCGGTGCGAGGAGCTGGCGGACGGCTGAGGCTGCCTGCTGGGTTTTATCCTTCTCCTTCATCCCCGATAAATTCAGCCATAGGTGTCTTTCCACAGTCACCATAGAAGCCATGGAGCGGCCGATAGCACGGGCCGTATCCTTGGTGATGCGGAGAGACAAATCAGCAGCCTTCCTGAGCTCCAGTACATCCTCCGGAGAGGGACCCTCACCCTCATCAAGCTCTTTTAGGAGGTCAGCCTGGTAGGCCTGCAATATGGATAGTGTATGCAGGGTACTACCAGCCCGCCCAGCCACCATATAAGCTCTGCCCACCAATGATGACGTGTCCCGACAGGGTTTGGTGGACAGCGCCGGGGCTTTAAGGGACGACGCAGAATCGGGCAAAAGATAGCGAGAGCTTCCTCGACCTGAGGCATCGTCCCATAGCCAGCCTTGCGTGCCCCCAGCAAGTTGACATAATCCAACACTAGGGGATTGGAAACACGCGCTGAATAAGGCTTCTTCCAAGATTTGCACAACTCATTGTGCAAATCAGGGAAGAATGGCAAGCCCTGGCGAGGTGATTGAACCCGGCGAGTAAGAAAGCGATCATCCAGCCTACTGGGTGGCTGGATTTCCTGCATTTCTTGTGGCCACTCGATCTTTAATTTGGCCACTGCACGGGTCAATACCTCTATCAGCTCCTCTTGAGCAGGTGGATGAAGTGACGACACACTTAATGCTTCACCACCCGCCTCGATGTCAAACTCATCCGGTTCCTCGGAACCAGAGAGCGTGAACATCGGTTTCTCCACCCCGGGGGAAGAAGCCGCAGCGCGGGCTTCCACGCGGGGAGGGAGAATATCTGAACTGTCAGACGAGTAGTGGGAAAGTGCCTCGGCAGTCCCAAACCTCGCTGACACGTCCATTTGTGAGCCCCATGATCTGCGACGCCGAGCCGCCTCAGCGACCGCGGGTCCAGAACCACGGGGCTCACGTGGCTGGCCGGCCTCATCGAACACGGCCAGCCGAGAGCGAAGCAGCCTGAGTGTCAGCTTCTCACAATGCTCACAGGCGGCTCCCTCGAGAGCTGCCCTAGCATGCTGAACACCCAGGCACTCCACACAAAGCGAGTGTGTGCCCGAAACCGAGCCCGAGCCCGACATGAAACGGGGACACGGATGCACACACTGCTTAAACTCTTTCTGAGTCGCCATTCTTACACACTTTGATTTATTTTTTGACAGACAACAATAAATAGACAGACAGTATGACAGAGAGCACAATGCTGAAGAGCGATAACTGCTGTTACTATGCGCCGGCCCCCCTTATGTATCTTCTGGGTATGCCGTCACAGCTACGTCATGACGCAACACCAATCAGGATTGGAATAGTTTCATTCAGACTTCAGATACGCTGTTGCTTAGGGAGCATCCCCAAATTCGTCATTCCGACGCAGTGCGAGTTCCCTCGAAAGGGAACTGAAAAACAAGCACAAAATGAACATAATTCTGACAGTCACAGCGCAGAACATGTCAACCTCCACAACTTTTATCCAAAAATGTTCCTGCCAAGATGTTTAATAAAGGAAGGAATGAGATTCAGAGGTCACAAAAAGAATGCAAGAATAAGTTGCTCAAATTTAAACATGAATTTGTGAGTGTACATCTCCAATGTCAATAATTGAACTCATCATTAAAAGCTGATTAATTTCAGCTGCTACGATGGGAATGAGGAGGTTGAGAATGCAAAATGCAGATAAGGCCGGGAGAGTTGGCTTGAAGGGAAATTTTAACATTAAACAGAATGCCACAAAATAATTAAGAGGGCACAGCATCCACTTCACATATTGAATACCGGTTTGTAGTGAAACGCATTTCAGTCTGCCACATTTAAGTGTATGATTAATGCATAATTATTCCTCTAGCTCTACAGACTGAGAGGAATATGAAGCCAGTCTTTAAGTTATGCAGTGCAAGAGCAACAGCTAATTGATTTCTGCCCTCTTTTCCCGTCACTAGTGCTGAATGCTGTTGAAAGCCTGTTCTCACAATGTAGACGATTATTCTCTGTTTGATGATTGCGAGTCTGATGAAACTGGTAGGACAGAATGTGTTGAAGATCTAAACAAATCTCTTTTAAACACATGTGAAAGTGAAACAGAACAATCTAATTTGCTTGAAATTTTCAAACATACATCTGACTGTATACACATAATCTTACAATGAGTTTTATCGATCATAGACCTGGAAACAGTGAAATTACGTCCGAAAGCATTGCTGTGATATGAAGTTTCTCTTGCACTTCAACCAGAATGCTGGAGTCATTCATTTCATCATCTGTGTGCACAGATACTGTCGAGCAGATTGCAGGTCTGAGGTTCAAACCTAATGATGCAAGTCAGTCACAAGAAGACCTTCAGCCACTGCCTGAAATCCCTGAGATGAAACTGAAAAATAGCCTTTGGTGCTCAGAGAGAATCAGCTATGAAATCAGCTTTTAATCTGCAAAACACTGGCATGGCAGCTTTTCCAAAGAGCAGGTATTGCTCAATGAACAATGTGTACAGTGGGGTCCAAAAGTCTGGAATCACACTGAAATTCTGTACTTCGGAATCTATTTCAAATAAATAAAAGTTGGATTTTGAACAATGTAAAACAAATATGAGATAAAATTGTTTTTTTTTTATGTATATCTGAAATTAAAAATTTCACAGGATAAGTAAATTAAAGTACACTGTAAAAAAAAAAAAAATCTGGTCTCCAATTGAACTTAAATAAATCTAAATCTAAATTTTTCAGTTGGCCAAATTGAATTTCTGTGAATCGATGCAATTTAATTAGCAGAAATTCAATTTGGCCAACTACATTTTTTTTTAATGTGATCAGTCACTAGAACATTTTTATTTGGAGACCTGATTTTTTTTACAGTGTATGGTAATCACATTTGAATGTTTGGGGTCTGCATTTTTATGTGTTTGAAAGAAGTCTGACGCTGCATTTATTTGATAAAAATTCTCCAGTCTTCAGTGTCACATGATCCTTCAGAAATCATTCTAATATGCTGACTAGGTGAACAAGAAACATTTCTTCTTGAAAATAGTTGTACTGCCTAATACTGCAAAGTGCAAATAATCCACCTTGTGTGCAAAGTCTATTTACTACCATTAAATGGTTGAGGAGCAATGGTTAAGGATATAAAGTGACTTTGCCTTTTAACACGACCGACCTGAGTTCAAATCTGCATTTTCCCGATCCCATTCTTCTCCCTTCTCTCATTGGCATTTTATATAGAAGTAAGTAAGGTACAAATAAGGCAGCATCTATTTAATTTGTAAAAATATATAATCATATACACTGAATATGTTGTTCCCTTTCAGTTGGTCACGTTCGACGTACGTCGGAACTGACCGACGAATTGGGATCTGTTTCCAGAGACCGACCTACTTTGAGTGACTAAAACAAGCCAATGGACATTGGCATGCGGTTCACACATTCCACGCACCGCCCCGCAGCGCGGGTATGAATACGGAAGTGGAATACCGCATCATTGCTTTTTAACTTCGGAGCCGAGCGGTTTGCTGTATCAAGCTGTTTCTACGAAGAGTGTTTAGACGAGTCTCGAGGAGGATCGCTCTCTTACCTGGGTGCTGGTGTGACGGCGCGAGTCAGCGAGTGGCCGCTGCAACATACACTTGTTCCTGTGTTGGTTGGCTGGGCGTTTCCGTTCTTTGAGTGCTCACACGCAGGCTTACAATCGGACTGCTGTGAGCCGCGGCCATCTCCCTGAGTGCTTCAGCACTTCTAAAAGAGCATTTCCTTCTAAAAGAGCAACACGGTTTGACCCTGCGTCTTTTTCAAGATGTCACTCAAACCGTGTGTTTCTGGATGCGGTTGTTTCCTGTCCTCATTTGACGGCCACGATCTCTCTCGCATATAAACATGTGAGATTGCTTTCGTGGGTGATCCATGCTCTCTCAGGAGAGCATGGTCACGTCGGCGCGTTGTTCGTCTCACCTTTCTCGTAAGGGCTTGAGCGTTCAGCGCGCCGTGTGCCGTCTCGCGCCGGCTGATAGCGGGGGTTGTCACGGCACGAGAACAAGAGAACATGACCACGTCGGAGCGTTGTTCACCTTGCTCTTTCATAGGGGCTAGATTGTTCAGTGCACCGTGTGCCGTCAAGTCTGACGGCCACGCTCATTGTCTCACATGCCTGCTGGTAGCTTACAGATGGGATTGCTGGTCCTTTTTTGAAAAAGGGGGATCTAGCGTTTCATTTTGTGCTCTGGCGGAGGACAGATGTCAATTGCTGCATCGGAGAGAGGGCTGTTATGCGCTGGAAATGATAATGCTGAGTTTCCCACTATAATGGTGTGTGCTCATGCTGAATCAGATTCAGAGTTGACAGCAATGCTTTCCGGGGTGGCTGCCCGGATGTGCATTGGACAAATTTAGCAGCATGGAACTATTTGGTGTCAAAATATGGAACACCAAAAGGGCCATAACCTGTATAAGTTTTTCCCTCTCTCACTGCCCTCTGTGCTGCATGCATGAGGGAAGTCCCGACCCAGGGGTTATGCAGGAACTGCGTGCGGTGATGGACCTCGCTCTCCGGGTGATGAAGTCACTGCACGCTCCCTGGGTCAGGCGATGTCCACACCAGTGGTCCAGGAAGCTGGGGCTAAACCTGGCAGATATGCGTGAGCCCGACGAAGTTCGGTTCCTCAACGCCCCTGTCTGTCAGGCTGGCCTCTTCGGCGACGCCAACAAGAACTTCGCCCAGCAGTTCTTGGTGGCCCAGAAGCAGACGGAGGTGTTTAAAAAAAAAAAAAAATCCTGCCCCGACGACCAGCTGCTGCCTCCACCCAGTCGCCGGCCGCAGCACCTCCATCTGCTTGTCGCCGAGGGCGCCACCCTGCGTCCGCCTCCGCCCCTACTAAGCCAAGCAGCAGCAGAGTGGGCACCGAGGACGCCCCCCGGGCCTTCTCACCCACTCTCTGCCCCACCTGGAGTATTCAGGCAACACTCCGGGCCGCCTCCGGGCCGCCTCCGGGCCGCCTCCGGGCCGCCTCCGGGCCTCCCGAGTCGGGTCTGAATTCTCCACCTCGCTGCCTCACCCCGGGTACGTCTGTGGTGCCGTTGGTCCCGCTAGTTTGGTCTCTGGGGGCCTGGTTAGGTCTCCCCAGGCCGTCTCGCTGGCTCATCCGTACCATCAGACTCGGCTATGCGATTCAATTCGCATGCCGGCCTCCCAAGTACAGGGGCATCCTCTTCACCTCCATGCGGAGCAGCGATGCCCATGTCTTGCGGTCCGAGATCGATGTCCTGCTGGCGAAGGGGCGCGATCGAGCCGGCTCCTCTTGCCGATATGAGGTCGGAGTTCTACAGCCCCTACTTCATTGTACCCAAGAAAGGGGGTGGGTTAAGGCCAATCTTGGACCTGCGCATTCTGAATCGGGCCCTGCACAAACTCCCGTTCAAAATGTTAACGCAGAAACGCATTTTCCAATGCATCCGTCCCCGAGATTAGTTTGCAGCGATCGACCTGAAGGACGCGTACTTTCATGTCTCTATCCTTCCTCGACACAGACCGTTCCTACGCTTTGCGTTCGAGGGGAAGGCATATCAGTACAAAGTCTTGCCCTTCGGGCTGTCCCTGTCGCCTCGCGTCTTCACGAAGGTCGTCGAGGCAGCCATTGTTCCGCTCAGAGAACGTGGCGTTCGCTTACTCAACTATCTCGACGACTGGCTTATACTCGCCCATTCTCGGGAGCAGTTGTGCGAACACAGGGACATGGTGCTCGGTCACCTCAGCCTGTTGGGACTTCGGGTCAACCGAGAGAAGAGCAAACTCTGCCCCGCGCAGAGGATCTCTTATCTGGGTATGGAGCTGGATTCGGTCAGCCGGACAGCGCACCTCACTCCAGAGCGCGTCCGGTCAGTGTTGAACTGCTTGAATACGTTCAAAGGCAGGACAGCGGTCCCACTGAAATTCTTTCAGAGGCTCCTGGGGCATATGGCATCTGCAGCCACAGTAACGCCGCTCGGATTGCTTCATATGAGACCGCTTCAACGCTGGTTGCACGACCGAGTCCCGAGATGGGAGTGGCAGAGCGGTCAGTACCGGGTCTTAGTTACTCCTTACTGTCACCAAACCTTCAGTCCGTGGTCAGACCCCTCATTTCTCCGGCCCGGAGTGTCCCTAGAACAGGTGTCGAGGCATGCTGTGGTCTTCACGGATGCCTCATCCACGGGCTGGGGGGCCACGTACAACGGGCACGCAGTTTCGGGTCTGTGGACGGGGCCCCAACTGCGTTGGCATATCAATTGCCTAGAGTTACTGGCGGTACGTCTTGCCCTGGCCCGGTTCAAGAAGCCGCTTCAGGGCAAGCACGTAGTGGTCCATTCGGACAGCACTGCGGCCGCTGCGTACATCAACCGTCAGGGTGGTCTACGCTCCCGTTGCATGCTCCGGCTCGCCCGCCATCTCCTCCTGTGGAGTCAGAAGTTTGTGAGGTCACTTCGTGCCATTCACATCCCAGGTGCGCTGAACCAGACAGCCGACGAGCTCTCTCGCCAGTAGACACCTCCGGGCAAATGGCGACTCCACCCCCGGAGCGTCCAGCTGATATAGGACCACTTCGGAGTTGCACAGGGAGACCTGTTCGCTTCTCCGGACTCAACACATTGCCAGTGGTACTACTCCCTGACCGGAGGTACCTTAGGCACAGATGCACTGGCGCACAGCTGGCCCCGGGACCAACGCAAATATGCGTTTCCCCCAGTGAGCCTTCTCGCACAGACACTGTGCAAGGTCAGGGAGGACGAGGAGCAGGTCTTGTTAGTTGTGCCCTACTGGCCCAACCGGACCTGGTTCCCAGAACTCACACTCCTCGCGACAGCCCCTCCCTGGCCGATCCCCCTGAGGAAGGACCTGCTTTCTCAGGGGCAGGGCACTCTATGGCACCTGCGTCCAGACCTCTGGAATCTCCATGTCTGGTCCCTGGATGGGACGCGGAGGTTCTAGGTGGCCTACCACAAGCAGTGGTAGACACCATCGCTTCCACTCTATGAGGCGCCTCTACTCTCTGAAGTGGAACCTGTTCGTCGTGTGGTGCTCTTCCCACCGGGAAGACCCCCGAAAGTGTTCGATTAATGTTGTGCTTTCCTTCCTGCAGGATGGGCTGGAGCGAAGGCTGTCTCCCTCCACCCACAAAGTATACGTCGCAGCAATAGCGGCGTATCACGATGCAGTAGACGGTAAATCCTTAGATAAGCACGACTTAATCGTCAGGTTCCTCAGAGGTGCGAGGAGACTAAATCCTCCTCGTTCTACCTCGATACCCTCTTGGGACTTAGCCCTGGTGCTCAGAGCACTTCAGGGTCCTCCATTTGAACCTTTGCAGTCTGTTGAGCTAAAAATCCTGTCCATGAAGACAGTGGATACGTGCCAAGGTTCCTACCACTCCCTTTCGGGACCAGGTGGTGAACCTGTAAGCGCTGCCTTCAGAGGAGGCAGACCCAGCCCTAGCTTTATGTCCCATCCGCACTCTTCTCGCTTATGTTGACCGGACTCAGAGCTTCAGATCCTCACAACAGCTCTTCATCTGTTACGGAGGCCAGCAGAAGGGAAAGGCTGTCTGCAAGCAGAGGTTGGCCCACTGGATAGTGGATGCCATTGTCTTGGCTTACCAGTCCCAAGACGTACCTTGCCCGTTCGGGTTGCGAGCACACTCAACAAGGAGTGTTGCTTCTTCCTGGGCGTTGGCTCAAGGCGCCTCACTGACAGATATATGTAGAGCTGCGGGCTGGGCGACACCTAACACGTTCGCTAGATTTTATAGCCTCCGTGTAGAGCCGGTATCTTCCCGCATTCTCACCCCCAGTGGCCAGCAGCGCTAAGTGCCCATTCTAGTGTCGGCTTGCATACGCCACTCCCGCCCTCTGGGCCGGATACGTGCGTCTATTCTGCTCCAGTTGTGTTCCCCAGAAACGGCTAACCCTGTGAGTTCCTCCGTCACCCCTTCGGTGTCAGACGTGGCGGCCTTCTGATGCCAGGCCTGCACCCGTATGCTTGTGGAACGTGTGTGTAAGCTGGGTTCCATATGTTGCGGTCCCCTCACGGCTACCCCATATGTGTATTCTCCACGGTACCAGCTACCCTACTCGGCTAGCCCCGTGTCTTTCCCTCGACAGAGCTTCCTCTGTCGTCTCTGGGCATGTTCTTCCCCCCCTGGAACCAGGTTGGGTCCACTCCAGAGACTGCCATTTGTTGCACTACCCTGCTAGGTTAGTCCTTATGTGTATTCCACCTCTCCTTCCATTGAAGGACGTGGCTCCGCAGCGTACCATCTCCCGAGATGGGCACGCTTTCCCAGCGTTATCCAATAGTCACACTGAGTGGGTCTTGCAGGAACAGCAGTGACTGTCCTTCCCTGCCCGGAGCCCTGACTCCCACTCTAACATAGGAGTGGTCCAGCGAGCTCAGGCAGGACGCTGGAAGGGCCAGCCTCCTGGCGTGTTGGTAGGGATCCCAATTCGTCGGTCAGTTCCGACGTACGTCGAACGTGACCGACTGAAAGGGAACGTCTCGGTTACGTATGTAACCCTCGTTCCCTGACGTCCCGTCGCCAGGTGCTGTGCTTTAGCTGAAGGCCGAGTCACTTATCTCGGCTCCTCAGTTGAAAAGCAATGATGCAGTATTCCACTTCCGTATTTATACCCGCACTGCGGAGCGGTGCATGGAATGTGTGAACCGCATGCCAATGTCCATTGGCTCGTTTTAATCACTCGTAGTAGGTCGGTCTCTGGAAACAGATCCCAATTAGTCGGTCAGTTCCGACGTACGTCTCCGTTCCCTCCTTCAGGGAACGAGGGTTACATACGTAACCGAGACGTTTTTGCATACTGTTTTACAATGTACTTCAATACATCTCACGTCATTTTTGATTGATCTATAGAACTGATCTATATATATGATCTATTATAATCCGTTATAGTTAATTATCTATATATGTACAAATACATGGACTATATTTTCCCTTTTGGTTGATTTGGATATTTATAATTGATCATAACATGTTATGATTAATTATGAATATATAAATATATAACTCCCCTTTGAGCTAATTTAATGTATTATTTGTACCCTCTAAAAAAAAGTTGTGTTGAAAATGGACAAACCCAGCAATTAGGTTGTTTTAACCCAGCTGTTGGGTTAAATGTTTGCCCAACCACCTTATTTAACCTGAAAAATTACTATATGGCTGGCTTAAAATTAACCCAAAATAGGTTGGAAATTAAAAACCAGACACAAATAGAGGCAACAATAGTAA
This sequence comes from Gobio gobio, assembly GCF_949357685.1. NCBI lineage: Eukaryota > Metazoa > Chordata > Actinopteri > Cypriniformes > Gobionidae > Gobio > Gobio gobio. The sequence goes on along the minus strand of NC_137102.1, from coordinate 18,263,878 downwards.
TCAAAAGATGAACATTTATTAATAAGCAATTTAACGCACTCAAACAACCCAAGTGTTAAAACAACCCAATTGCTGTGTTTGTCTATTTTCAACTCAACTTGGATTGTTTTTAACCCAGCTTTTTTTTTGAGTGTAGTTGATTCACTACAGTATATTTGTACTATTTGACATATTTAATTATTGGTTTGCATTTTACTATTTTTATTCACTTTGAGGAATACTGAATCTGTTTTCGTGCTACTGAGATCAACAAATGCATGCTCACATTTAGATTAGAACTACAGTAACCATAAAAACAACACCTCTGCACTTATGATTTCTCTCAAAATGGCGGCAGGATAGATGTCAGTCAATAAATGGCAAAACAAAGTAGTTTGCATTACTTATTTGAAAAGGTAACTCAGATATTTTGTTTGAAATATAAAAGTAATGCGTTACTTGAAACAAGTAATCTGATTACGCACAATTACTCAACAACACCGATACATGCATGCTGTAAATCAAGGGTGTCCAACCCTGCTCCTGGAGAGCTACTGTCCTGCAGATTTCAGTTCCAACCCTGCTCCAACACACCTGTCTGTAATTATCTAGCACCCTGAACACCATGATTAGCTAGTTCAGGTGTGTTTGATTGAGGTTGGAGCTAAAATCTGCAGGGTGGTAGCTCTCCAGGACCAGGGTTGGACACCCCTGCTGTAAATCATAGAAGCTGGATTTAAAGGTAAAACCTTTTATTGATGTCATGATTTTCAGGATTCAGGATTTCTGGTGAATTCTTGATTTCAGTATTCCCTAAAGAATCTGGGCTGAGCATTCAGCAAAACCCATCTTTTTTTGTAAATAAAGCACACACTGTATGAAAGCATCAAGGCCGGCATAAGGTGAGAGCAGTGGAATGTGTCTGAGCTGTATTGCATTCAGCAGTCCTCTCTCTCCAGCAGTCAGGCCCCATGGAGGGAGCTACTCAGATACCTGTCACCATTCTGCTCTCAACATCCCAGCAGGGGAGTCCCTAATCAGACTGCAGAATGAAGAATTTGTGGGGGCGACTACAAAGGCTGAGATGCATTCCAATTTCGGCAACATGGGAACGAGAAGGACTGTTCTGTGCTGTTTCATAAAAGCATACAAGATCTTTTTAGACCAGAACCCCGTACTGATGGTTTTGGCAAAAATTTAATTTAAACGAGGGGATTTGTTCTGTAACCACCAGATCCCAAACTCGACTCTCAGTTAAATGATATTAATGTCATTTATGCCTTAAGATTTCACAGATTTCGCATATCTTTTGCATGTTTTGTTCACTTTAAAACCTTTATGCTTTTCGGCACAATAATGGATTTATAAACAAAAACAACATTCAAAAATAGTTTGCAAGAGTGAATTTGATTTGCGTTTATTAGTAAATAACCAAATATTACAATCCCTGAATCGCAACATGTTAATCATATGATTAATTTTAATTTAATTTTAATTTCATGCAGAATCTCTTTGGGATTTTTAATGCACTTTAAATGAGACGATAACAGAACAAACGCCTTCACAATTAACTGCTTCAAAAACAAATGTGTGCACTTAGGCCTCTAATTTATTGTTTTTCTTTTTAATGAGTGTAAATTAGATGTGATTGAAATGCTCAGTATACCCATGTGGGTTTGTGTGAAAATGACTGTGCATTTATTTGTGTTTTATTGTTTCAGCTTTGAGACCTGGGGCCACTGACTGACAGAGGCCTCCATCTGAGGGGCACCCACAAATAAGACAGGAGAATCAACAAATAAATCAAGTAATATCAATGCAAACAATAGTTTGTCATCATGGTTTCTAATTAGATTTGTCATCACTGTCAGCTGTGTTATCGTTAATCACCTCGTTTGTCCGTGTATTTAAGTCCTGTGTTTTCAGTTCACCTTTATCCGGTCTCTTTCGTGTATGGTTGTGTTTTGTATGGTCATCTTCTTTTGGATTACCTTGTGGATACTATTAAATACTTTGTGAACAGATACCAGGCCCATAACCCATCCTTGACCGTACGTATATACTGTTAACATTGTGCCATAAAGGGAAGAAACTGGATTGGTGTAAAAAGTCAAATCTTTATTATTGTGAGTTTCGATCAAATTATATTGTCTGCTAATGAGCTATCGGTATCCACAAAAAAATACATTATCCGTCTCTAAACTCCACTTTGAGATTAAATATTAAATGTTCCAATCTGATTTAGATCAGCACTCCAGTGATTTGTTCCACTCTGTTGAGTAAAAAAAAAAATGTAATAGCATTTGACAGAGTCTGTTTTCTTAACCATTGGAGACACACTGCAATTAAGGCTGAATTCCCAGGGCAAACTGGTACATTAACTATCACAATATTGTTTAATGCTCAATGGTCAATAAATAGTCCTGTGGTGCAATTATGCATGTGTCTCTTGGTAAATCATATATTCTCTTTTTAATGAATAGTAATCAGAGTAATACATTTACTCAATTAATTTGTTAGCTCTAATTTATTGTCATTAAAAAAAGGAAGTCTTCTGCTAAGAACATTGCTGAAAACAAATGACACATCGTTGCAAATTGAGATGAGGCACAATTTAACTGCTTTGTCTTTTTATGTCTGTTGCCAGACTGATACTATTCATACCTGGTACTATTCATTCAAGCATATTGCATACTGTTCAATAGTTTCGGGCAAAGAAAAAAAAAATTTTTTTTCAAAAGTGAAAGTAAAAGCATTTATACCATTACTGTACAAAAGCATTCAGTGACACTTTATTTTAAGGTCTAAGTCTTACTATTACACTGTAAAAAATGATGGTAACACTTTAGTTTAGGGTTCAAATTTTCACTATTAACTAGTTGCTTATCATCATGCACATTATATTGGCTGTTTATTAGTACTCAAAAAGAACATATTAATGCTTTATTCTGCATGACCATATTCTACATCCCTTAATCCTACTCAATACCTAGACTTAAAGGGTTAGTTCACCCGAAAAAGAGCCAGGACATTTTTAATATAACTCTCGATTTTATTTGTCTGAAAGAAGAATGTCATATACACCTAGGATGACTTGAGGGTGAGTAAATCGTGGTCTAATTTTCATTTTTGGGTAAACTAACCAAACCCTTTAACAACTACCTTACTAACTATAATAAGCAGTAATTGAGTTTATTGAGGCAAAAAGGCATAGTTAATAGTTAGCTTATAGTGAGAATTGGACCCTAAACTAAAGTGTGAACAAATTATTGTTGGTTTAATTTAAAAAAGGAAGTTACCAGGTTAAATGTTAGTATTGAATTCATTGAAATAATAAAAAAGAATTAATACAATAAAAGAGATTTCTTTAATACATATAAACTCAAAATATTATATTTAATTATTATTATATTATAAATATTTGAACCACATTAATTATTTAAGTTGATTTGACAAAATATAAAAAGTTGTGATAACAAATCATGTTTTTACAGTGTAACTAGTTGCTTATTAGCTTGCCTATAAGTACAATGACTGTTTATTTGTACTTATAAGGCACATATTAATGCCTTATTCTGCATGATCTTATTCTACATCCCTTAATCCAACCCCAACTTAAACACCACAAAAACTACTGTGCTAATTAATAAACAGTAAATTAGAAGTTTATTGTGGCAAAAGTCATAGTTCATAGTTCCCATAGTTCATAGGCGTGACAGGTGTCTGAAACTATTATCGAATCACGGCAATACTGACGCTAATGACGCTACGGGGAATGATATACCAACGCCACCATGCTGAGGGGAGTGTCTGCCCACTGGCAGAGACAACTGTCAGCACAAGTAAATTCAACTGAAAAACCTGAGCCACTCCCCCTCAGGTCACACTGGGCTGTCAGTGACAGCATCCCCTATAGTCATAGCCTAAGCTCTCTCAAATAATCTGCGCATGCGCGGGTTGTGAGCGCGTTGTTGATGCGTTGTTGATATAGTCATAGCCTAAGCTCTCTCAAATAATCTGCGCATGCGCGGGTTGTGAGCGCGGGTTGTGAGCGCGTTGTTGATGTTAGAGCTCCGTCGAATTGATTCATAATCCTTGATTTTCTCCTTATCACTCGCTTACAAACGATTATTTTCTATTATTTGCAGCGTGTGAATACATCTCCGATACGATTCTCTATAAAAAACAATCGGATTGCTTTGATATCACTACTTATATCCGAACTTCCGCTACTAACCGTAGCCCGCTAGCATTGCACGCGTGGTAGCTTATTTACACCGGTAGCCCGCTAGCATTGCACGCGTGGAACTTATTTACACCGGTAGCCCGCTAGCATTGCACGCGTGGTAGCTTATTTACACCGGTAGCCCGCTAGCATTGCACGCGTGGTAGCTTATTTACACCGGTAGCCCGCTAGCATTGCACGCGTGGTAGCTTATTTACACCGGTAGCCCGCTAGCATTGCACGCGTGGTAACTTATTTACACCGGTCACCACTGAAACCGACAATTCGTCATCGCAGCACATCTGCTACAATGACGAATAACTCGGATGTGTGTCTAATGTTACCTTTGAGTGCAGGCGAGGACACGTTCGAGCTGCATTCGGTGCAGTTGGAGTTGGAGTCGTTGGAGAAGCAGATTCGCGATCTACTAGAGAGACGAGCCGTGCTGAGAGAGCGACGATCAGCGCTTGAAACATCACGCGCCGATGCGGTTAGTAACCTCTTGACTCCGACCTCGTCTACTCCGTGTGTTTCTCTGCACAGGACCAAAGCACCCAGGACGCGATCATCATCCCTGGTTTCGTTCACTCCGGCGCCGACACGACCCTGGGTGCTTCCACAGCGGAAGACGCGAGCCAGGACCAGAGCTAGGACCTCTCCGCCCCTCCCGGTCTTCGAGATCTCCACCCGGAACCGCTTCTCCCCTCTTCGCGAGACGGAACGCGACGCTGTGGTCATCGGTACTTCCATCGTCTGGCATGTCCAGGCTTTACCTCAGGTAAAGGCAAGGTTATCACTCACTGCTTTCCTGGTGCTCGTGTTCTCGATGTCGCTGCGCAGGTTCCCGAGATCGTGAACGGTGACGAGCGCATCGGAGCTGTCGTGCTGCACGCGGGAACGAACGACACCAGGCTGCGGCAGACGGAGGTTCTGAAGAAGGACTACAGGAGCCTGATCGAGACGGTGCGCAGAACATCGCCTGAAGCAACGATCATCGTGTCTGGACCGCTTCCCACGTACCGACTAGGACATGAAAAGTTCAGTAGATTATTTGCTCTAAATGAATGGTTAATGTCATGGTGTAATGAACAGAAGCTGCTCTTTGTAAATAATTGGAATCTGTTTTGGGAGCGACCTAGGCTCTTCCGTCCTGATGGCCTTCACCCCAGCAGAATCGGAGCGGCTCTTCTGTCGGACAACATCTCCAGGGCGTTACACACCACCATATGACTAGTAAGTCAAAGTCCAGATCACAGTCTTTGCTGTCCTAGCTTAACTGACATAAGTACCAATGTAGAACATTATATAGAAACTGTGTCTGAACATAACTGTGTAGAACATTATATAGAAACTGTGTCTGAACATAACTGTGTAGAACATTATATAGAAACTGTGTCTGAACATAACTGTGTAGAACATTATATAGAAACTGTGTCTATTCCTCGTTTAGTGAGGTCAAACATTAAATCTACTGTAGGATCTAGGAAAAATCTAATTGTGATTAAACCAGAAAATCTCAATATTAGTGAACAAAAACAATTTCTAAAACTAGGTCTTCTAAACATTAGATCGCTCACACCTAAGGCGGTTATTGTAAATGAAATGGTCACAGACAATAGTTTCGATGTACTTTGCCTTACTGAAACCTGGCTTAAGCCAAATGATTATTTCGGTCTAAATGAGTCTACTCCGCCAGGATACTGTTTTAAGCATGAGCCCCGTCTGATTGGTCGTGGCGGCGGTGTTGCAACAATCTATAGAGATATTCTTAATGTTACTCATAAAACAGGTCACAGGTTTAATTCGTTTGAAGTACTAGTGCTAAATGTTACGCTCTTAAATGTAAGAAAGAAATCGGCTCGGGTTATGTATATAACCCTTGTTCCCTGAGAAAGGGAACGAGCACTGCATCGGTAACGACGAATTTGGGGACACTCCCTAAGCAACAGCGCGTCTGAAGTATGAATGAAATCAGGCCAATCCTGATTGGTGTTGCGTCATGACGTAACTATGACGGCATACCCGGAAGATACATATAGGGCAGACCAGGCATAGTAATGGCAGTTATCGCGATGAAGCATGCGCTCCAGGCCTGCCGAGGTGTGGCAACGAGATGCAGTGCTCGTTCCCTTTCTCAGGGAACAAGGGTTATATACATAACCCGAGCCGTTCCCTTTCGAGGGAACTCCCACTGCATCGGTAACGACGAATTTGGGGAACGAGTACCCACTAGGCCACACCGACGGTAGTACCAGTCCTAGTGTGAAGCCGGAAACCGGGCACAGCTAGGACTGGAGTACCCTAGCACCGGGCGTCGCAGGGAGGTGCAGACTATAAAACCTAATAAAGGTGTGTAGAGTAGCCCATCCGGCCGCCTCGCAAATGTCCTGCAAGGGTACCCCAGAAAGGAGGGCCACCGAAGAGGCCATGCCCCTGGTGGAATGTGCCCTCACGGCCATAGGTGAAGGCAGGTTGCGCACCTGATAGGCCGTGGCTATTGCCTGGACAATCCAGTTACTAATAGTCTGGGTTGACGCAGGCAGCCCCTTCTTAGATGAACCAAAACACACTAATAGCTGCTCAGACTTCCTCCACTGCGCAGACTTCTCCACATATAATTTAAGGGCTCTGACCGGGCAGAGCAGGTGAAGCCTCCCTTCTTCCGCCGTCACGTGAGGCGGAGGATGAAATGCCTGAAGAACCAAAGGCCTGACCACGTTTGATGGCACCTTGGGCACATAACCGGCCCTAGGGTGTAAGATGGCCTTCACTTCGCCAGGGGCAAACTCCAGGCAAGTCGGCGTAAGCGCCAAGGCCTGAAGGTCCCCCACCCTCCTCAGAGAAGTGATGGCTAAGAGAAAGGCCATCTTAAGGGTCAAGCTCTTTGGGTCTGCTGACTCTAGTGGCTCGAAGGGGGCCTCAGCCAATCCCTCGAGAACCACTGCCAGGTCCCAGGTTGGGACTCTGGACCGAGCCGCAGGCCTCATCCTCCGAGCCCCACGGAGGAACCGTACAACCAACTGGTGCCTACCCAAAGGCCCATCACCCAACGGTGTGTGGAAAGCCCCAATGGCAGCCACGTACACCTTGAGTGTGGACGGGGTAAGCCCTGCAGAGAAACGATCTTGGAGGAACTCCAGCACTGAAGCCACTGGGCAGTTAACTGGGTCCACCTCACGCTCTCTACACCAAGTGGAAAACACATTCCACTTGAGGCTGTACAGTCTCCTTGTAGATGGAGCCCTGGAACTGAGTAAGGTCTCGATCACATCGGCCGGCAGGCCAGCCTCTAGGTATCTGGCCCCCTCAGGGGCCAGACCCAAAGGTTCCATAACTCGGGCCGGGGGTGAAATATCGTGCCCCCTGCCTGAGACAGGAGATCCCTCCTCAGAGGAATCTCCCAGGGTTGACCTGCCAGCAGAGATATGATGTCCGAGAACCAAACCCGAGTCGGCCAACGTGGCGCCACCAGAAGCAGGTTGGCGCCTTGTCGACGGACCCGCTCCAGGACTCCCGGGAGCAGAGCGATCGGGGGAAATGCATACAGACGTAGCCTCGGCCATGTCTGCACCATGGCATCCAGCCCCAGAGGGGCCGGATGCGTGAGAGAAAACCACAGTGGGAAGTGGGTCGTCTCTCGAGACGCGAATAAATCCACTTCCACTGGGCCAAACCTCTCGCACATGGCCTCCACCACCTCCGGGTGGAGTCGCCATTCCCCGGGCCTCAGCCCCTGCCTCGACAGGATGTCTGCTCCCTGATTTTGGACCCCCGGGACATACATTGCCCTGATGGACAACAGTTTCCCTTGGGCCCACAGGAGGATCTGATGCGCCAGTCTGCATAGAGGGGCGCGATCTGAGACCCCCCTGCCGGTTGAGGTACGCTACGACAGACGTATTGTCTGTCCGTACCAGGACATGGTGACCGCCGAGGTCCGGGAGAAAGCTCCTGAGAGCTTTGTAGACCGCCATCATCTCCAGGCAATTTATATGCCAGGAGGAATGACGGCCCTCCCAAGGGCCCCTCGCAAAGCGGCCGTCCATGACCGCGCCCCAACCAGTGAGGGAGGCGTCTGTTGAAACGGATTTCCGGCAACAGGACGCTCCCAACACTGGCCCCTGGGACAGAAACCAAGGTTCTTTCCATATGGCTAGGGAACGAAGGCAAACGCGCGTTACCCTGATCATACGGAACGGGTTCCCCCTGGGGGAAAACCCCTTGGTTTTCAGCCACCACTGTAGAGGTCTCATGTGCAGCAGGCCAAAAGGTATTACGTTGGACGCTGCTGCCATGTGACCCAGCACCCTCTGGAAGTGCCTGACAGTGATGCTGTGGCCTAGCCTTAATCCTGAGACCATCGCTCGCGTGGTCTCGACTCGTGCGGGAGCTAATTGCGCCCGCATCGAAGTCGAATCCCACACGACTCCCAGGAACGTTGTTCTCTGGGATGGCGTCAACACACTCTTCTTGGTGTTGAGTCTCAGCCCCAAGCACTTTATGTGGGCCAGAACGACATCTCGATGCCGAACCGCCATATCGTACGATTGGGCCAGAATGAGCCAATCGTCGATATAATTCAGTACACGGATGCCCTGGAGTCTCATTGGAGCCAGAGCTGCATCCATGCACTTTGTGAATGTGCGTGGGGAAAGAGCTAGACCAAAGGGAAGCACTCGGTATTGGTACGCCTCGCCCCCGAAAGCGAACCTCAAGAGCTTCCTGTGACATGGAAGGATGGATATATGGAAGTATGCGTCCTTCAGATCTATCGTGACGAACCAGTCCTCGGACTGGATCTGACTCACGATAGTGGGGATGGTGAGCATTTTGAACCTGAACCTCATCAGAGATCGGTTCAAATACCTCAGATCCAGAATAGGACGCAACCCTCCATCCTTCTTTGGAACTATGAAGTACCGGCTGTAGAACCCGGACTCCCTCTCTGGCGGGGGAACATACTCTATGGCCCCCTTTACCAGCAAGGATTCTACTTCCTGTTCCATAACCCGAACCCGCTCTGGTTCCACTACAGTCCATGTCCCTCCACAAAATTTTGGTGGAGGGTGACTGAACTGCAGTCTGTAACCTTTTTCTACAGTACGCAGGACCCACGTAGAAATACTTGGAAGGCGTTTCCACGCGCCGAGATAATCTACTAAGGGAACCAGCCTCTCGAGGCTGGCTTCGGGTATCAACCGAGCCTTGTCCCCAACCCCCTGAAGCGGCGAACCGGCAGGGAGCAGTTGGGGACAATTTTCGGTGTACGGACGTGTTAACTGCCCAGTCGCAAGTCCTCCCGGAGGCGGCTGGAGCAGTGAACGTCCGCGGGAAACCGATGTGGCCCGAAGCGTCTGTGACGGCGGGATTACCACATCGATTCCCCGAGAGCGCCGCGGCGGGGACAACCTCGGTTGTTCCTGCGCGGGGGGGACCGCTCTTTGAAGTCCAGCCGAAGCTAGGACTTCTTCCCAGCAGCCTTCCTAGCCTGAAGGACGTTTCTCAAATCGCCCATAGGTGCGGAAGCCTGCTGGTGCGAGCGCCGCCTCTGTTGCCAAGCTCCAGGAGGAGGGGCTCGAGAGGCGACGCTCTGCTTTTGCACCTGCCGGTGCGAGGAACTGGTGGACGGCTGAGGCTGCCCGCTGGAGGCAGCCTTCCCTTTGGAGCGACGAGGGAGATATTGGTGGAAAGCTGCTGACTGCTTCCTCGCCTCCTGGAATCTGTCGACGACGATATTAACAGCGTCGCCGAACAAACCAGAAGGCGAGATCGGGGAATCCAGAAGGAAGGTTTTATCCTTCTCCTTCATCCCCGATAAATTCAGCCATAGATGTCTCTCCACAGTCACCATGGATGCCATAGAGGTGATGGTGATGCGGAGATGCACCTCCTTGGTGATGCGGAGAGACAAATCCGCAGCCTTCCGGAGCTCCAATAAGTCCCCCGGAGAGGGACCCTCACCCTCGTCCAACTCCTTCAGGAGGTCGGCCTGGTAGGCTTGCAAGATGGAAAGTGTATGCAAGGAACTACCAGCCCACCCAGCCGCCATATAGGCTCAGCCCACCAAGGCTGAGGTGTCCCTGCAGGGCTTGGTGGGCAGTACCGGGGCTTTCAGCGACGATGCCGATTCGGGAGAAAGATAGCCCGCGAGCGCATCTTCCACCCGCGGCATCGTCCCGTATCCGGCTTCACACGCCCCCAGGACATTAGAATAGTCCAATACCGGGGGATTGGAAACGCGTGCCGAATACGGCTTTTTCCAAGACTTGCACAACTCGTTGTGCAAATCCGGGAAAAAAGGCAAACCCCGGCGAGGTGTTTGAGCCCGGCGTGAAAGGAATCGGTCATCCAGCCTGCTTGGTGGCTGGATTTCCTCATTTTCCTGTGGCCAATCTAATCTTAATTTGGCCACCGCACGGGTCAAAACCTCGACCAGTTCCTCTTGAGCGGGTGGGTGAAGTGGCGACTCATCTGGTGCTTCACCGCCCGCTTCGATGTCCACCTCATCTGGTTCCTCGGAACCAGAGAGAATGAACATCGGATTCTCCACCCCGGGGGAAGAAGCCGCAGCGCGGGCTTCCACACGGGGAGGGAGAATCTCGGAATCATCAGACGAAGTTTGGGAAGGTGCCTCAGCAGTACCAAACCTGTCTGACAGATCCCGCTGTGAGCCCCAGGATCTGCGACGCCGCTTTGCCTCGGCAACAGCGGGTCCAGAACCAGAGGGCTCACGAGGCTGGCCGGCCTCATCGAACACGGCCAGCCGAGAACGCAAGAGCCTGAGTGTGAGCCGCTCACAATGTTCACAGGCGGCTCCCTCGAGAGCCGCCTGAGCATGCTCCACACCCAGGCACTGAACACAAAGCGAGTGTGTGTCCGAGCCCGACATGTAGCGGGGACACGGGTGCACACACTGCTTGAAGTCCCTTGCCTTCTCAGTCGCCATCTCACACACTTTCTTTTTCACTTTCTCACAACGAACAACAATAAATAGACAGACAGATTTCACAAAGAGCGCTATGCTGAAGAGCGATAACTGCCATTACTATGCCTGGGCTGCCCTATATGTATCTTCCGGGTATGCCGTCATAGTTACGTCATGACGCAACACCAATCAGGATTGGCCTGATTTCATTCATACTTCAGACGCGCTGTTGCTTAGGGAGTGTCCCCAAATTCGTCGTTACCGATGCAGTGGGAGTTCCCTCGAAAGGGAACCGTATTATCTCTAGCCTTGGCTACTGTGTATAGACCTCCAGGGCCCTATGCTGATTTCTTAAAAGAGTTTGCAGACTTTCTCTCAGATCTATTGGTCAACGTCGATAAAGCATTAATTGTTGGAGATTTTAACATACACGTAGATAACACAAATTATGCATTAGGGGCTGCATTTACAGATCTATTAAACTCCTTTGGGGTTAAGCAAAACGTCACTGGTCCCACTCATCGTCTTAATCACACACTAGATTTAATTATATCACATGGAACCAACCCAACCGATATAAATATAAAACCGCAAAGTGATGATGTCACTGACCATTACATGGTAACTTGCATACTGCGTACTGCTGAAATCTGTCATGTTGCGCCACGTTTTCGACCAGGCAGATCAATCATTCCAACCACTATAGATAGATTCTCAAATAGCTTACCTGATCTGGCTCAGCTGCTCAGTGAACCCAAACAAACAGATGAACTAGAGGAAATGGCCAGCAGTATGAGCACGATTTTATCTAGCACATTAGAAATTGTTGCACCAATTAGATTAAAAAAGGTTAGAGAGAAACCTAAAGCATTATGGTACAACAGTGCTACACATGTTATCAAGAGAGAAACTCGTAACTTAGAGCGTAAATGGAAACAAACAAATTTAGAGGTCTTTAGAATCGCGTGGAAAGATAGTATGTCACGTTATAAAAAGGCCCTAAAAGCAGCCAGGGCTGAGCATCTCCGCAAAATAATAGAAAATAATCAAAATAACCCAAGGTTTTTATTTAACACCGTGGCTAGACTAACAAATAAACAAACATCGCCTGAGCAAAATATTCCGTTACAGTTTAGTAGTAATGATTTTATGAATTTCTTCACTGAGAAAATAGAAAGCATCAGAAACAAAATTGTAAATGTACAATCTTTAATGATGTCTTATGATTCAACCGCGATTATCGCCCCTCAAGAACTACTACACCGCTTTACAACTATAGGACAGGAAGAGCTAAATAAACTTATCATTGCATCTAAACCAACAACATGTTTATTAGATCCAATACCCACTAAACTACAGAAAGAGTTGTTACCTGTAGTGGAAGAGCCTCTTCTCAATATTATTAACTCATCTTTATCTTTAGGTCATGTTCCAAGAATATTCAAGTTGGCAGTCATAAAACCTCTCATTAAGAAGCCACAATTAGATCATAATAACCTAGCAAATTACAGACCAATTTCAAATCTTCCATTTATGTCTAAAATACTAGAAAAAGTTGTGTCCGCTCAATTGTGCGCTTTCTTGCAAGAAAATGATATCTATGAAAAATTTCAATCAGGATTCAGGCCGCATCATAGCACAGAAACCGCACTCGTTAAAATCACAAATGATTTACTGCTAGCTTCTGACCAAGGCTGTATCTCAATACTAGTTCTACTCGATCTTAGTGCTGCGTTTGATACTATAGATCATAAACTACTCTTAGATCGACTTCAAAATTATACTGGTGTTCAGGGACAGGCATTAAACTGGTTTAGATCGTACTTATCAGACCGCTACCATTTTGTCTGTTTAAATGGGGAAAAATCAAAGATGACGTCAGTAGACTATGGGGTGCCGCAAGGATCCGTGTTAGGCCCTCTGCTATTCTCAATATATATGCTGCCACTTGGTAATATTATAAGAAAACATGGAATTAATTTCCACTGTTATGCTGATGACACTCAATTATATATTTCATCACGACCGGATGAAAACGCTAAATTATCTAAACTGACAGCGTGTGTTGAAGATATTAAATACTGGATGACGTGTAATTTTCTGCTATTAAATTCAGATAAAACGGAGGTGTTACTTATTGGTCCAAAAAACTGCCCACAAAACCTCTCGCAATACAATTTTACCTTGGAAGGATGTCCTGTCACTTTATCCACTACAGTAAAAGACCTGGGTGTTATATTAGACCGCAACCTGACATTCGAAAATCATATTTCATATGTTACAAGAACGGCATTTTTCCATCTTAGAAACATTGCTAAGCTACTTAACATGCTATCTATTTCTGATGCAGAAAAGTTAGTTCATGCATTCATGACCTCGAGATTAGATTACTGTAATGCTTTATTAGCTGGTTGTCCTGCATCCTCAATAAACAAACAACAGTTAGTCCAAAACGCAGCTGCTAGAGTTCTTACTAGGTCAAGAAAATATGATCATATAACACCAATTTTATCATCTCTACACTGGTTACCTGTGAAGTTCCGTATCAATTACAAAGTATTGCTACTGACCTAAAAGGCCCTAAATGGTTTAGCTCCAGTGTATCTAACGGATCTTCTATCGCCCTACAATCCATCGCGCTCTTTAAGATCACTAAACTCTAGGCTTCTGGTCATTCCTAGGATATCTAAGTCCACTAAAGGAGGGAGGGCTTTTTCACATTTAGCTCTAAACTCTGGAATAGTCTTCCTGATATTGTTCGAGGTTCAGACTCGCTGTCCCAGTTTAAAACTAGATTAAAGACGCATCTCTTTAGCCAAGCATTCACATTATAATTATCTTTTTATACTACAGTTAAATCGGATCAAAAGCATAAATATAATATTCTGAACAGCAGCTACGCTAATCATTTCCCATCTGCTTTTCTGTTGTTATCTCGGGACACTAGTTCTCCAGTTTGTATCCAGCCTCTCATGGAGACTTCGGATGCCCCAACACCTGTGAGACGACTCCACGCCTGTGAAGAGACGACTCAACGCCAGCGTTGTTATGGCCTAAATTAATACACGATTGATTAACTTTTTCGAACATTATTCTTTAACATTGTCTTTCTAACATTTTTACTGTACATATATAAAATGCACTTTCTGTAAAGCTGCTTTGAAACAATGTGTATTGTGAAAAGCGCTATACAAATAAATTTGAATTGAATTGAATTAAGCTATACACCTAAAACGGGACCTTAATGCACCTGCATGAGGCCCTATCCAGACTGCTCAAAGGCACGGGACCAACTACTTCAACAGAAGGGGTCCCTTTAAGGGAATGTGGCTAGGGGACCCGAAGGAACCCCAACCAAGTCACTACCCGGGGAACATATTCGCCCGAGTGCCACCAGGGAGGCCTGACCTGGTGCCCTAAGTGTTTGCACACTTCGGTTTGGCCAACCCTGTCTGTTCAGGAACTGCTGCCGAACGCGCCTTCGCCTCTCCAAATTTCTATTGAAAAACCGGCTCTTTCCTTTCTCCACGATATCCGTTGAGTTCGACCACAGATGTCTCTCTGCGGCCACCATCGCCGCCAGCGATCAACCGATCGCCGCAGCTGCTTTGTTTGGTGGCACGGAGAGCTAGACATGGGGTGCCGCGCAGCTCGACCACCACATCAGGGGTTAAAAACCTACCCCTGATCGAGATCCCCCAGCAGATCTGCCTGGTACGCCTGAAACACCAACACAATAACATATTCAGCTCAGCATACACGGTCAGGGTGGCTGAAAGGATTGAGGATTTATACCACTCTCGCCAGCCATCCCTAAGAGCACTTGCTGATAAGTCTCGTTAGCCGCCAGATAGTCCGAGAGGAATATAACCTCTCGTGACGATCGGCGAGCTCCATCTGAGAAAACCCATGATGCGTGCCAGCGCTCAGCCTCGGCATGAGCGGGACAGCATCACCAGTCCCAGATGCCAAACTCTCTTCCCTCAAGAAGAAAGCCAGACTAGAGCGGAGCGATCTCAGATTGAAAACCGCTCACACTTACACACAAACAACTTCATATGAACTGACTGTGCATGCTCTTGATCCCAGGCAGCAAATACACACTCATGTGTATTAAATAATGAGTTTGTATTAACTTAACTCGTATAGCACTTCAGACAGAACAGTCCCTGAAGACGAAAAGGTGTGTATGTGTTGGCAAGGCGCCCTACTTCCGGGTCACACATTGATGACATCATGGGCTGTCCCCAGTCAATAGGATTGCCGTGATTCGATAGTAGTTTCAGACACCTGTCACGCCGAGGCGTTTCCCCGTAGCGTCATTCCGACGCAGCACGAGTTGCCTTTCGAAAGGGAACTTAAATTAAAAAGTTTAAATTGCTTAACTTATTAAATTAAATTAAAAACAAATGTTGTCATAACTTATTGATCCTATCATTTTTACAGTGTAGATTTACTATACAATAAACATTATATTGGTTCCCCCGATCCTGAATATGTGGTTACATCCTTGTTCTGGTCTCTTTGTTGAGTTTTTTTTTTTTTTTTTTTTTTTTTTTTGTCAAATGGAGCTTTCACTGTCATGATATAAAAGGCCAAGACAAATAAAGCAGAAACAGTCTAAACCTTAAAAGCAGAAAATGATTATCTAGATGTCAAAACAACTCTTACTCTGCTGTCAACTTCAGAGAAAAGTTTGTGCTCTTGATTGCCTTGGCAATTTGCAGAGCTTCACTCAGTGGAACAGACATCTTTAAGCAGATCAAAAATGCATTGAACAGGAAGCACCGTGAGGGAAGGAGTTTGAAAACTTGTCTTTGATTTGATTTCCTATTAGGCAAGAAAATAGGT
This sequence comes from Gobio gobio, assembly GCF_949357685.1. Classification (NCBI taxonomy): domain Eukaryota; kingdom Metazoa; phylum Chordata; class Actinopteri; order Cypriniformes; family Gobionidae; genus Gobio; species Gobio gobio. Next base: position 18,247,898 of record NC_137102.1, on the reverse strand, counting down.
ATCTCTCATCACAAAAGGATTTCAAATGACCATCAGATCCATGCATCTGGTAACCTTTTCAGAGATGAATCGCTTTGAAAACTGATTCAAATAGAAAAGTGAACACGGTGTTGTTTCTGAGATTGCTGAAGAGAACGTCCCTCAAAAATGTGAAGTTAAAAGAGCGAGAGACTAGATTAAAGTGCAACATACTTACCTTGATTAAATGAAGAACCTGATCCATATGATACATATAGACACAGATGGCCACCAGAAAATAGCCGACCCCAAATAATGGGATCAGGCTGGGCTGCTACTTGGGATTGAATTATGACTCTGCCATTTAAGCTAGGGATTTCATTTTTCACAGCCACAGGCCACTTCGTAATTGAGTTTTTTATTACTCTTAAAAAAGAAACGTTTTATTTAAAAAAAAAAAAAAAGAATTGTATGAATCAAATTGATAATAAAATTATAAATCATAATAGGATTGTTTGTATAAGTGGTGAGTAAAATTATGATGCATATACAAAAAATAAACCAGTGCAATTTCCTTGCTCACAGAAAATTAAAAGTTTTTATAGTACCATATCTGTTTCTCTTCTTTGTAGTCTGAAAAAGAAAGAAAGAAAGAAAAGGTCACTGTAATCTCTTTCATACAAGAATCATTCAACTCTACTTTCAATTTCATAGAAGTGTATGCTTTGCTTCACTGTTACAGTACATCTAACATATTGAGTCTTTTATTCAAACCCTTGGATGAATTGATTTACAATATGAAGTGTATGAATGTGCACATTTTAACTGCAGCACCTCCTTTGTTTCAGTCGAGGACTTTCTCAAAAGAGATACAACAGTATAATGTAACTATGAAATATTGTGAAATGTGATTCAACTGACTTATCCTATTGGGATGCCTTGCAGCATGTCTGAATAGGAGAACTGAGAAAAGAGTTTTTGTATTTCTTTATATTATTTTATATTACATTTTGAAACAACTTGTTGACTATTTATCACAAATGCTGTAGGCATATTCAAGTTTTTAAAAGACAGCAGTTTTCTTATTTGACTAAAGGCCCGTTTCACACCAAGAACAATAACTATAACGATAACTATATTAGTGTCCAAACCAGTGCTTCAAATGCTCAAGCTCTTTAAAATTGTGTGGATTCTGATTGGCTGTCAATGTGATTATCGTTCATCAGCTGGAAAAAAATTATCTTTGCTGTTATCTTTAGTTGTGGTGTGGATTCTGCTATTCTTTCGATTCTCGTTACCGTTATCGTTATCAGTACAGTTATCATCCTTAGTGTGACCGGGCCTTAAAACTCTAATTCTGATTTTTTAATAACCTTGCAGAACCTACAAAGCAAGATCAAAGAGTAAGAATGAAGTGAAATACTCATTAAGGCAGTCATTCGTTTGACTTCCCTGCAAAGGTTAGGAGACATGATGGCCACAGAAAAGTACTGTTTTGAGGAGCACTTGTTGCTCAGGATTATTGAGCCACTTGTCAATTGCTGTAGTCACCTCATGAGTGAGTTTTCACACTTGGTAGAGCAGTGAGCTCTCCTCTGACATCAAGACCCATTCAGCTGGAAACAGCATCACCTACTCAGTGCTAAAAGTGCAAAGTTCTACAAAGGCAAAGCATCAAGGTCCAAAATGACATACATGACTTGATGAACTGTTGAACTTACAACCTTGAGATATATAGAGCAGAATGTTCAAACAACTGTCAAATTAGTATATATATACAGACAATGAAAAATGATCACTGATGAACAATGTGTAGTATACACTACTGTTCACAAGTTTTGGCTTGGTAAGATTTGTAATGTTTTTGAAAGAAGTCTCTTATTGCTCACCAAAGCTGCATTTATATGATGAAAAATGTGGTAAAAACAGTAATTTTGTGAAATATTATTACTATTGAAATGTTTTGGTAATAATATTAATCATTTAAATGGTAATAACCATTTACATTTTTCTATTTTAATATATTTTAAAATGTAATTTATTCCTGTAATGACAAATCTGAGCCATCAGCAGCCATTACACCAGTCTTCAGTGTCACATGATCCTTCAGAAATTGGTCTAATATACTAATATGCTCTACAGATAATATCTACTAGTTCAGTCATGAAACTCTAGAGGGTGCAGGCTGATAGGTCCTTTACATGCAATCTGAAAGCACTCACAATATTACCACACGGTACCAGCTGATTGGCCTCTGCTAATTCTGCAGCGAATAAGATTGCTTGCACAACATTTAAAGGAACACGCCAACTTTTTGGGACTTTGGCTAATCAACTGTATTCCCCAGAGTTAGACAAGTCCATACATACCATTCTCATCTCTGTGCGTGCCATAACTCTGTCTGACACCCCCCCCCCCCCCGCTAGCCTAGCTTAACACAAAGACTGGAGGTATATGGCTCCAGCTAGCCTACTGCTCAATAAGTGCCAGAATAACGCCAACATTTTCCTATTTACATGTTGTGATGTTTATAGTCACAGCATGTACAAATAACAAGGTTATGAGACACAGCCATCTTATAAACGTATACATACTGGGGACTATATACTCAGAAGGCGCAGCACTGCTCTACTTCTGCGGAGTGCGGAGAGATTTGCTCACAGCACCTGAGAAGCCCCGCGGTGAAGAGGAGAGAGTTCGAGAGTTGGAGTAATAGAGTCAGCAATTACTAGATAGTTTCCAATCATGGGTGTTTGCTGTATTGTAAAGAACTGCGACAATAAACAGGGGAGACCAGGTAATACAATGATATTTCACAGAATTCCAATCCAAAACGCTGACCTGATGAATTGATGGCTACTTGCTCTGGATATACACTCACCTAAAGGATTATTAGGAACACCATACTAATACTGTGTTTGACCCCCTTTCGCCTTCAGAACTTCCTTAATTCTACGTGGCATTGATTCAACAAGGTGCTGAAAGTATTCTTTAGAAATGTTGACCCATATTGATAGGATAGCATCTTGCAGTTGATGGAGATTTGTGGGATGCACATCCAGGGCACGAAGCTCCCGTTCCACCACATCCCAAAGATGCTCTATTGGGTTGAGATCTGGTGACTGTGGGGGCCATTTTAGTACAGTGAACTCATTGTCATGTTCAAGAAACCAATTTGAAAGGATTCAAGCTTTGTGACATGGTGCATTATCCTGCTGGAAGTAGCCATCCGAGGATGGGTACATGGTGGTCATAAAGGAATGGACATGGTCAGTAACAATGCTCAGGTAGGCCATGGCATTTAAACGATGCCCAATTGGCACTAAGGGGCCTAAAGTGTGCCAAGAAAACATCCCCCACACCATTAAACCACCACCAACAACCTGCTGCACAGTGGTAACAAGGCATGATGGATCCATGTTCTCATTCTGTTTACGCCAAATTCTGACTCTACCATCTGAATGTCTCAACAGAAATCGAGACTCATCAGACCAGGCAACATTTTTCCCGTCTTCAACTGTCCAATTTTGTCAAGTCAAGTCAACCTTATTTATATAGCGCTTTTAACAATGCAGATTGTTTCAACGCAGCTTTACAGTGTTAAACAGGAAAATAAAGCAACATAATTTTATTCAGCCGTATAGCCATTCTGGAGAAAACGGTGATGTCATCAGTTCATTTAAATTATCATACAGTGACAGTGTGGCCTTTAGATCAAAAATTAGATCAGTAATTTAGTTTATATGGTTAATTTAGTTTAATAATTAGTTTTATTTGGATATTTAGTTGAAAAATTTAGAAAAATTTAAAAAAAAATTGTGTCCCCAACTGAGCACACCAAGCCAGAGGCAACAGTGGCAAGGAACCAAAACCCCATATTTTGGTGAGCTCGTGCAAATTGTAGCCTCTTTTTCCTATTTGTAGTGGAGATGATTGGTACCCGGTGGGGTCTTCTGCTGTTGTAGCCCATCCGCCTCAAGGTTGTGCGTGTTGTGGCTTCACAAATGCTTTGCTGCATACCTCGGTTGTAACGAGTGGTTATTTCAGTCAAAGTTGCTCTTCTATCAGCTTGAATCAGTCGGCCCATTCTCCTCTGACCTCTAGCATCAACAAGGCATTTTCGCCCACAGGACTGCCGCATATTGGATGTTTTTCCCTTTTCACACCATTCTTTGTAAACCCTAGAAATGGTTGTGCGTGAAAATCCCAGTAACTGAGCAGATTGTGAAATACTCAGACCGGCCCGTCAGGCACCAACAACCATGCCACGCTCAACATTGCTTAAATCACCTTTCTTTCCCATTCTGACATTCAGTTTGGAGTTCAGGAGATTGTCTTGACCAGGACCACACCCCTAAATGCATTGAAGCAATTGCCATGTTATTGGTTGGTTAGATAATTGCATTAATGAGAAATTGAACAGGTGTTCCTAATAATCCTTTAGGTGAGTGTATATGTTTATACAGTATGTATAATATGTATAATACTTTGTATTTGTTTTCTTTTGGATCAACTGTTTTTGTTTTGTTTTGTTTTTGTTTGTTTTTTTTTCTGTTGGATCGGTTTATTGCCTCCAGGGTTACAGAGGAGTTACAGACCATATTTTCATGTCCTTTCTTATAAATAGCATAACTGGCAACTCAATAAATACTTTGGCATTTCAGTCATATTGTATATCCCCTGAATATTGCTGTATGTGGAAAGGTTTAATTTTATGCTCTTCTGTAAAACACAATTCACTGATACACAATATGTTTTTCCCCCTTCCTTCCTTCCTTCCTTCCTTCCTTCCTTCCTTCCTTCCTTCCTTCCTTCCTTCCTTCCTTCCTTCCTTCCTTCCTTCCTTCCTTCCTTCCTTCCTTCCTTCCTTCCTTCCTTCCTTCCTTCCTTCCTTCCTTCCTTCCTTCCTCCCCTTTCATCCTTCCTTTTTTATCTTCTTTGTCTAATTGGAAAAGGGTCAGCCTCTGGGGCAATGTCCTCATATCCTGATTCTACCCCAGAAATGTTATATTACAAGACATAAGAGAGGGTAATTTGGAAAATAATGTCTTATGCTATGATTGCTGCACAAATTACTGGTTGAAAATGTCTTCTTGTAGGGTTCCTGTTCCCATGCCTACCACAGGATCCTGTTAAAGTCATTTCTACACCAAAGTGATGAATGTCCATATGTACCTCAGTTTAACAGCTTTTTGTATTTTTTATTCGCCTGGGTGACTGAATAATTGTTCTAGACAGCAGGGGGGGAAATGAGCATAGAAATGTGTTTGTGCGAATGCGAAAAGCCAATTTTTCCAATAATTTTATAAGAAATTATATGGAATCTCATCATGTAAGGAGGTTGTATGAGTCTAGTATAAAACATTGAACATTTAAATCTGGAAATTCTAAAACAAAACGTTTTTGGAGTTAAAAAAAGTCACATATTTATGCAATTGAAATGAATAATATTTAAAACTCTGCACTGTTTCTAAATGATCAATCCAATACAGTTTGTCCATTTTTTAAATTGTGTTATCTATGATGTACCAACAACAGCCATGAAAACTCTAAATATTCATCCAAACATAGACCTCAATATACACTGAATTAATAATAAATTAGAAATGTGTTCAGAATTCTGCAAGAAATATTTTTTTAATTTTCTATACTATTTTAAGTCGTAAAGTGAGAAGGATATGTTAAAATGAAGTTAATGGATTCGGCAGGCATGTGTTGATGATACTAAGCGGGGTAGTGGGTGCCTGAGCCCTCTACAGCGCCCCACATTTTTCCAATGTAAATCGGAGGTGAAAAATGGAACGGCAGTACACTCTAATTGAGAGCCATTAGGGCAGATGTTTACTTTAACTCATGTAAACCGCAGATGTTCACTTTACCTCATGTAAACCTCAGATGTTCACTTTACCTCATGTAAACCTCACTCCTCAATGAAGACGAAATCAATCCGCTTCAGCTATGATTCTGCATCAAGTCAGTAACTAGCAGAGATGTATAGTAACGAAGTAGAACTACTTCACTACTGTACTTAAGTACTAAAAGGCAGTATCTGTACTTTACTAGAGTATTATTTTTTTCTCCTACTTCCACTTTTACTTCAGTACATATTTTCGATGAGTTTAATACTTTTACTCCGATATTTTTTTTATGTGCTGCATCGTTACTCGTTACAATTATAAAAATGTTACGAATCATTCCATTCCAAACCCACATTACCGCGCATGAGAGAGAGAGAGAGAGCGCGCGCGAGAGTGCGAGAGAGACAGAGCGCGAGAGAGAGAGAGAGAGAGAGCCCCGCGAGCGCGCATTCACTGTCTTTAAAACAACACGAGCGTCTTGCGCTCAAATTGCTCTCTATTTGTTTACATAGTTAATGTGCACTGTGAAGTAACCTATACAAACAATGAACAGCTGTATTTTTATTAACTAAGATTAACAAAGATTAATAAATACAGCAACAAATGTATTGATCATGGTTAGTTCATGTTAGTTAGTATTAGTCTAATACATTAACTAATGTAATGTTAACAAATCAAACCATATTGTAAAGTGTTACAAACAAATAATTTACTCAGAACACCTCTTGAAATGAGAATATAAGTGTGCTTACCCCATTTTTTTTGCAAGAGTGGTTATAGTAAGATTTAATCTTAATGAACTACAGTATTTTCAGGTTATTTATATGACAATATGTAGAAAAATTACCTACCAACATTGTGATTGTCCTTTAGCTTAATCATTTGAAATAATAAAAACAATATGATGTTCAAACTTTTGACTACTTTCTTTAATAACTACATAACACAATACTTGTACTTTTACTTTCAGTACTTGAGTAGTACATTTTAAAATAAACTACTTGCAATACTTAAGTACAAAAAATGTTGAATACTTTAGTACTTCTACTTAAGTGTGGTGCTTAAAGAGCACTTCAACTTCTACTCAAGTCACTTTTTTGATAAGGAACTTGTACTTTTACTCAAGTATGTGTCTCTAGTACTTTATACATCTCTGGTAACTAGCCTAGTTGGCATGTCTGTTCTTCCTATGTGGAGTAGCATATCAAATTAATGAAAGTATAACAACTTGTCCTAACTACATGCGACGTGATGCAACGACATGCGATAAATGGTATCTTTTCCATGTTGATTTAAGTTTTTGTGCTAATCAGCCGCGATGGCGACACACGATGATTCTATTTTAGAAACGGTTTCTATTTCTGCGACGTTGTGGCTGGAACAGCAACACAAAACATGGCAATGATAACCTCTGGTAATATTTATGTGCTTTATTTAATGTTGAAAGTGCGTAATGTGACTCTGAATATCATTTAGTGCTCCCGGCTTTAGTCGTACTAAAAGCAACAATGGATAATTCACCTCAGATCTTGAAATTAAACAAATTGAAACAAGAACGTTCAAACTGTGAACAAACAAGTATATTCTATAACAAAGATTGTTTTAGGAACTCAGTATGTATTTTAGTAATGTTTTAATGGTGTAATATCTGTGAATTTGATTATTGTAGGCTACTTACATTTCCTTGCAAGTGCCGTCAAGATTAATCTCTGGTGCCGTGCACTTGTTGCAAGAGCCTGCCCACTCGCTGTTCTGATTGGCTGTGGTTTTGATTGATTTGTTGCATCTCGTAGTCGTGTCGTGTCTGGTGTGGACAGACTAAGCCTGCAGCACTCCTCTCAGAAACTGAAGCCTCCGCGCCTCGATCGCCCCCCGGTGGCTGGTCCCAGTATAGCTCCTAAACCCCACCTCTCCATGTGTTAGAATGGACGTGAGACACACTAAACAATTAAATTACACTTCAAATAATTGTTTCCTAAAGATGGTTTCTGTCATTTTAGGCAGTTTTTATCACGATGATTTCATTTCAAGTGTTCGTTTTTTAAATATGTTTAGTTTTAGTTAGTTATTTGATGCTATAAAACGGGGGGTGTGACGTCATGATTGACAGCTGAGATTGACGGCTTCTCTGAGTGAAGTTGTCACTAAAGCACTAACAGACTTTTTTCGGGATTTTTGGGAGGAGATTGGAGCTTTAGCTTTAATTTCTACATTTCTATAACTGTTTAGTTCACACCAACATAATGAATTGTTCTGCATCTGTGAGAGTGTGGGTGGGCTTTTGATAATCGCGCCTCTACTTCCTGCTTTCTATCGCGCAGATTCCGGTCCCGAGGTAACTACTGCGCAGACTCGGTCCCAAGAAGTCAGCACCGTGTGCGGGCCTACGAAAGCTTCAACTCTGGTCAGCGGAAGTCAATGAAGTCGCGTCGTCCTTATTTTTTTTACGGTCTATGGGACAGACAAGTTGCTTGTCACTGGAATCTTATTGCGTCACGTGTAGTTAGGAGTAAACCCTTTAGTTTAAACATGCTCATGTGATTAGCCTTTATATACTGTAGTTCTGTTGGGTTTGTTTTATGTTTGTTCTGAGAATAGACATGGCTTCCTCACTGGAATTCCTACACAATAATCTAAAACAACATTCAGAGGCAATAAATTCTACATTTAGGCAATTCCAAGATGGCATTCTATGCATTTGTCGTGTTTACTGTTTACTAAAGTCTGTCAATCATCATTAAAGCACCACCCTCAGGCTGAATAACACAAGGACATTAGAATTCTACCAAAAGTGTGTCTGGTGTGTTTGGTGATTAGGATATAAAGCTTACAAAATGTCTATCATAAACTAGCACTAAGACCCAGAATCTGCCCTACATAAGTTTACGGCTAGAAGCCGCTTCTGCTTAGATTAATAGCAACACAATCGCAAAATGATTCAAATGCTAGTTAAGGTCACTGATGTTAGCTCAACCTGCTTGCTAACAGATGGAAATTCTTTGGCAACTTCTTCACCTAAACCAGTGTAGTCGGTCTCCCAAGTCCCCAAGTTAATTTGGGTATTATAGCACCTCTGTTGTCTAATGGAATAGCAAAATGTCCACATCTCAACAAATGCAGAACATCATTCAGATGTTTGGATTTTGTAACTGGGTAAATAATGTTCAATCATGATAACTCTCAAAGTAGTTTGGGCATGTTAATGAATATGGCAATGTTTATGTATTTGGTCTTGGCGGACTATCTGCTATGCATGCTGCTGCTGCTGCTGCTGTAGAGCAAGTAAGGACTACAAATAGAGAGCAGCTGTGACCATGTATGATATGCTGCTGCATAAATAGACATAGATAAATCCCGTAGAAAACCTAGGAAGGTGGAGCTGGGGGAGGCTGAGGGTTTCAGAGGAACTCTGACAGGGCACTGCAGGACTAGCATACAGTGATCACTAAAACAATTATTTAAAGGCACACGCCAAATTTTTGGGACTTTGGCTTATTAACTGTATTCCCCAGAGTTAGATAAGTCCATACTTACCATTCTCAGTTCCGTGCGCGCCATAACTCTGTCTGACGCACCCGCCTGCTAGCCTAGCTTAGCACAAAGACTGGAAGTATATGGCTCCAGCTAGCCTACTGCTCAATAAGTGACAAAATAACGCCAACATTTTCCTATTTACATGTTGTGATGTGTTTAGTCACAGCGTGTACAAATAACAAGGTTACATGAGACACAGCCATCTTATAAACATGTACATACTGGGGACTATATTCTCAGAAGGCACAGCACTGCTCTACTTCTGGGGAGTGATTTGCTCGCAGCACCTGAGAAGCAGCAATGTTACTTCCGTCAACAAAACCAGCGTGACTAGGTACTGTAGCTGTTTTTGCACAATGAACCAACAGACAAAAATTTAAACTGCCCATCTCCTCTCCAATTCATTAGCAAGGTAAATGCTACAGTCCAGAGAATTACCTCTAGCACCACTCATTTGTTACTGTGACAGAGCGCATTCGTGACAACACAATACTTACATTACAGGGGATACATGGAGCACGGGAAAAACTGCAATACAGTAGTGACCACCCTATTCATGTAACAGTGTCACAAACGTTACATTAGATCTAGCTAATGGTACTGTTACAGTAGGCTAGTCATCTAAAAATATAACGGAACACTTACCGCAGCCGCGGCTGATCCGTATCTGTACTATCGATGGGATGATGGTATGATACTATCGATGGGTCCTTCAGCACACATTTCAGGGTCCATGTGGCAAATTCCATTTTTTCAAAATAGTCGTCCTCTGTGAAATGTTCAGAGCAAACGCGATGGTGCTTGATGATGGCTACAGGTGTGTTTGGATCTACACTCACTTAAAGGATCATTAGGAACACCTGTTCAATTTCTCATTAATGCAATTATCTAATCAACCAATCACATGGCAGTTATTTCAATGCATTTTTGAGCGTGGCATGGTTGTTGGTGCCAGACGGGCCGGTCTGAGTATTTCACAATTTGCTCAGTTACTGGGATTTTCACGCACAACCATTTCTAGGGTTTACAAAGAATGGTGTGAAATGGGAAAAACATCCAGTACGCGGTAGTCCTGTGGGCGAAAATGCCTTGTTGATGCTAGAGGTCAGAGGAGAATGGGCCGACTGATTCAAGCTGATAGAAGAGCAACTTTGACTGAAACAACCACTCGTTACAACCGAGGTATGCAGCAAAGCATTTGTGAAGCCACAACACGCACAACCTTGAGGCAGATGGGCTACAACAGCAGAAGACCCCACCGGGTACCAATCATCTCCACTACAAATAGGAAAAAGAGGCTACAATTTGCACGAGCTCACCGAAATTGGACAGTTGAAGACTGGAAAAATGTTGCCTGGTCTGATGAGTCTCGATTTCTGTTGAGACATTCAGATGGTAGAGTCAGAATTTGGCGTAAACAGAATGAGAACATGGATCCATCATGACTTGTTACCACTGTGCAGGCTGGTGGTGGTGGTGTAATGGTGTGGAGGATGTTTTCTTGGCACACTTTAGGCCCCTTAGTGCCAATTGGGCATCGTTTAAATGCCATGGCCTACCTGAGCATTGTTTCTGACCATGTCCATCCCTTTATGACCACCATGTACCCATCCTCTGATGGCTACTTCCAGCAGGATAATGCACCATGTCACAAAGCTTGAATCATTTCAAATTGGTTTCTTGAACATGACAATGAGTTCACTGTACTAAAATGGCCCCCACAGTCACCAGATCTCAACCCAATAGAGCATCTTTGGGATGTGGTGGAACGGGAGCTTCGTGCCCTGGATGTGCATCCCACAAATCTCCATCAACTGCAAGATGCTATCCTATCAATATGGGCCAACATTTCTAAAGAATGCTTTCAGCACCTTGTTGAATCAATGCCACGTAGAATTAAGGAAGTTCTGAAGGCGAAAGGGGGTCAAACACAGTATTAGTATGGTGTTCCTAATAATCCTTTAGGTGAGTGTATACACTATATCAGGACTGCATGCAGGTGTAAACTTCCATCCATTAGCCCAAAAACCGGATGCTAATGGCTTGGTCAAAAGGAATTCTGCGTGTAAGCCTTTTCAGCATTTTGGTGAAGTTCTCTTAATTTATTGATATCTCATTTTAAATCTGACTCCATTAATAATATTATCTGACTCCAATTCTAAGTGACTCCATAAAGTGTGCTACATTTAGAGTTTATCAGCTGATTTTACGATTAGTTGCGATTTAATTTAGATTGTTGATTTTCTTTGTATCTTCCTAGTTTTCATATTCGTTCATCGAGAGACCCAATATCGCAGAGAAACAAGACGCTTCCGGACGCGTGTTCACGGGCACAAAATGATTACTTCTGTAATTAGTCAGAGGGTGCAGAGTGAATATTTTACCTTTAAGTGGTTGCACATGCTCACTCAACAAAAAGTGTAATTTTAGTAATATTCACGAACTGCAACTTGCCAATCCAGCGATAGTCAGAAATCGGAATATCGCGCATGCTGCGCCCCATGCTTCAGTCGTGCCGTCATCGGTGTGATCTATCATAACCCTAGATTTTGCGGTAATAAAGGAGTATACATCGATCCATACTAGAATAATGATTTCAGAATCCTACAAGATAAATCAAGATTAACATTTATTTTGGCCAGACAGGAAAAGTAAATAAGTAAACAAGAATCCATGGTACACAACTGATCAGCGTAAAAACATAAAACACAATTGCAAAGCAATATGAAAATAATTTAAAAGAGTCATCATGTCTGGCACAATACATGCAGTTTGGGTCAGTGTCTCAAAGACACTGACCCTGCACCACATGGGGGTTCTGACTACAGAATATTCCCCCCGAGAGTTAGGTTATCCAGCCTTAAATACTCCAACTAGAACAAAAGGGTTGTAAATATTTGCAACACAACCACCTGGTTTTTGGGGGAGTGGATCAGATATCTTTGAAGAGACTTCTGAATTCTCATTAGTTTTCAATCTTTCTAATACTACTAGTGACTGCAGTGAAACTGAGACCATTTTACCATTCGCACCGAGACCTTTAAAAAGAAAATCAAACATGAAAGGGATAAAACAATAGATTTACAAGATACATCATCACTGGTATATCTGCATTTGGTGACTTGAAAACAGGGCTAGGAGAGGGCAATGTGAGAAATGTTTGTCAGGGTGTTGTCACACAGTTTCTGTGAGATCTTCTCTCAAGATTAGTGACTTTTATTGTTCAATTGCTGGGGTGTGTATCTCAGCTTTTGTCTTAGTACCAAAACCGATCCTTACACAGGCCAGTCAAGTTCCTCCACACCAAACCCTGTCTCATCCATGTCTTTATTGAGCTTGCTTTGTGCACTGGTGCGCAGTCATGGTGGAACAGGAAGGGGCCATCCCCAAATTGTTCCCACAAAGTTAGGAGCATGAAATTGTCAAAAATTTCTTGGTATGTTAAAGCATTAAGAGTTCCTTTCACTGGAACTAAGGGGCCAAGCCCAACCCCTGAAAAGCAACCCCACACCATAATTCCCCCGCCACCAAACTTTACACTTGGCACAATGCAGTACTGTTTTCCTGGCAAGCGTCAAACTCAGACTCGTCCATCGGATTGCCAGACAGAGAAGCGTGATTCGTCACTCCAGAGAACACGTCTCCACTTTTATAGAGTCCAGTGGCGGCGTGCTTTACACCACTCCATCCGATGCTTTGCATTACACTTGGTGACATAAGGCTTGGATACAGCTGCTCGGCCATGGAAACCCATTCCATGGAGGTCTCTATGCACTGTTCTTGAGCTCATCTGAAGGCCACATGAAGTTTGGAGGTCTGTAGCTATTGACTTTGCAGAAAGTTGGCAACTTCTGTGCGTTGTGCGCCTCAGCATGCACTGACCACGCTCTGTGATTTTACATGGCCTACCACTTCGTGGCTGAGTTGCTGTTGTTCCTAATTGCTTCCACTTTGTTATAATATCACTAACAGTTGACCGTGGAATATTTAGTAGTGAGGAAATTTCACGAATGGACTTATTGCACAGGTGGCAACCTATCTTGGTACCATGCTTGAATTCACTGAGCAACCCATTCTTTCACAAATGTTTGTAGAAGCAGTCTGCATGCCCAGGTGCTTGATTTTATACACCTGTGGTCATGGAGGTGATTGGAACACCTGAATTCAATGATTTGGAGGGGTGCCCCAATACTTTTGGCAATATAGTGTATATATAGAAATGATGATCAATACTGTATGTAAAAAAAAAAAAAAAAAACTTTTGTGAAAGAAGAAATCAGGAAACATCTTGAAAACATAAATATTATCTTGAAATGCAGACAAACAATAGCAACCCATGTGTGCCTCAAAGACAGACACATTGATGGTGGTTGCATCATGACTTGAAAAGGCTTTTTACATTTTTTTAAGTGCAAACATAAGGGAATAAAGTGGTCATGGATAAAAAGTGCAGTCAAAGGCGAGGCACGCTGTTAGTGAGGGGAACAGTGACAGGTGGGTAAAAATATATGGGAAGGGGTCGGCCCATCTGTCATCTTTAGATGGCTCAGCTGTTCCAGGGGCCGAGGATCCTTCTCTCAAATCCCACTCCAGTTGAGAGCTTGGCATCTGGACAGTCCCTTCCTGCCTCGCCAGAAAGGGGCGAGGCAGCGGTTCCTCCATGATATCCTTATGGAGGAATAAAAAACAGTAGGTGACTATGAAACTTGACCACTAAGCTTGAACTCAGAATTACTCTAGTGAAAAAAAGACACTTAGCATAGACCTGTAGCATACTTTTAAAAAGAGCACTTATTACAGAAATAATATACTTTAAAAGAATATACTTAAGTGTGAACTGTAGTTTGTAATTAGACATAGGCTTCCTCCATGCTTTAGTTTAATTGATGGTATATTAATGCAATAAATAGGTATAGATTTGGTTTTCCATGGTTAACCTTGTGTTCATAATCATTAAACTAACGATACATCACAGAAAACTCAGATCAAGAATAAACACATCAATAAGTGTACATTATTGTAAGCATTTTAGCATTTAGTATCTTTAACTCCCCTTTTAAGACAATGATCATGTGCATTTAGCGCTATCACTCGACAACAGCTGTTTTTCATGACTTTTTCCTCTGTAAAATTACAGGTAGCAACGATGATAGCCACTCATCAAGTCATCGCTAAATTGGACTAATTTGGACGGTCATGCTAAAAGTGTGCTGTTTTTATAAGGGGATTTTAAGGCTTTGTGTCAGGGGAAAATGAATGAAGTGTCTTACTGTCTCATTTCTTACCCTTCTTGATGTAAAGTAAATGGAGTCGAATAGTCGATTCCATAGACTTCTAAGGTGGGAGTCGGGAATCAGAGTCGACTCCAAAAAACCTGGAATCGAACACCCCCTAGGTGCCGGCGCAGTACTGCTTCTCGATACGAGGCCTCAGTTCATTTTCATAATAAGAGTCCCGATCTCACTCAGCAACAGACAATGATCTACACTCAAGACAGTTTTCAGCATGGTTTATACCAAAGTCTTCTCTATTACAATTACCACAAGAAAAATATACTTTTTCTCCCAAAATCACAACTTTACCCAAAATGTGTACATACTTTAGGGTGTCACACAAAGGACAAAGAGACTTTCAATCACAAGCTAAGGTGTTGGCTTACAACTTATTCTTGTACTCTTGCTTACCTGGCTCATTACTTGTGTTTGCACGTTTCAATAAAGAACCTGTATCTTTGAATCCGCTGTCTTCTCATCTATTTGTGACAGTTAGGGTAAGAGTCATTAAAGTGTACTCTCTTTATTTGCTTATTTATTTAATTAATACTATGTTATTTGCAAGTACACAAATATACTTATATGCTTGAAAGTTTTTTTTTAGTTTTTTTTTCTCATTTCAAAGGATAGCAACTTTTTTTTTTACAACTTTTTTAGCAGTTTTGTAATTACTTTAGAAAACCACCATGGTACCTCAGTGAACTTTGGCTGAGGTAAACATATTGGTTGGTCTCTTCTCCCCTAAAGCTAAACAAAAGACCCGTTGGCAATAGCGTGTCCTCCCTTCAGCCTGAATGGGGCCCCCCACCACCGTCCAAAAGAATCATAGTCATTCAACCGAGACTGCACAGCCAGCCACTATGGCTGCTTTCAGTTTTTTTACTGTCAACTTCTCTCAGGTGCACTCTGAGTCGAAATTGTCTCCTCTCTCCTCTCAAAGTGTTCATGTGCTTCCTAGAAAGATGCAAGTGGGAACTTACAGCCAAATTACAGCCTTTCAAATCGAGCAAGCTGAGGCAAAATCAAACACAGTCTACTGGAATCTCTCAAATAACACTAGGAAGTGTGACTCTTTTTAGTTAGATGATTAGTTAGATTTTACAAAATGTTTTACACAGTTTTTTACTAATTAATTTGAGTCATCACAGTTGTGTTCCTGTAACTTCCTGTGTCCCATTTTGTATACATTTTTGGAAGTGAAATATAACTTTAAATAACACTGTTTTAAGTTCAGTTTAATAAGGGTGTTTAGATTCAAATGTATGTATATTTATCCACAATAAAGGCACAAGATTTTTGTAATAACATATCCAAAAAATACTTGCACAGTGTGATATATTTCATGCAGTTGTGTATTTACTAGGGATGCACCGAATCCAGGATTCGGGTTCGGATTCGGCCGAATATTGGGCTTTTTGACAGGGTTAGGTTTCTGCCGAACCTCCGAATTTTTTTCCACCGAACCGAACCCTAGGCTTGCACTACACACGCTCCACTGGTCGAACGTAATGACGCCGCCGTTGAAAGTGAAAATGGAACTCATGAACAGAAAACGTGGCATAACTTTAAGTCAAAAGAAGGTGATTCAAGTCGAGCTACATGTTCAATTTGCAATGCCAATTTGTCTCGTGGTAGCAAGGACCCTTGTAATGATACAGAAGCAGGAACTATAGAATGTTGTCTTTAACAGGATTAGAACCCCGGTCTTCTGGACTCAGAGCTGATGTTTTTCCTGATTGAGCTAACTCAAGGTTGAGGATTTTGAGACCCAAGTGCAGAGGAATAACAAAAATTAGTGATGTTACGTCTGACACCGACACTCCGAAGCTTGCTTCAAACTCGAACGGTCCTTGCAATGAACCACTGCTTCGGAGCTTGTATCATTACGTCATTAGTCACGTGAAAATGACGTCTGAAGCAAACACACTGGTTCACTCCTGTAGTGAACCACCTGACTGCTTTGACAGCCCAATCCAGTGTTGACAGGTTTGAAATCTGGCGGCTGAATTTCTTATAAAAGTGTAGCCAAACCATGTCAACACCGTGGGTTGTAGTTGTCGTGTTTGGATTGGCGTTATTGTTGAGGAGAGTGGATTGAGTTTATTTCAGTGTCACCCTCTGCCATATTTTTTATTTTATTTATTTTTATTATTATTAATTAGAGAACATATGAACATTGTTACATAAAAAAGTGCATAAAAGACAGAAACTTCATAAACCCTCTGCTACATTATACAAGTACAAAGCTTTCACACATGATACTGCCCTGCAAAAAAAACCATAGAAACCATTACAGAAATTCTATTGGATTTAATGGTTTATGGGAATTTTATTGGTTTTAATGGGAATTATAGTGGCCTCTACTGATATATGTTGGGTTCTATTGGTGGGGGCATTAAATCCTAATGGAATATGTCCCAAACACACTACCAAAAATAATTCTGTAGTGGTTTAAATGGTAAAAGCCAATGGTTCCTATTGGTATTTTAATAGAAACCATTAGAATTTCTGTGATGTTTCCAACTTTTTTTAAGCTGGTCTGATCTTCTGTCCTTGTCTAAAGAAATAATTTCACACACTCATCATGCTTAATGTTTTATTATCAAGGTGAACACATGAAATTCATCAGTATCTGTAAAATTCACCTAAATGAGTTTCACAGCACTAACACCGTTTCAGCTTTGATCAACTCGGTAAACACGTAATAAACGGGGCGTTAACATATAAGCCTACTTGCATTTTATGGTTGTCAGCTTTGTTGCAATACATTTACTTCACCAGGAGATGGTGCTGCAATTTCTATCTGAATGAAGCTTCGAGTAATGAACCATTTTCGACACAATTGTATCAGAAAGCAATAATGCTTCGAAACGCTTCATTTGGCCATCACTAACAAAAATATCAAGGAGATGAGCAGTATAAACTCAAAGTAGCTTTTACTTTGTAGAATGATAAAGAAACAAAGTACAAACAAAAAAACTAGCATCAAAGCTTTCAATGGTCACAAAAAGGAAAACAAAACAAGCACAATGGCTCACAAAAGACTCACGGAACGCACTGGGATACACAGGTAGGTAGGCTCAAGACTGAACAAAAAACAATGACTGAAGGCAAACTTAAATAGGGCCCAACACAGGTGAGTATCATCAACACTGATTGTTAAGTACAACTGAGAGTCCTTGCCAATGGTTTCCCCCTGGCAACTGGGAGAAGGATTGCAGGCAAAAGACCTCCTGCGCCCCCTTGTGACTGGGAGCCATACCGCTGATCATGGCAGGAGTGTGACCGCTAGCGGTTGGAAGTAGTATTGCTGGGTAAAGTCTTACAACCCTAAACAACAGCAGCTGTTAAAACATTTGCATATGAAAAATCCGAAAGAATATGAGTTGGGCATGAGGGAATCTACAGACAGCAGCCAAAATGTATCTTATTTTACCGTACAAACAGCCGCATACAGATCAGATAAAATGTAAATAAAAAGAATAATATAAATAGGCCTACACTAAATATTTTTCACTTAAATAATGACCAAATTAAGATGACCAAACGAAAATACACTGAATCCGTTAGAAGCTTTGAAGAACCGGAATGTTTTTTTTTTTTGGTCAAATAAAAATAGCAGGCCTAGGCTACCTCAATCTAGCCTGGCTCCGCCCTCCTACGTACTTCCGCTCAATTTTCATTTTCCTTCAGTACTACGTCTGGGACTGCGGTGTATGCTTAGGTTTTCCCCCGAACAATTTTTTACCGGTCCAATCAGCGCACAGAGGGAGTGGCTGAGAGCGATGACGTTGATGTCGTGCGCTAGTTTGAGTTGTAGTTCAGTAATGGCGTCGGAGAAAGATGCGAGTGTGTGGCAGCGCTGGCGAATGTCCAGAAGTTAAAAGTGTGACGAGGTGGACGAGCGAGCGAGACCGGTGTGCGTGATTGAGACACACCGGTCTCGAGTCCTCTCATGAGGGAGCACGGAGGCATATAAGGGCGAGCGACACCGGTGAAGGACGAGAGAGGACCAGGCCTGGATTTTAAGTTGGGTTTTGTTATGTTTGTGCGCGGCAGTCGTCCGTGAGGGGCTGCCGCTTTTACTTTCATTTTGTGTTTATTATTTGATTAAAAGTTGTTAAACGTTCGCCGGTTCCCGCCTCCTTCTTCCCTGAACAAACGAACTCCCGTTACACGGAGCAAGAACAATCACTGCTGTACTGCTGATGTTGTGGTCCGGGAAAAGTCTTTTCCAGCTCGCTCCGTTAGTGGTGAAGGAGTTGGCTGAAGCCGTCCGTCTCCCACCACCCGCGAGAAAAACCCAGGCTGAATTATCGACTTTTGACAAACACCAAGGTCGTGTGGTAATGTAATTGCTGTCCGAATCCACATCTCTGAGTTGTCAAGAATATATCACTTCAAAACTCACTGTTTGTATCCTTTATAGACCCTTTCAGAGCACTGCGCGGTTGCGTGAGCTGTAATTTGCATTTCTAGACTTGTATTTCTTTAAATACTGGCAAGTGTTTACAAGAGCAAAATATTTCACCACCGCTCAAAAAATAAAAGAAGAAAAGCACGTAAACATTTGAATTGGGCTGTTATTCAAGGCAGCATTTATTCTTATCATACTAAGCATATGACATTTTATTGACAGCATACAATCATGTTATGATTGCACAATATATGCACCACGAGAGCAGCGCGTTCCGATCACAAAACTCTCCTCCACCGTGAATAAATAACAATCCGAATGCACGAGGTTTTATCACTGATACTGAGGTGGTGTGCTCAGTTAATGTGAGAATCAAAGGCGAACGGCGCGTGACATACGTCACGACCAAACGTTAGCGATTGGTTAGGCAGATTCAGAGTGACTCTTGTCAGATCCAATAGTTTTAAACTTCAACAGAGAACCCGCCTTCAAGGAAGTAAACGCTTGTCAATGGAGAGTGGCCAGACTCTATGTACAAATGAAATGTACGAGAGTCTGGTAAAACCAGGCTAACCTCAATCCACACCTTGTATGTTTTTTTTTAAAGTAACATGTCTAAGTGATGTGGGTTATTCTGGAGCACAGCCTGTTCACAGGTAAACCCGTGGCAGAAAACCTCTCAATCCTTCTGTCTCCGCAGCGCACGAGCCTCTGCTGACAGCGTGCGCGCCTCCTGCGCTCTCCATTGTGCTGTTCTTTGAAACGACAGAGGGCGTCTCGGGGTAATTTTTCTATTAACCATCAGGAAACAGCAGCGAGAAGAACATATACGCGACAATGTTTAGTTTAGTAAACTTGACCGAAACCACACTACGAAAAGCCTTGAACAAGGCTTCAGATGGCACTGGTGTCCCGGGAATGCAGAGATAACGCCAGCCTCGGGAAACGCCTTTCATTTGCTTTCCACCAGTCAGGAGCTTGTACTACTGCTGTATTTTTCTGTCAAAATGGTCCCACACAGTAAGCTTTTCCATTGCTTCATTTTGCGAGATATGTCTGGTTTGTGGTTGCAAATTTCGACGCGCTCCGTGAGTGAACAGATAACGCTATACAGCATATTTTTCTTAACCATGCATCAAATAAACCAAACAAAAAAGCATTTAAAACATTTAAACCGTTTAACTGATAGTATTAATCTGTCAAAGTTCTTACTTTCGGTTAACGGTTAAATGGTCAATAGCATCCCTACACTGCTGTGGACGTTGTTGACTTCATTAATGTGTTTACTGTGATAATGGACTGAGGATGGGAGTAGGATTCGGTATTCGGTTTCGGATTCAGCCGAATCTTAACCAGTGGATTTGGTATTCGGCCGAACCCCAAAAATCTGGATTCGGTGCATCCCTAGTATTTACATTATTCCAAAAGTTCCCAAGGATTTGTAAACGCAGAGAAATTCCAATTTTAAAAAATGTCTCGTCCCTTGTCATTGTCGCCGACCAATGTCCACGCTGTCCTCGGTTTCCGCTTGTAGAAACCATGGCAACACACATGTACAAATGAGGAAGCGGTGGTTAAAGAGCATCTAGCATCATTATTGATCATGATTATTCATTATCCACATAATACAGATAATACAACAAAAAAATGTAAACATAGAGCAACTGGGCCAAGCAGACGTTGGGACAAACAGAGAAATAAAACAAGGATCCATATCTCGATCCATATCTGTATATAGCGTGGCGTTTTCAAGATGGAGAAAGCTTTGCAACAAACTTGGACTTGACAGAGACTCCACTCTCGTGTGTTAATAGACAGGTAAGCAAATATATATTATTTATTGTACAATAGTCATGTACAGATGATTTTAATATGAATGAAGTTACAAATTGAGACAGATATGACGTGACAGCTGATAATGCATAGGTAGATTCATTTAAAAAACGATCAATTGTTCATAATTGTACATAATTTTTTGTTTGTCACTGATTTGTCATCGCACTTTCATCCCTTCGTCAGACCTCAAGTTTCTACGGGCAAGTGTTCCACTAGAACGAGTGTCCAGGCATGTTGTTGTCTCAATCAGCCCTTCCCTGGCGAAATCCTCTGAGAATGGACCTTCTTTCTCAGGGGCAGGGAACAATCTGGCACCCACGCCCAGACCTCTGGAACCTGTGGAACCTCTGGAAGTGGTAAGGGGAGACCCAGCCCTGTCTCTGCTGTGCCCAGTGCGCACTTTGCACATGTACCTGGATCACACACAGAGCTTCAGAAGATCAGATCAGCCTTTTCTCTGCTTCGGAGGTCAGCAGAAGTGGAAAGCTGTCTTCAAACAGAGAATGACCCACTGGATAGTGGATGCCATTCATTTGGCTTATCAAGCCCAAGATGTGCCTTTTCCTTGAGCTCAGGGGCCCTATTTTAACGATCTGAAACGCAAGTGTTAAAGCGCGAAGCGCAAGTAGCTTTGTGGGCGGGTCTCGGCGCTGTTGCTATTTTCCCGGCGGGATAAATGGCTCTTGCGCCCGGCGCAAATCTAAAATGGGTTGGTCTGAAGTAGCTTCATTATTCATAGGTGTGGTTTGGGCGTAACGTGAATAAACCAATCAGAGCGTCATCCAACATTCCCTTTAAAAGCAGGTGCGCAAGTTCCATTATGGATTGCTATTATTATGGCGTATTTACCAGGCGCACGCCAGGAGCGGTTCACAGCCGAGGAGACTGATGTGCTTGTAAGAGCAGTGAAAGACAGAGAAGTGAAGTTGTAATGTTGTACATTATGGTAAAGGTGATTTCACAGTCTTTTTTTTTTTTTCAGTCTTTCAGTTTTTTCAGTTTTTCAGTCGATTTTTTTTCCTGGTTCTTGACGGACAAACCAATTTGTCAGATGTCCTTATATACATATATGTCTTGCCACTATTGGGCAAACAGGTCTTATCCTTAATTATTACAATTAGCCTGAATCATTTGTAAGCTAGATTTATGCCTATTTTTTCACATCTTCGTGGCACACCACAATGATTTCCGTCATCTCATGTGTTAATATTTTTTTAGTGTAACAATTTATGATTTGCAAAAATAACTGTTGCATCTGTGTAGGTTACATGAGCAAAGTGTATGCGCGTTGTGCACGCTATACATTATGGTCAAGCATGCGCCCTTAAAATAGCATAATGAACAACGCGCAACGCGCCACTGACTTTAGACTAGGTTTTTTCTGGTCAGTGGCGCAATTGTTTAATGGAACAGCAAAATAGCACCAGGGATTGTTTGCGCCGGAACACGCCTCCTTTTTTGCGCTGAACCGCCCAGGGAGCGCAAGTTCATTCATTAGTTTAGCGACGTGCTTCTGTGGAGGGAAAAGCGTGCTTTGCACGGGTGCAAAATAGGAATGACACATGCGTCGGTGTACAAAGTAAATTGCGCTGGGTGCAAGATAGGGCCCCAGAGCTCACTCCACCAGAGGCATTGCGACCTCTTCAGCCCTGGCTAACGGTGCATCTTTGCAGACATTTGTCGAGCTGTGGGCTGGGTTACACCCAACACCTTCACAAGATTTTATAATCTTTGCAAGTTCTCGTTACTAACTGGTAAAGCTCAGACAAGTCGGGTATAGTTCTTGCTTAAGCGCCTTCCCCTCTGCAAGGTGGAAAAGTGTGCATTTTCGTCCCAGAACAGATCTCCAGGTTTAGTCAACCTAGGACACCTATACAACCAAAGCACTCATCGATAGTGAGTTCGGTGCAGGAACTTCATACCAGGCCCATTGGTATTCCCCTTTTTTGGCTATCCTGTGCAATCTGATTAGTGCTCCATATGTAGTGGTTCCCTAACGGTGACCCCATATGATTTATTTTTCCACTCTTTGGTTTCCCTATCGCCATACCTGTGTCTTTCCTTGATTATTGTGCCAGATATACTGTTCTTTTAAATGTGTCATACATTATAATGTATGCAAACTTCCTTTGTAGGAAGTATTAAAATTATGTACTGTAGTACAAGCATATCTTTTCATTTTCTCAATTTCCACTTTCCACAGAACTTGTCTGTGAGCCACAGACAATATTGCTATTGAACAGCAGTCTTTATAGCCGATACGATAGTCATATTCCATTGAACTTCCTTTTCTAGTCCCGAGGTACTGTGCTAGAGGTTAATATATTATACCCATTTGCAGCATACAGGTGAGAATTCATCACCTTCATATGTCATGTCACAAGCGGTAATTAACTGGATTCTTATATCAGTCTAATGCATATTCACAGCCTCATTTCTTATTCAGAAAGCATCATCCTGTGTATTGTGTAAACAGTAAATGAATGCATAAACTGCTGAGTGTTGCAGTGTTGACTGTAATGATTCCTTTGTTCGTTACTCGTTCTGCTCCTTACAAATCAGTTATCAGAGATGTGCTTTTATGTAGAGGTTGTAATGGTTAAATGTTTAGATAATGAAAATGTACCTTCCAAGTAAAATACATTTAAATTGTTAAATACATTAACCAAAACAATGAAGACATATATCTGTCTGTCTGTCTGTCTGTCTGTCTGTCTGTCTTATATATATATATATATTATAAAAAATAATAATCATTTATCAAGTCTTATTGTTAAATCTTTTGATATAATATTTTAGAATTTCTCAGTGCAGAAATTCATTTTGGATTTAATTAGGATCTGAATCACTGGAAAGAAAAATGATCAGTGTATTTTCAAAGCAGTAACTTCTCTACATTTATGTGAAGATACTAATCCCCAGTATTATGGTAATCCTCTGACTGCATTAATGGTTTTAGAGGCATTATTCAATTATAGCCTTCACTCATTATAGCCACCATAAAATTGCTTTCAGAGCCGCTAAAACAACTGCGCACTGTCTCTAATGCAGAATGAAGATTAACAATGGTGTGCAATAGGCAGAAGGGCTTTGTACACTCTAAATTACACTGCATTTTGGCTGATAGATGGTTTAATAGTAGCATCAGTGGCAAATCGAAACCTCTTACAGGGTGGGGCAACGTGTTAAAATAAGGGTTCGGTTTATTATGATTTATTCTGAGAATCAGAGACATGACCTTTTTCTTATTACGAATCCCAAAGACCCCCCATAAGAGTTTTAGCACTTAATCCCAGATTCCAGCTGTATGTCTGATGAGAACTTTAAAAAATGTAAGAATCTGTCTGACCAAGGAGCCATTTAACCTTTAAGTTAATCATCACCTAACATGAAGCACCATGGGGGAGAAAAAGCATGTGCATCTCATGTTCCGATGCATATAGGATCACAATACCTGAGGTTTTGGAGGACTAATAGTGAAATCTTACATTACCTGTCTTAGCTGCATGTACTATTAAATCTTGAGAATCAAGCAATTCTCTGTCATTCTTGTAGTACATTTTCTAAAACCTGCCAAAAACTGATGGATCATATAAAACTTTTTTTGCACGTTCATTACATTATTCGTATTATACCACTGCATGAAAAAAGGTGTATCCGGACCAGGATACTCCTGTATACACTGCTGAAATTCAGAAGAATCCAGGAGTATACTGGCCGGATAGGTCAAATTCCATGGATCCGTATATGTCCGTATTCATCCGAAATGGTACCAAATCGGATGTATGTTGTGGCCGTATACTCCCATGCTACAGCCATTTGTTGCCATGGCAAATAATCCCATCAAGTTTTTCCCAGGAGACATTTTCACACCTCTAAACAGCTTTGCCTTCCATCCCCTATTGGTCCTTCATCTCAAACTGGATTGGTTGTTTTTTTTTAAACCACTCCCAAAACCCAGACTGCTATTGGAGGACAGGGCGCATTGAAAACCCAGTCAAGTGACTTTATTGGTTACTTCTAAGGCTAAGGGTGGGCTAGGTTTTGTAGCATAGGGACTTGATTGGTTATAGGCCAGCTATGCAGATTTTGCTCATTAATATATAATATATATATATATATATATATATATATATATATATATATATATATATATTTATAAAAAATAATCCCCTCTCCCTCCCAAAAGAAAAATACACACAAAACAATTTGAGAAAGTCTGAAATATTTATTAAAAAGGTATAAAAAAAAAAAAAACATTCTTAACAGCATTATAAATGAACATTAAAACAATGGTGAAACAAAAACAAGTGAACTAAATGTATTTAAAAGGGATGAAAATGTAAAGGAACAAATGTAAAAATATAAACAGTCCAAAGAACATAAATATACGTTAAAATGAATTGGTAAAGAAACAAAAAGGGAAAAAAAATGAACAAAATGCATTTAAAAGATAGAGATGTAAAGGAATAAAATACACAGTGAACATAAAAAGGAAAAGAATAAATATACAACTTAAACAATATAAAATGAGAACAATAAATTTATAAGACAAAAAAAGTGTATATAAAATATATTAAAATACATATAAATATTCCAAGTAAACAATATAACCAAATAAAAAGAACAAAGAGCATTATAAACATACATTAAAATTAATGGGGGAAAAGATAAGTGAACAAAATGTTTCTAAAGGAAGGCGACGTAAAAGGAACAATAGAAAACGTGGAGATCAAAAGCAACATGGACATCTAAAAAGGAACAAACATACAAAGTATACAATATAAAACGAGACAAAGAAATCTATAAATTAAAAAGTGTATATAAAATATATGTAAATACTCTATATATGGGAACCAATAAAAGTATAAGTATATAAACATAGGAATAAAGAAAATATAAAATGGAACAATTGAATATTAAAATTATAATTATAAAATAATTGTGACCAACTCTAACACAATGTTGTTTGAGTTTTGAACATTTTTTCAAACTGCCGTGATGGGCTGGTGATGTGACACGTAGTGTGGGTCAGTCTAGTCTGGTTTGTAGTAGCTAGCCTAACCATCCACACTGGCCTTCCATCAACAACAGCAGCATCTTCATCAGACATCAGGTCTATAGTTGCGGTCTTCCACAGGTTCTGTGTTGGTTTGTGCAACCCTGGACCTGGTCTCCAGCAACTGCAAAACATGACAGTAAATTAACCACTAAAACTCAGAGAGGAGTATAGTAAAATTCTGGGGGGGAAAAGCTTAACCGGTTTCTTAACTTACCTGTCTCTTTCTCTGACGGTTCTGTGTGATGTTCTTCATAGTGTTTCTTTTCTGGGCCTTTTCAGACTGAGCCAAAGAATACTTCCTCAGCAAAGTCTCACAAAATAAAATACATCTTGCGACCTGCCAAATAATACATTAATAATATATAGTTAATGCCAATAAAAGTAAAACAATTCAATTAAAATGTATTTGTATAGCGCTTTTCACAATACATATTCAGGGTTTTTCCTGGGTCAAAAATGGTCTTCGGTGGTGGCTGACAGACATGGTCATCTATACACACACATACGCACGGTAAAAAAAAATACCCTACCCACTTGATCTGCAAGCGCAATACTGACAATAAATTTGAAATAAATTCAAAAAAAGTTTGTAACTTTTGCTTATTTTGATACCTTGATGTTTGTTTTTGTTCCTCATTTTTACACTATTTACTGATAATTGTTTTGGTATATAATCATATCAATATTAAAAAAAATAGTATTAAAAATATGAACAAATAGCCTAATTTTCTGCCATATACAATCAGCTAGCTAACAACAAATTTGTTCTGGGTTCACCTCACTCCAGTCTAAACTAAATGATTTTAGGCTATTTATTTTACTACACATTGTCCACATAAATAAGCTGAAAGACTGTTGATAATTAAAAATAATTCTTACTATCCACTCTTGCTAAAGTGGGTAAGCACACTTGTGTTCTCATTTCAGGTGTTGTTCTGAGTAAATTATTAAACTAATTCGTTAGTTCAGTGTTGGACAGATCAGTTCTAACCAGTCGTTAAAATGATTCGGTTCAAAGGAGTCATAATGTGGCGAATCGGACATTAGCAGACGCGTTGTGTGTGAATCCCGTCTGTTAGAACATCGCGAAAGATTTGTCAACACACAGAAAACACTTCATAACCGGATAGGATTTGTTTCCTGTTTATTGAAAGTATGCTTTATGTCAGCTGGTCAGAGAATCAGTCAATGTTTTTTGAGCGCATTTCACACCCAGCGGTAATTAAAGGAAGACGTCTGATAGCGCCACGTCTGATAGCGTCACGTGCAACATGGATTCGGCCTTCCGACCTTTTGATTTTGATTAACGTAAAATGTGAAACATTAGAAAGCTAAGAATGCTTATTTTGAAGACAGAGAGAGTGCGAGCGAGGGATGAGCTCACTGGTCATTCTCTCTGTCACTCAGTTAACGCAAGCGCAGCAGTTATCTGTTCTACATCACTCATAAATCACAATAACTCAACAAATAAGGCTTTGGCGGGACAAAAATTTGTTTTGGCGGCCGGCAAAAAATTTTCAATGTAGAAAAAACCCTGATATTGTTTCAAAGCAACTTCACAGAAAACGCATGCGTCTACATTACAGAAAAAAACAGAGAATATTAAAATAATGACAACATTTTTAAGATTACCTTTTACACATTCAGGGTCAACATCTGTAAAAGTTCTTCAGGATCATGGATCCAAAACTTCTGGATCATGAGGGGGGAAGAAACATGCACACACACAAATGAATATTAATTTGTTTGATAAAACATTAATATTAATTATCAACTTACGGACATGGACTTGCAAAACATACTCACCAGGCCCATACAAAAACTTTACAGTAGATCCAAAATCCTGGTTTGCCTATAATTCTTCAGAGTCCAAGTATGGTGTTTTCCTGTCCTCTCTGCTGAATGAGTAACGTTACATGATCTCAGATTACTCATTCCAAAGCTCTGTTACATTTTATGACAAGCTTGATCTTAAAACTAGCTGACAGTAGGGATGGGCATTATGACCATATAATTATACATACATGAGAAATTTTATTTTACAATAACGATATCACAATATATATATATATATATTTTGATGGATATTTTATTAAAATGCTACAGAATAATACTGCTTTAAAAGTCTTCACTGTATGATATTCAATTAATTAATATCACTTGATTCTAAAAGAAGCAGAAGGTCTTCTCTATTCTTTTGTTTTATTAAAATTATGACAAAGCTGCAGCCCCTTTAAGAACTGATGCACATAATGACGCATCCGGGTTTCCCCACGTTAACTTGAACTGTTTAACTTACTTAAGACATAACTGACTGTTTAAATCAAGTGAATACCTCACATGACAAGGTTTCTGAGATAATTGTGTGCATTTTACAGAAAGATAATTGATTTCGGGATCGCCTGCTGTCTGAGAGAGGCTTATTTTAACACATGCATGTCCCGTTCATTATTCTACATTCATGCATGTTTCCTTGTCAAAATGTCAAAAAGTTTTAGTACAGTCAGTGCTGCGTTATATACGCTATATTCCCATTCCGCGATATAAAACGGTAATGTTAAAGGTCCCATGGCATGGCATTTTTCTATTATTTTATAATGTTTCCTGAGCTGTACTTATATTGTTAGTATGACTTTTACATCATAAAATGTCATAATTTAGAAATAAAAGGCATTTTTTCTATACTGCTGTTTGCCCTGTGGCTGAATGCCCTGCTTCAAGAGGCGTGTCTGCTGTGAGACTTCAGTAAAAACACCCACTGTTGTGATTGGCTGACATCTTTGCATTTTATATGAGCGGAGGGGGCGTGGTTTATCGAGGCACGAGCAGGCACGAGTCTGCCAGGGAGACGGATGGACCTGAGTTCACTTCACATCAGTTCTCAGCATGTCTGAACTGTTTTAGTTACAGCATATACTTTAGGTTATTAGTCTATTTCTAGTCGGAGGGACTGTCACTCATGTCAGAAAGTTAGTAACTTTAGTAAATTATGGATCAGCGCTGACTGGAGACGCGAACCGTTTAGAACGATTCAGTCCGATTTGGTGAACTGATTCGGTTCACTAAAAAGAACTGGTTCAAAAGAAAGATCGTTCGCGAACCGGACATCACTAATGTATCAGAGACTGAGCTCAGCGATTGCTAACAAAGTTATTTATAGTAACTACTGAGTTATGAGAGCGCTGTCAGTCAGCGCGAGTTTATTGTGTTTGTATCTGAGAGTTCTGAATAAACACGAGTCCCAGTCACACCGAGTCCGTCTCTTCATCATTATTCTACCAACTTTGTAACACATGCAAAGTACCATTACAGCTGTCGAGATGAACGAGTTAAAAGTAAGTGTTGATAATAGCATTATTTTTAAAATAAAATAAAAGCGTCAGTGACGCGCGTTGAGTACACAGCGCAAACAAAGACACAACAGCAGTAATCGGATGTAATCCAGTTTATTGTGGGGAAAGCTGGCTAGCCCGGATATGCTCAAGCTTACCCCCCTTCTGCTTAATCTCACGCCGCGTTTGGTGCCTCCGCTGTGGGCCAGATGCAGTACTGTGGGTCGGGGATGTTGAAGGCCGAGCTTCGGCGTGTGTGAGGTTTATCTCTGCTGATGTTGAGCAGAAACTCATGACTGTATGCACATTTTAGAACCGATAGACGCGACGAGGACGTACAAAAACACTGACTCACAAGATATAAAACACGAAAACACCGTTCTGTCTGGAGAGAGAGAAGCCGCATTGTGTGCACGAATAATAAATAATTAGCTACACATCAGAAATCACTGATCACAGATCAGAAGGAACTGAAAAAAGACTTCTGTTTTCATTTGTACATCCAAACACTGAGAAACTGCCAGCGTTCACTCGTTCACAAGCAATGATGCAATGATCTCTCGACGAGCGTTTGCATGGGCGTGCCAGATTCTCTGGGCGGAGGAAAGGGAGGAAACCGTGCCTGCTTGGACGTCAAACCAGGAGACTTCAGGATTGGCTAGTCTGGCCTGTCATTTTCTCAAAGGCAGAGAAAGACAGCCACAACTCGGTTTTACACCGATCAACATTTCTATCCACTTGGGGACAATATTCAGGCTAGGGGAACTCATATTAATGTTGAAAAACCTCATAAAATGAAAATTTCATGCCATGGGACCTTTAACGTTTACAGCAAAATCACTAACAATAGTCAGTATCATCAGATCGCCATAACACCCAGCCCTAGCTTAACAGTATTACAACAAAACACAGAAACAGAATATGTAACGTTAAGTTAATCACGATTAGCATATGACTTTAATGCACTAACGTTATATCTTGATAAGCAGTAGAAAAAATATAAAGGGATTTAACGTTACGTTACCTTCTGCCGTCTGCTGTCCGCCATTGAAACCTTAGTCTGTTCGTATTCATGTTTTTTCGTTCTCAGTCGACATCCCACAATCAAAATTCGTCCAAAATAAGATTTTAACAGGTTTAAAATGATCCATGCAATGCCATTAATGGACAGAAGAAGCCGTCCTGTTGAAGATTAGACGCCGCGATCGCGTCGCGTCCCCGCGAGCCACGAGCAACGACAACGGGTGTATAATTCAAACGGAAGGCGCGCACTGCCATTGGCCAGATTTCTGGATGACGTTCAGATTGACCAATCACGCTCAAAAGAACACGGAAAGACAGCAAATAGCCTGGCAAATATAGAAAAAAAAACTTGTTTTAAACAACAGTTAGAAAATGTGTATATTTATTTTTATTTGCTGTTATATTTAATTAATTGGTCAAATGGTGTTTTGTGGTGTGGGCAGAGGCTTGAAAGTTTCAACCTGGAGAGCAGTGCAGATTTGTACTCTTTAAAAACAATTATTGTTTGATATTTAGTTTGCTATATATTTTGTTATATTTGTATCCAGAATTGAATGTAAAACCAGTTTGAATGTAAAAATACACCTTCACTGTAAAACAGAAAATTAAAGTAAAATATCTTAATTTAAATAAGGAAAAATCTGTAAACTAATAGTGTTTTCTCTAAAACGTTTAATGTAAATTTCTGTGAAGTTTTTTAACTTTATTTGACTTAAGATATTTGACTTATTTTACGGTTTTTGTTTTGCAGCTGTAGCTGCTGTTTTTTTTAAGGTTTTTATTCTTACAGTGTAAATATAAAACTAAATATAGCTGCAAGCAGCCATTAACGGGGCCAAGCGCAACAGAAGCAAACAAGGAAGATAGCAGCAGACCAACTGAAAAAATTAGTAAAGACATTTGAAGCAAAACCGTTAAAACACCACATTAAAACATTGAGTTGTATAGTGCCAATGTCATGTTTTGTTCTATTATAGCGCCACCAAGAGGCACAATCCTACAATTTTTTTTTGTGTCATCGGAGTGAGCCCATACATGTGTGTGTCAATTTTGGTGAAAATATCTCATTTCGTTTTGGAGTTATAGACATTTATATGAAAAAACATGTAAAAAGTGACTGACACTTGACTTTGATTGGATTTTACAACCCCTTCCCAGCGGGCACCTTGATGTCAATTTGACGTCAAATATGAGTCAAGACTTGACCAATATACTGTACACACCATTTTAAATTCAGTTTGGACAGCAATTTCTTCCAGTGTTAATTAGGTGAAAATCGGAAGTTAATCCCACACTAAAATTGATTTTATGGATATGTTGGCCAAAATTTTTGACGTTCAATTTACATCAAATCAATGTCATGTTTTAGACATCAAATTGATGTCATATTGACATCACATTGATATCAATATTTAGTAATTATTTTTCTTTAAGTTTAAGTATTTTTTCTTAACTGAGGCCTCGAAACACGTCCATTTGGCATTTCCTTTCGAACTGTGTTGGATTTGTAACATATTTCACATGAATCAATGTTTTAAAATCGTTGTGTTTGCAAAAACAACAATAAAAAAATCTTAAATGATAAAAGTGCCACAATTGTCCCACTATCATGTGGAGGAGTGGGATTTTGCATTAAAATGTAATGTGTTAATTATAAATGCTTATGTTTGTAAATGCTGCGTGACTTTGACGTGTTTTAATGGGCGTGCGCATTGAACATTCAACTCGATTTCAAACACTGGAGCGCGCAGAGTTGCCATGGAAACGGCGCAGCAAGCAACAGCTGACAACCAACCGACAAGCCGCAAAGCTCCCTCTGTCGCTGTTGTTTTTTACTGCTTTCAGGTGAGTTTAGTCTGTAAAGTTACACAAATAATACACACAACTGTTCCAGACCCCTTTCTTACGTGTAATTGACGCTTCTGTTGAATATTTACTTTATAGAAATGTAACTTTAGCGTCTTCGAAGTTCATTAGCATCTCAACCGCCTCAGAACAGGTAAGTTAACGTTAACGTAAGCTCTTGTTTATAAAAGTTTGGACTTTTAATCAAATATTTATGGTAGATGACAGGTTTTGCTGCCAATTGAATGGGTCATTAGAAGTTGGCTAATTAATTTACAGTAACGTCTGGTAACGTTAAATGTTAATCGATGACATCACTTAACTTACACAGAAAAAAATGCGATCGCGAAAATTGTCTGCAACTGGTTAAAATATTGATAAAAATGTTCTGTGATTTCAGGAAGGACAAAATAACCCCTCTACAACTGAGGGGAAGCTCTCAAGATCCCAACATGTCTGAAGGAAGCAGCTGACAGAGAAGTAGGAAACACAGGTGAACTGAAGAAGTTAATTAATCTCATATCCATTTTAACAATATTTTTCACCTATCACATACATCTATCTTCTCTTTATTTTCTCATATTAAATGTTTTATTTATTTAATTCATTTTAGAAGGCTTTGACATCCAAATATAAGTGACGCTTTATGAACAATATTAAATGAATAAGTAACTAAAAACATAAATTCTGATACCCTAAGAATAACAGAAATATGTTCTGTATTAAACTTTCTCTTTTCTGAGAAAGATTTTTTTTTTACCTTTCTTTCTCACATTTCACCTCTGCTGTAGCTTCTATCCTTTTAATACACCTGGCATTGTATACTAAATATTGTTTGCTCTGTGATAAATTGTTTATGTTGATGCTTTCCAGGTTGAAGCCCTGCACCGTAGCAGAGTTGGAGTGGATCTCCTATTGGACATCTCTTAAGGTGCTATGAACCATGTGACAAGTAAGTGAAACCTCAAACATACACATTCAAAAGTTTGGTGTTGGTGTTGTATATCTTTTAAAAAAGTCTCTAATGCCCACCAAGACTGCATTTATTTGATTAAAAGTACAGTAAAGACAATAACATTGTGAAAGAATATTAAAACAGCTGTTTTCTAATTTGAATATATTTTAAAGTGTAATTTATTCCTGTGATCAAAGCTGTATTTTCAGCATCATTACTCCAGTCTTCAGTGTCACATGATCCTTCAGAAATCATACGAATGATTTGCTGCTCAGTTATTATTAATAATGGAAACAGATGTGCTGCTTAATATTGATTTTTTTATTCAACAACATTTATTAAAAATAGAAATCTGATACTACATTAGTCCACTAAGACCTTTGTTCATCTTCGGAACACAAATTAAGATATTTTTTTTTAAATCCAATGGCTCAGAAAGGCCTCCATTCACGAAGCACCATGACGCATGGACGAGAATATGACGTAGAGTCGTCGTTCGGGCACGCTTTAGCACCATTTGAGCACTCTAAGCCAAGACCTAAAGCACAATCAATGTAGAATTCAGCAGCTTAGATATGGCGCGTCTTCCTCTGCTTGTAAACAAAGCTCCTCGCTTTCGGCTCTACGTCATATTCTCGCGCATGCGTCGTGGTGCTTCACGAGTTCACGTCAGAGGCCTAGACGGAACACAAGAACTTGTGTTTACTTCTGAAATAGTGCAGCAGGTGCTACAGTAGCCTACTGTAGTTAACTAGTCATGTATTATTAGAATGGCAGCACAACACAGAAAGTATAACACTAGCTTTAGAGAGTTTAAATTACTTTGTGAATAAATGATGAACAAGTGATGGTTGCTGAAAATAGTATTTATGCTTTAAATGCTGTGAAACACGTAATACAATATTTGCTCCATCTTCATTCAGGTGCTGTACAGCAGTCAAGCCCAGCATCTTCAGAGGCTGATATAAACAAATCATATGGAGAACTATATCTGCTCCTGACAGATATGGGGGAATGGGCAGCGATTGATCTGTATTCAGATTTGGTGTACATTTATCTACATCAATCATCTTTTCCATGCTGTTTTAATTTGCTTTACATTGTCTCTTGATACAAAATCCTGTATTGTGTGTACCAAAATGCATTAGTATTTTTTACATATAAGCCTGATTAATAAATTGTTCTTGCATTATTACTTTTGGGTCATTATTTTGGTGGTCAAGAAGACATCAATGTGTGGATGTCAAATTGACATCAAGTTTTTGACATCAATTTGATTTGCATTTTTGACCTGTTTTTTGACGTCAATGTTTGATGTCAATTTGACGTCGTTTTGACATCAATTGCCCGCTGGGTTACTATCAATATTTTGACATTTGGGCATTGACATATAGCTATCGACCTATGTTTTCGATTTTCTGGCGCTGGTTTCGTCTCGATCGGACTAGCGGTTTCGAAGATATCAGCTAACGTTTTTTAAGTGCTAAATTACCGCGCTGCGCAAACCATACACTGAAACCTGGCAAGTCTGGTATCGTTGGACTTGGCAAGGATTCAGGAGACAAAAAAAGTTAGTCCCATGAAAATAAGTCAACCCCACTTAAAGTTATAGGCGTTTGAAAAAAAAAATTATCCACTAGGTGGCGCTGTTTTGAAACTTGTCAGGCTACTTCAGAACATCGTGCTGATGACCCATACCGAGTTTCGTAAAAATCCGTTCATGCGTTCATAAAATACAGCATTTTAGTACATAATTCAAAATGGCCGACAGTCAAAATGGCCGATATGGTAAAATTGGATATCATACGACTCGGCATGCCGTCCTGAATCTAACGAGACCACTTTTATGATTTTTGGACAAACAATTCAGAAGTTATAAGCAAAAATAGCCATTTTTCGTATCTCTGGACCAGTAGGTGGCGCTGCGCTCAAACGCTGCATGTTGCCTCAGGTCATGCTTGTGATGACTTGTACCAAGTTTGGTTTGAATACAATAAAGCGTTGCGGAGATATTGCCTCAAGTGTGTTTTTTCAAGCTTTACGTAAAATTTGTTTGCGTGTTAATCAAAAACGATTTAACGAATCAACTTGAATTCCATGTTTTTTTGTCAACCCTGTCTGGAGATGTTCTGGTTCAATTTTGGTGTAAATCGGACCAACGGCCTAGGAGGAGTTTGAAAAAGTTGGGTTTTGGTTAATTCAAAATGGCGGGAACATTGTAATGACGGAAATGACTTCATAGGGTGCGTTCGAATCGGCTTAAACCAATAAATCGAAAGAAAAAAAGATTTTGTTTCTAGCCCTTATGGTTCAAAAGTTATTAGCAAAAACATGAGTCAAACTTTGGACAGGTGGTGGCGCTAGAGAGATTGATTTAGAGACTCCAAAATTGGTGTGGGTACTATTGGTAATAACCTCTATCAGAGTACCAAATTTCACAACTTTCCCGCAAGCGGTTCTATGGGCTGCCATAGACTTCCATGGCGGAATAATAATAATAATAATAATAAATATAGCTGCAAGCAGCCATTAACGGGGCCAAGCGCAACAGAAGCAAACAAGGAAGATAGCAGCAGACCAACTGAAAAAATGAGTAAAGACATTTGAAGCAAAACCGTTAAAACACCACATTAAAACATTGAGTTGTACAGTGCCAATGTCATGTTTTGTTCTATTATAGCGCCACCAAGAGGCACAATCCTACAATTTTTTTTATGTGTCATCGGATTGAGCCCATACATGTGTGTGTCAATTTTGGTGAAAATATCTCATTTCGTTTTGGAGTTATAGACATTTATATGAAAAAACATGTAAAAAATGACTGACACTTGACTTTGATTGGATTTTACTACCCCTTACTATCAATATTTTGACATTTGGGCATTGACGTATAGCTATCGACCTATGTTTCCGATTTTCTGGCGCTCGTTTCGTCTCGATCGGACTAGCGGTTTCGAAGATATCAGCTAATGTTTTTTAAGCGCTAAATTACCGCGCTGCACAAACCATACGCTGAAACCTGGCAAGTCTGGTATCGTTGGACTTGGCAAGGATTCAGGAGACAAAAAAAGTTAGTCCCATGAAAATAAGTCAACCCCACTTAAAGTTATAGGCGTTTGAAAAAAAAAATTATCCACTAGGTGGCGCTGTTTTGAAACTTGTCAGGCTACTTCAGAACATCGTGCTGATGACCCATACCGAGTTTCGTAAAAATCCGTTCATGCGTTCATAAAATACAGCATTTTAGAACATAATTCAAAATGGCCGACAGTCAAAATGGCCGATATGGTAAAATTGGATATCAGACGACTCGGCATGCCGTCCTGAATCTAACGAGATCACTTTTATGATTTTTGGACAAATAGTTCAGAAGTTATAAGCAAAAATAGCCATTTTTCGTATCTCCGGACCAGTAGGTGGCGCTGCGCCGAAACGCTGCATGTTGCCTCAAGTCATGCTTGTGATGACTTGTACCAAGTTTGGTTTGAATACGATAAAGCGTTGCGGAGATATTGGCTTAAGTGTGTTTTTTCAAGCATTACGTAAAATTTGTTTGCGTGTAAATCAAAAACGATTTAACGAATCAACTTGAATTCCATGTTTTTTTGTCAACACTGTCTGGAGATGATCTGGTTCAATTTTCGTGTAAATCGGACCAACGGCCTAGGAGGAGTTCGAAAAAGTTGGGTTTCGGTTAATTCAAAATGGCGGGAACATTGTAATGATGTAAATGACGTCATAGGGTGCGATCGAATCGGCTTAAACCAATAAATCGAAAGAAAAAAAGATTTTGTTTCTAGCCCTTATGGTTCAAAAGTTATTAGCAAAAACATGAGTCAAACTTTGGACAGGTGGTGGCGCTAGAGAGATTGATTTAGAGACTCCAAAATTGGTGTGGGTACTATTGGTAATAACCTCTATCAGTGTACCAAATTTCACAACTTTCCCGCAAGCGGTTCTATGGGCTGCCATAGACTTCCATGGCGGAATAATAATAATAATAATAATAATAAATATAGCTGCAAGCAGCCATTAACGGGGCCAAGCGCAACAGAAGCAAACAAGGAAGATAGCAGCAGACCAACTGAAAAAATGAGTAAAGACATTTGAAGCAAAACCGTTAAAACACCACATTAAAACATTGAGTTGTACAGTGCCAATGTCATGTTTTGTTCTATTATAGCGCCACCAAGAGGCACAATCCTACAATTTTTTTTATGTGTCATCGGATTGAGCCCATACATGTGTGTGTCAATTTTGGTGAAAATATCTCATTTCGTTTTGGAGTTATAGACATTTATATGAAAAAACATGTAAAAAATTACTGACACTTGACTTTGATTGGATTTTACTACCCCTTACTATCAATATTTTGACATTTGGGCATTGACGTATAGCTATCGACCTATGTTTCCGATTTTCTGGCGCTCGTTTCGTCTCGATCGGACTAGCGGTTTCGAAGATATCAGCTAATGTTTTTTAAGCGCTAAATTACCGCGCTGCACAAACCATACGCTGAAACCTGGCAAGTCTGGTATCGTTGGACTTGGCAAGGATTCAGGAGACAAAAAAAGTTAGTCCCATGAAAATAAGTCAACCCCACTTAAAGTTATAGGCGTTTGAAAAAAAAAATTATCCACTAGGTGGCGCTGTTTTGAAACTTGTCAGGCTACTTCAGAACATCGTGCTGATGACCCATACCGAGTTTCGTAAAAATCCGTTCATGCGTTCATAAAATACAGCATTTTAGAACATAATTCAAAATGGCCGACAGTCAAAATGGCCGATATGGTAAAATTGGATATCAGACGACTCGGCATGCCGTCCTGAATCTAACGAGATCACTTTTATGATTTTTGGACAAATAGTTCAGAAGTTATAAGCAAAAATAGCCATTTTTCGTATCTCTGGACCAGTAGGTGGCGCTGCGCCGAAACGCTGCATGTTGCCTCAAGTCATGCTTGTGATGACTTGTACCAAGTTTGGTTTGAATACGATAAAGCGTTGCGGAGATATTGGCTTAAGTGTGTTTTTTCAAGCATTACGTAAAATTTGTTTGCGTGTAAATCAAAAACGATTTAACGAATCAACTTGAATTCCATGTTTTTTTGTCAACACTGTCTGGAGATGATCTGGTTCAATTTTCGTGTAAATCGGACCAACGGCCTAGGAGGAGTTCGAAAAAGTTGGGTTTCGGTTAATTCAAAATGGCGGGAACATTGTAATGATGTAAATGACGTCATAGGGTGCGATCGAATCGGCTTAAACCAATAAATCGAAAGAAAAAAAGATTTTGTTTCTAGCCCTTATGGTTCAAAAGTTATTAGCAAAAACATGAGTCAAACTTTGGACAGGTGGTGGCGCTAGAGAGATTGATTTAGAGACTCCAAAATTGGTGTGGGTACTATTGGTAATAACCTCTATCAGTGTACCAAATTTCACAACTTTCCCGCAAGCGGTTCTATGGGCTGCCATAGACTTCCATGGCGGAATAATAATAATAATAATAATAATAATAAGAAATCTAACGATTACAATAGGTGCCTCCGCACCTTCGGTGCTTGGCCCCTAATAAGAAATCTAACGATTACAATAGGTGCCTCCGCACCTTCGGTGCTTGGCCCCTAAATATAGCTGCAAGCAGCCATTAACGGGGCCAAGCGCAACAGAAGCAAACAAGGAAGATAGCAGCAGACCAACTGAAAAAATTAGTAAAGACATTTGAAGCAAAACCGTTAAAACACCACATTAAAACATTGAGTTGTATAGTGCCAATGTCATGTTTTGTTCTATTATAGCGCCACCAAGAGGCACAATCCTACAATTTTTTTTTGTGTCATCGGAGTGAGCCCATACATGTGTGTGTCAATTTTGGTGAAAATATCTCATTTCGTTTTGGAGTTATAGACATTTATATGAAAAAACATGTAAAAAGTGACTGACACTTGACTTTGATTGGATTTTACAACCCCTTACTATCAATATTTTGACATTTGGGCATTGACATATAGCTATCGACCTATGTTTTCGATTTTCTGGCGCTGGTTTCGTCTCGATCGGACTAGCGGTTTCGAAGATATCAGCTAACGTTTTTTAAGTGCTAAATTACCGCGCTGCGCAAACCATACACTGAAACCTGGCAAGTCTGGTATCGTTGGACTTGGCAAGGATTCAGGAGACAAAAAAAGTTAGTCCCATGAAAATAAGTCAACCCCACTTAAAGTTATAGGCGTTTGAAAAAAAAAATTATCCACTAGGTGGCGCTGTTTTGAAACTTGTCAGGCTACTTCAGAACATCGTGCTGATGACCCATACCGAGTTTCGTAAAAATCCGTTCATGCGTTCATAAAATACAGCATTTTAGTACATAATTCAAAATGGCCGACAGTCAAAATGGCCGATATGGTAAAATTGGATATCATACGACTCGGCATGCCGTCCTGAATCTAACGAGACCACTTTTATGATTTTTGGACAAACAATTCAGAAGTTATAAGCAAAAATAGCCATTTTTCGTATCTCTGGACCAGTAGGTGGCGCTGCGCTCAAACGCTGCATGTTGCCTCAGGTCATGCTTGTGATGACTTGTACCAAGTTTGGTTTGAATACAATAAAGCGTTGCGGAGATATTGCCTCAAGTGTGTTTTTTCAAGCTTTACGTAAAATTTGTTTGCGTGTTAATCAAAAACGATTTAACGAATCAACTTGAATTCCATGTTTTTTTGTCAACCCTGTCTGGAGATGTTCTGGTTCAATTTTGGTGTAAATCGGACCAACGGCCTAGGAGGAGTTTGAAAAAGTTGGGTTTTGGTTAATTCAAAATGGCGGGAACATTGTAATGACGGAAATGACTTCATAGGGTGCGTTCGAATCGGCTTAAACCAATAAATCGAAAGAAAAAAAGATTTTGTTTCTAGCCCTTATGGTTCAAAAGTTATTAGCAAAAACATGAGTCAAACTTTGGACAGGTGGTGGCGCTAGAGAGATTGATTTAGAGACTCCAAAATTGGTGTGGGTACTATTGGTAATAACCTCTATCAGAGTACCAAATTTCACAACTTTCCCGCAAGCGGTTCTATGGGCTGCCATAGACTTCCATGGCGGAATAATAATAATAATAATAATAATAATAAGAAATCTAACGATTACAATAGGTGCCTCCGCACCTTCGGTGCTTGGCCCCTAATAATAAGAAATCTAACGATTACAATAGGTGCCTCCGCACCTTCGGTGCTTGGCCCCTAATTAAAGCTGCGAGCAGCGATGACGGGCCCAAGCCGGTGGCACCGCCACGCCGGTGGCATCAGCATAACTGTGCACGGCAGGCAATATGCATTTAAACAGGATAATTTTTTTAAATCGCTCGAATATGTCACATTTACCGCAGCAGCTGGTGCCACTATCACCACAAGCCACACCCATGATGTCATTTAAATGTAGATGATTTTTAATGTCATGGGATGAAATAGATCTCTTTCAAATATGTGAAAAGTTATCTTTTCCTGCTCAAAATGTTATAAGTCCAGAAGGCCAGTATTTAATTCAAGGTATTTGTATAGTTCTTTTTTTACTTATTCACAAGTGATAGTTATTTGTGATAGTCTATGATATGAAAGGGGTAAATTATCATCATCAAGAGAGAAAGGCACACACACAAACTCACAGGGTGAGAGAGAGACCCCACACACACACACACCCAGGGTGAGCCTGAGAGTGAGGGGGGAGGGGAAGGACTGAGAGAGAGGCAATCTGCACATTGAACAAGATTCACAAGATTTTAACAACAAAAAAAAATAAAATCTAAATGGTGGGAGAAAGTTTTTTTTACTTCACTCTCCGAAAACATTATTTTGAATATATTTGAAATCACAGATGTTGGGTGATGAGAATTGTAACTCAAATATAATTTACAAAAACTAGTCCTGTCTGAATAGTGATATGTCAGTGAGATCAGCTCGGGCGCGCACACCGTCTATGGGTGATGTCACGTATTTTGCGAAATGCGCAGTTAGGTGATGTGTCGCCCTCCACACGTTGCGAAACAGACTCCGAAATGGGGAAATGTAAATTTGCGGACTCCTGGTTGGAGTAGGATGAGTTTAAACAATGACCGCAGGGTTTTTCTATGGTTTTTCCTGCATAGCGGCCGCCTCCGTCACATTTCGTGCCACCTCCGTCTGTCGACAAAACTCAAGACAGGCAGTCACTTGCTCAGATTAGGCATGTCGTGGTAATTAAATAATCATCAGAAATATATATTGTCACATGATCTTTCAGCAATCATTATTAGTATTTTATGATTTGCTAGTACAAAGTCATCTAAAGCCATTCCATAGCTGAATGTCTTTCCTCCGCTGTAGCTGTCCATCATTCTCCGTTCAGCATTCAAACTGCGCGTCGTGTTTGGTTACAGTCAGTCAGCTGCTCGGTAAAGCTCACTCCAAGATGATATATTCCCGTTATAATACTTGATATGTAGATAAAATAATTTATCTTCCTGGAGTTTATCTAGCGGTTTCTGAACGATGTTGTGCTCCCTACCCGGGTGACAACACAAGGCATCACACGCACAATAACCGGAATTTAAAACTGTGAAGAAACCGACCGATATACATAGTAGACTAGGATTTGTGCGCTCAACGCTCATCGTCTCTTTATGCCGTGAACTTTTTAATGTGCACTCGCGCTGCACTGCGCCCTCTGACTCCATGTTGCTTTAAGCGCATCATTCTGCACCCGGGATGCGCATAAGCACATTGTGCCGCGCTTTCATATATTTTCATAGTTTTGTGCACTTAAAGATGATTAAAAAAAATCTTGTTCTCACGTATCTATCATATATTTGTTGCCCCTTTACAGAGCTGTACATTACGTTTACAATAAACTATAAATCTTGAAATGTTATATTATTTGTGTAGGCCCATATAATTATTTACATTCATATATAAATTAAATATAAATTGTTTTTATAAATGTATTTAATAAGAACACAAAGTAATTTGTACCTTTTCATTAACATTTTTAGATTTTATAAAATTAGTCCAGAGATGTTTTTTCAAGAATTACTTTTTGTAATTGCAAATTTTTTTAACTATCCACTCACCTAATTTAATATATATTTTTGTTATAGCTTATGATTATATATTTTTATTTTATTGCTCAACAGTAGTTCTCATCGCCGATGAGGTCTTTAAATATTTTGAGAAGGTCTTAAAAAAGTCTTAAAAAGGTATTAAAATTTACTTCAGGATTCCTGCATATACCCTGCATATGCATCATACGTGATCTTGGCAAACACAGCACATGACGTTTTTATTTAAAATTAGAAAGTTTTAAATTAGTTAAATTAGATTAGTTAAATTAGAAAGTTGTCCGGCTCGAAGAGAACAATATATGTACGGGGACACATGAAATGTCTACAAATGTATGTCCTCAGAAATCACAGAAGCACACACACACACACACACACACACACACACACACACACACACACACACACACACACACACACACACACACACACACACACACACACACACACACACACACACACACACACACACCACAGAGAGAGAGAGAGAGAGAGAGAGAGAGAGAGAGAGAGAGAGAGAGAGAGAGAGAGAGAGAGAGAGAGAGAGAGAAGGTTTTTTTTTATCCTGCTTCAAAACTAAGACACTGCTGCCATCGTGTGTTCATTGAGGGAAGGGCAGCACACATTCCCCTTTTTTGTCCTTATTTAATCCCTCGGCATGGCAACACCGTTTGAGATATCCAAAATCCGTTCGCATTTTAGCATCTTCCGTATCTTTGTTTCATGTTGACCGAGTTTGGTGGAGATTGAATAAATCGCCTACGAGGAGAACGTAAAAACTCAGAGCCTGAATTATACCAATATTCACGTTCAAACCAAAATATCTGACTTCCTGTTGGTCGGAGCTAATGACTGTAAATTAGAAAGTTGTCCGGCTCGATGAGGTCAATATATATACTGAGTTTGGTGATTGTAGATGAAACGAAGCCCTTCACTTTTGTCAAAAGGTGGCGCTAGAGAGCCCCTCATCCCCGCCCGTTTCTGAGGCTTTGTCCATGTGTACTGACTGACATCTCTGATGTGTGTGTTGAGTTTCAAGCAGTTTCAAGCAATTTCAAGCATGCTAAGAGCCTCAGAACAACACTGCTACCTTTTAGTGAGGGGAGGGCAGACAGAGAATAAATATTCAGAAGAAATATATTAAATAAAATAAATATATTGATCTGAAAAATAGTATGATTATTTTAAAGCTATTTGGTTACATTTTAATAAAACATTGTTTTAGTATGTTTTTAAACACACACACATACACGTTGTAATACCAGTGTAATACCCATGTCATTATACAAATTTGTGTCCTCATAAATCACAAACAAGAGAGAGAGAGAGAGAGAGAGAGAGAGAGAGAGAAACAAGTTTTTTTTTATCCTGCTTCAAAACTAATACAATGCTGCCATCTTGTGTTCATTGAGGGGAGAGCAGCAGACACAGAGAATTTCTGTTCCCCTTTTTTGTCCTTATTTAATTCCTTGCCATGGAAACACCGTTTGAGATATCCAATATCCGTTCACATTTTAGCATCTTCAGTATCTTTGTTTCATGTTGACCGAGTTTGGTGGAGATTGAATAAATCGCCTACGAGGAGAACGTAAAAACTCAGACCCCGATTTAACCAAAAGTTCACCTTCAAACCAAAATATCTGACTTCCTGTTGGTCGGAGCTAATGACTGTAAATTAGAAAGTTGTCCGGCTCGATGAGGTCAATATATATACTGAGTTTGGTGATTGTAGATGAAACGAAGCCCTTCACTTTTGTCAAAAGGTGGCGCTAGAGAGCCCCTCATCCCCGCCCGTTTCTGAGGCTTTGCCCATGTGTACTGACTAACATCTCTGATGTGTGTGTTGAGTTTCAAGCAGTTTCAAGCAATTTCAAGCATGCTAAGAGCCTCAGAACAGCCAAAAGATTATTAAACTTTGACACGTTGCCATGGCAACAGTATTTGAAATTTCAGGAATCCATTTCATACGTCTCTATCTGTCATGTTTTCACATTATACTGATGAAGTTTG
Organism: Gobio gobio; assembly: GCF_949357685.1. NCBI lineage: Eukaryota > Metazoa > Chordata > Actinopteri > Cypriniformes > Gobionidae > Gobio > Gobio gobio. The sequence continues at coordinate 18,203,704 of NC_137102.1, read as the reverse complement.
AAATAAATCTGGTGAAAATAAGATGGTGATTCAAAGCATTTTTGAAAGTGACACACTTCCTGCTGCCAGTTGGTGGCGCTATAACTTTGACTCACAAAAGTCATATCCATGTGATCGGCCTCTTACAACGAACACACAGCTGAAGTTTCATCCAAACCAGTCAATGTTTGCACAAGTTAAAACACACTTCCTGTTTCCCTTTTCTCGCCATAAATTCGTTGCATCGCCACGGCCAGACTTTTCGAGATATCAAAAATCCGCTCGCAATTTAGCATCCTGGATATGTTCACTTAATGCTGACCGAGTTTGGCAATGATCGAAACAATGGCCTCGGAGGAGTATATTAAATTCCAGAGCATGCGTTTTCCGAACAACCCATAATAGCTCACTTCCTGTAGGGCTGACGCATAACTATGAGCACGAAAGTTGTTTGGCCCGATGAGATCTATATGTGTACCGAGTTTCATACATGTACGTGCAAGTGTGTTTGATATATGGACCAAGTTTTCAGACCCCACTTTAGGGGGCGCTGTCGAGCCCCCCTGCCACGCCCGGGTACCAGCTTCAGCCCGGCTCTGATGGCCGCGCATTCCGATGTGTGTGCGAAGTTTCAAGAGTTTTCGAGCATGTTAAGTGCCCCAAAAGTACCCGAGAAGTCGAAAAAAAAAAAAAAAAAAAAAAAAAAAACAAAGAATAATCTGAGGAAGAACAATAGGGCTCTGCGCCCTTTCAGGGCTTGGGCCCTAATAAGATTTACTTTAAAAAGACAAAGAATAATGTTAAATTGTTAGTATGGACATACACATAAACCTTTTATATAATGAGCTAAATATTGTATTACAGTTGTTAATTTACAGATATTGTTTGTAATTTTGCATGAATTTGTTATTTATGAAAACAGAAAAATAATACAGTGATGTTCCTGTATAAAAAAATTAGAATTACTGTAATTTGTCATTAATGATATAATCCTTAAAATAACAGTCAAGTTGTTTATTTAGATATTGTTTGTAATTTTACATTGTTTTAAACATAATTCAAAATTACAAGAAAATACTGTAAAAAACTGACGTTTTTTTCTGTAAAATTAGGATTATTTTTATTGGTTGCCTTATTTTTATTGGTAACCTTATTGGTTGCACCTACATCTATTGTGAGTGGTGGATTTCAAACCTCAAAATGCCCCTCTTTTGCAGCGTGTTAAAGTTAAGAATCTTGGAGTGACACTTTTTGTTAATAGTTGCAGAGCTGAAAGATCTGCTTGTGTTTCTGTGTTTCTTGAGCAAGTGAATCCCTGCTCTTTTTTATTCCATATTTTTATTTTGAGCATATCAGTTTTTGGTGTTTTTAAAACAAACTTTTTCATTTTCCACATTTCATCTCCTTTTTATTTAATTCTATTATTGCCTACAATTTGTAAAACTTTGCAAAAATTGTTTGGGGATAGTCTAAAATGTTTGGTTAATTATCCTTTGTTAATTCCATTACATTTCTTTGTTTATTTCATTACATATTCAGATTTTTTTGTGAACGTATATGTTCAGACAGGGTTTTTATTTTGTACTGTTTTTATAAAAAATATTTGATTTAGAGACTCTTTTCATGCAGTGGTTTTAAGGCCCTGACACACCATTCTGATGGTTTGGCTCAGACCCAGGCAACGTGAACCAACCCCACAGTCGGCTTTAGTCATTGCTAGTTCAGTTTAGTGTTTCAGGGCCTTAAGAATTATTTTTTCTGTGTAAAAAGCTTGTTTGCTGTAGCCTACAGTAGACCAGAGATAATTCTCAATCCTGAAGTGCTCCCCTGCCCCCCTCCTTCTGAGAACAGCCAGCACAAGTGTCAGTCATTAACATATGAAAGGTCTTCTTCACACCTAACAGTCTTCAGTCCTAGCACACCCAGCAGTGTTTCAGCTGTATATGTCCGTGAAATTTCACGGATTCCTGTATACGTCCGCATACGTGAGGTTTCCGGGTTTTTCTGGAAATATACTGTTCCGTGTTACTCTGATCCGCTTTTTCCCACATACATCCGGTAAACATCAAATTACACTGGAGTATACCATGCCCGGATAGTGCCGGATTTCAGTGTTTTCATGCAGTGATTATATATGATATCTGATACAGAACTCTTAAGTAATTTGGTACGGTGATAATGGCTGAATTTACTATATGTACGACACTTATAATTGGCCTAGGGAGTAAAATCGTAAGTAAGTGCTCTGTAAAAGGCTTGTTTGATCATTATTACTTTAACATCAGGACAGCTTCTCAGAAGAACATCTAATGAATAACTGTAACATGAAGACCTGACGGTTCAGGAAATGCAGGCTGAAGATGAATATTGCCTGAGCTTGTTCTTAATTACTGAGTGGAGACTAATACAATTAAGTATCCAGAGGGCAGTGTTCTACATAAATTACTATTAGATATAACACTTAGTCAAACACCACTAGGAAAATGAGATTATGAGGTAAAATGCCCTGTTATAGAGAAAAATGTACCAGAACAATGGGTTTCATTATTACAAGGTTCGCATTTGGTTTAAAGGGATAGTTCACCCAAAAATGAAAATGACCAAAGCGATGATTTGTGTAAGAAAAATATCCATATTTAAAACTTTAAAAATTAAAATAATTATCTTCCGGCAGATGGCCCACGCAAGTCGACTTACGGCAAAAGAGTAACCCCTGACGCGATGATGTAGGAGTAGCATTAGCTTTGATGCCTCTCGCGGTTCAAACAAATAGGACTGGGCAACAAAGATCCTCTTCTCTAATATCGAAATCCTTCTTAAAAAAATCTAATTTTAGACTTCTAATTCGTGACCGGTGTTTGTTTTGCCCTATCCTCACTTCCGCGTCAGTCAATACGTTGTGCGTCAAGTCAAGGGGCTACTCTTTCGACGTAAATCGATGAGTATGGCATTCTGTCAGAAGTAGGGGTTGCACAGACTAGTCGACTAATCGACTAGTAGACTTTAATGCTATGCCATGACGTTTTAAGCTTGACGTCGACTAGTTGCTGGCCTGAGGGCGCAACAGGATAAGCCGTTCCCTGACACGCACGCTCCTTTTCCAACAATTAAAATGACAAATAAATGCATACTCAGAGAACTCTTCACAAGACATGTTTGATTATGCCATCTGGATGCTCAAAATTGATCGGGAGAATGCACGATTTAAACAGCTTATTGTACACGCAAGTTAAACTAAGGCGTGCTGCATTGTAACGCATACACATAGCTCACACATCAGACGGAGATCGCACGCACCGCACAAAGAATCATTCAATAGCGCAGAAATGTTGTCAACACTGTTCTGTGATTTATCAATAAAATAGCTTAAAACTAAAAAGTACTAGCATATATTTCTTAGTAACTAAAACCCACAGCTTCACTATTAGTAGAGAGATGCTGCAAGGTAGAATTAATTCACATGCAATCGCTCTCTCACTAATGCATTTGTTTAAATGTAATCTTTACTGGGATACTTTATCTGTATCTGATTCAATACAAGCAGAAATCTGTGAGAAATATAACAACAATCGCTTTGCTTCTGAAGGCTGCCATTATAAAGCTTGGAAGAGCCAGGGCATTATTTAATATATCTCTGATTATATTTGTCTGAAAGAAGAAAGTCATTGTGGCAGAGGGGGCGTGGTTTAGCAAAGTCTGCACGGAGAGAGAGAGTCAGGAGAGTGACGGTGAGTAAGTAGGTCAAGTGCATAATGAGAAACACCTGTGTCTAATTGCAGTGATTGGCGCGGAGAGACGGTATATAAGCCAGATGGGAATGGGCCACTGGGAGAGAGACACTGGCTGGGAACTCGTGGTCGTGAGACGGACTGGACGAAGAAAGCTTTACGAATTATTTGAGCCTGAGTTATTGGAAGCGCGGTGTGCGCACGTTTATGTTGTATAAAGAGAAGTTGAATAAAAACCCGAGTACCAGTCCCGCTGACCCTGCCTTCTTCCTCCTTGTAACCAACGAACGTTTCACTACAGTGGTGCCGAAACCCGGGAGGAAGAAGAGTGCCGCCGCCAGGATGCAGAGCCCGCCAGGATCGCCGTTTGCGGACATCATCACATCACTCGCGGGCCTCCACCAGGAACATCATCAGGCGCTCGTGGACATGAGAGAGGATCAGGAACGGCGGTTCCAGGTCCTCGTCCACGCCCAGCAGGAGGACCGCGAGGCGTTCCGGAGCTGGATGGGCCGGGAGGTTCGGGCCGAGCCAAAGCCATCAGCAGGCCCACCCACGCAGCTGCCTCTCACCAAAATGGGCGCACAGGACGATCCAGAGGCGTTCCTGGACCTGTTTGAGAAGACGGCTGAGGCCAGTGGGTGGGACGAGGATCATTGGCCGCTGCGCCTAATCCCTCTCCTAACGGGGGAGGCGCAAATAGCGGCCCAACAACTGCCGGTCCCGAATCTCCTGGTCTACCAAGACTTAAAGAAGGCCATCCTCCAGCGGGTCGGCCTCTACCCTGAGCAACATCGCCAGCGGTTCCGATCGCTGGACCTGGGGGAGAGTGGCCGGCCATTTGTACTCGCACAGCAGCTCCGGGACGCGTGCCGCAAATGGTTGATGGCTGAGGGAAGCGACATGGACAAAGTCGTCGATCTGGTGGTGCTGGAACAGTTTATAGCCCGACTGCCCACGAAGACAGCGCAGTGGGTGCAGTGCCACCGTCCGGAGTCGCTGGACTTGGCCATCCAACTGGCGGAGGATCAGCTGGTGGCGTGCCCTGGGGTCGGCGGACCCCTCCCTTCAGTCTCTCTCTCTACCCTTTCCCCTGTCTCTCACTCTCTCTCTCTCCCTCGCAGGCCGGTCCCGATGCCACGGACTCGCCGGAGCCTACCACCGGGAGTCCCACCACGATGGAGGTCTGGGGGGAATAGGGAGTCGCCGAATTCCGTTCCCGCTCCACCCCGGGAGGTGGGGCCTACCCATCCGGGACACACTTTTAACCCCATTCCTTCCTTCTCTCCGCGTCAATCCCTTGACCCGCTTCCTGCCCATAGAGCGGCGGGGAGGCCCGGGCCGGCCTGTTGGCGTTGCGGGGATCCGGGCCACTTCATCGATAGGTGCCCGGTCATGGAGGTGGGGACGCTGGTCCGGGTCCCGGACGCCCCGCAGGCTGCCCTCGATCAGGCTGGGTTGTACCAAATACCTGTGAGTATTGAGGGGGGTACTTATCACGCTTTGGTGGATTCCGGTTGTAACCAGACCTCCATCCACCAAAGCTTGATGCAACCGGGGGCATTGGATAGTGGCCGCATGGTTACGGTAAGGTGCGTGCACGGGGATGTTTTGAAATATCCACTAATGACAGTCACTATTCAGTTTCGGGGTCAAAAGCATAAAGTGGAGGTGGCGGTTAGTTCGCACCTCCGGCATCCGCTAATTTTAGGGACGAATTGGCCGGGGTTTAGGTTATTATTGGGAACGTTATGTGCGGATGTCTCCTGGGAGGACAGAGAGCACGGAAGGGGTGCGGCGGTGCAGGTGGGCGAGGCTGAGCCGGGACCTCTGGGAGTGGCTGCAGGGGAAAGGAGCGCTGTTGAAAGACTAAACCTTTCGGAGCGCGATGATTTTCCCCTGGAGCAATCCCAGGATGAATCGCTAAAAAATGCATTTGATCAGGTCCAGTCCATCGACGGTCAGCCTGTCCACCCTGCACGGCCGCTCTCATATCCGTATTTTGCTATTTTAAAAGATAAGTTGTATCGAGTGACCCAGGACGCTCAGACAAAGCAGGATACAACTCAGTTGTTAGTACCCAAAAACCGCCGGGAAATGCTTTTCCAGGCGGCTCATTGTAATCCGATGGCTGGGCATTTGGGAATGACCTCCACATTAAATCGTTTAATGACCAGATTTTTCTGGCCGGGCATTCACGAGAATGTACGCAGATGGTGTGCTGCATGTCGCGAATGTCAGTTGGTAAATCCGCCGGCCGCCCCAAAAGCGCCATTGCGCCCCCTTCCTCTCATGCAGGTCCCCTTCGAGAGAATTGGTATGGACCTCATCGGGCCATTAGAACGATCTGCACGAGGACATCGATTTGCATTAGTCCTTGTGGATTATGCAACTCGATATCCTGAGGCAGTAGCGCTCCGCACCATTTCAGCGAAGAGTGTGGCGGACGCACTGTTTAGCCTAATCTCCCGAGTGGGATTCCCGAAAGAGATTCTCACTGATCAAGGCACGGCGTTTATGTCACGTACGTTACGCGAGCTTTACGAATTATTGGGCATTAAATCGATTCGCACCAGTGTCTATCACCCACAAACAGACGGCTTGGTGGAACGATTTAATCGCACGTTAAAAACAATGATTCGTAAGTTCGTCCAGGATGACGCCAAAAATTGGGACAAATGGCTAGAACCCCTGCTATTCGCGGTACGTGAGGTCCCGCAAGCCTCCACAGGGTTTTCCCCCTTCGAGCTTCTGTATGGGCGTCAACCACGGGGGGTGCTTGACGTCATGCGAGCGGCTTGGGAGGAGGGACCCTCCGAAAGTAAAAACGAAATTCAGTATGTGTTGGACCTGAGAGCAAAACTCCACACTTTGGGGCGGCTCTCGAGGGAGAATTTGCTACAGGCCCAAGACAGACAGTGCCGCTTATATGACAGGGGAACTAGGATACGAGAATTTACACCGGGAGAGAAGGTACTTGTATTATTGCCCACGTCTAGCTCTAAATTACTCGCCAAGTGGCAAGGACCATTTGAGGTCACACGACGAGTTGGGGATCTCGATTATGAGGTGGTTAGAACGGACAGGAACGGGGCACGTCAAATTTACCACCTTAATCTCCTGAAAAAGTGGAGAGAGGCGGAGTCAGTGATGCTAGTGACGGTGGTGAGTGGAGAGGAGGATCTCGGGCCAGAAGTGAGTACCAAAGTGCAATCCCTTGCTCTGGCCCCAGGGGGAGATCACCTCTCACCCTCGCAGCTCACTGACGTAGCCCAGTTGCAAGCAGAATTTGCAGACGTGTTCTCGCCCCTGCCCGGTCGAACAAACCTCATTCATCAGCATATTGAGACAGAGCCGGGTGTTGTGGTGCGCAGCCGGCCGTATCGCTTGCCTGAGCATAAAAAGAAAATAGTTCAGGGAGAATTAGAGGCAATGCTGGACATGGGCGTAATAGAAGAGTCCCATAGCGATTGGGCGAGCCCAATAGTTTTAGTTCCTAAAACGGACGGCTCGATCCGTTTCTGTGTGGACTACCGCAAGGTGAACGCTGTGTCAAAATTTGACGCATATACAATGCCTCGGGTTGACGAGCTGCTTGATCGACTAGGTACGGCTCGCTTTTATTCGACATTGGATTTAACAAAAGGGTATTGGCAGATCCCTCTGACACCATTATCCAAGGAAAAGACCGCTTTCACAACGCCGTTTGGATTACACCAATTTGTTACGCTTCCTTTCGGGTTGTCCGGAGCACCAGCCACCTTTCAGCGTCTCATGGACCGAATTCTGAGACCGCATGCTGCATATGCCGCGGCGTATTTAGATGACATCGTCATCTATAGTAATGACTGGCAGCGGCATATGCAGCACTTGCGAGCGGTACTGGGATCGCTGAGAGGGGCGGGGCTGACGGCCAACCCGAAAAAGTGTGCAGTTGGGCGAGTGGAAGTCAGGTATCTGGGCTTCCACTTGGGCCATGGACAGGTGCGTCCCCAAATTGATAAGACGGCAGCAGTTGCAACCTGTCCGAGACCCAATACCAAAAAGGAGGTGAGGCAGTTCCTGGGGCTAGCAGGATATTATAGAAGGTTTGTACCTAATTATTCGGACCTTACTAGCCCGCTGACTGACCTCACTAAAAAAGAAGCACCAGATACCATCCAGTGGACGGAGCCGTGCCAGCGGGCTTTTTCCCAGGTGAAGGCTGCTTTATGTGGTGGACCGTTATTGCATTCTCCTGATTTTTCTCTTCCGTTTTTTTTGCAGACTGATGCGTCGGACAGGGGGTTGGGCGCAGTCCTGTCCCAGGAGGTGGGGGGTGAGGAGCGGCCGGTGCTGTACGTTAGTCGTAAGCTCTCTAAGAGAGAGACTAAGTACAGCACCATAGAAAAGGAGTGTTTGGCCATTAGGTGGGCCGTCCTCACCCTCAGATATTACCTCCTGGGAAGGGAGTTCACCCTCTGTTCGGACCACGCACCCCTGCAGTGGCTCCACCGTATGAAGGATACCAACGCGCGGATCACCCGTTGGTATCTAGCTTTACAGCCTTTTAAGTTCAAGGTGGTCCACAGGCCGGGGCCCCAGATGGTTGTAGCTGACTTCCTCTCCAGAAATGGGGGGGGGGGGGGCTGCAGGCCGGATGGGGCCTCGGCCTGAGTCGAACGGTGGGGGTATGTGGCAGAGGGGGCGTGGTTTAGCAAAGTCTGCACGGAGAGAGAGAGTCAGGAGAGTGACGGTGAGTAAGTAGGTCAAGTGCATAATGAGAAACACCTGTGTCTAATTGCAGTGATTGGCGCGGAGAGACGGTATATAAGCCAGATGGGAATGGGCCACTGGGAGAGAGACACTGGCTGGGAACTCGTGGTCGTGAGACGGACTGGACGAAGAAAGCTTTACGAATTATTTGAGCCTGAGTTATTGGAAGCGCGGTGTGCGCACGTTTATGTTGTATAAAGAGAAGTTGAATAAAAACCCGAGTACCAGTCCCGCTGACCCTGCCTTCTTCCTCCTTGTAACCAACGAACGTTTCACTACAGTCATATACACCTAATATGGCTTGAGGGTGAGTAAATCATGGGCTAATTTTTTGGGGGGTTGGGGGTTGGTGTGAACTATCCCTTTAAGACCATTCAAGACCTGGTGATTGCAGTATTTTTGAATATTCCTATTCCTCACTTCAATATGGGTATAAAAGTAGGATAACTTGATATTCAAACTGATTTTGATTCATTAAGCTCTGGGGTGTGCTTCCGATACAAAGACATAATTCACTGCTTAACCATTGTACGATTGTTAAAGAAATTCACGACAGTTTCCCAAAATCATAACTTTGTTGCACATTTGTCATTCAAACCACTTTGATTCAGCAATATAATATTGTTAATGACATCTCACAGGTGGTGGATTAATAACTTCTGCTAATTATTTGGTTCAAGATCAAGTGAATGTCAGATTATTTCTGTAAATAACGGACATAGCATGTGAGGATGCCACTATTTTTGTTCTCCACTGTTTAGTTTTATTTACAGATGTTTGACTCAATCACCCGTTCCCCCAGGATACTGAAGCATGTAAGCATGTATATGCACACTAATTAAAAAAAAAAAACAGCGCTTTCATTCTCTTGACAAACTTAAAGATGTAGAATGAAATTTGTATATGTGTGGAATGAAAAATATAAGATTACATGCGAGCATGCTTATTTTGCGCAAGAGCATTGTAGTAATGTTTGTTCGCGTGGGAAGAAGGAGGCGGGAACCGGCGAACGTTCAACATACTTTTAATAAAATAAATGAACACAAAGTGAAAGTAAAAGCGGCAGCCCCTCACGGACGACTACCGCACACATACATAAACAAAACATAAATAAAACACACATTAAAATCCAGGCCTGGTCCTCTCTCGTCCTTCACTAAGTCGCTCGTCTTTTTATGCCTCCGTGCTCCCTCATGAGAGGACTCGAGACCGGTGTGCCTTGCAGGTGACGTTCATTCTCGATCACGCACACATATCTCGCTCGCTCCTCCCATGTCTCTCGCTCGTCCACCTCGCCACAAGCATAATCTATTTAAGTCCATGTTATCTAACAAGACACCATTCTGCAGGTAGAGAGCTGCAGTTCCAACCACCAACTCATTGAATGTTTGTAACGTCAGAACTTTCAACCATTGTTTGCTAACAAAAATGCACCCCAGATCGATTCAGTTCAGTGAAGGATTTGTCAAGCTAATATTCAATGAATCGACTCAAAAGAGTTAATAGCTCAGGAATCTGACTGGTCATGCTGTATGTTTTTGATTAACTAAAAGTAACCAGCTTGTAGGAGGCAAATGTTCGTGAATAGGAATACATTGGTCGCATTGTAAATTGTTTTTGCATGCAGCTTGCAAGGACAACTCAATTTAATACGCAATTTATTTTGCTTAAAATTCAATACACAATGCAAATGTGACTGAAGTAGTTTTACAACCCAGGCTCATTAGAAATACCCTGGTTACAATTCTGCAAAACTGCAAAAACGTACCCATACATAGGCCTACATTCCACTCCAGTTTCAAGCTTAGCCGAACAATAGAGGCAGTATAACACCAACAACTTTGTTCCTTTTCACACAAATTATGATTACAGATTATTGATTTTTGAGTTAATAACTCAAAACACTTTCACCATAGTGCATGAGTTTGATGATTAGACATTTTTACGTCTACATCATAATGTTCTGACGTAGTAAACTTTCTCAGTAGCTCACTTGGTACAGCACTGCACTTGTAATCTGGACCACTCACACGAGAAGAGCTCAAAGACTCAAACTTGATAGAGAATTGACATTTTAGCTAGAGTCATACATTTACTGTTTACACCATAAGAGTAACCTATATGAACATAATGGCAAATGTTTTTATGACTTTTTTTTCTATTTGCTTTCATAACACCTGCTTCATTTACATCATTATATATATTCAAAGTAGCATAGAGAGTAGCATGATAGCATCACTGTTGATATCCATCTTTGTCCTCCATGGCATGGAGGAGTCTTCACCTGGGGCGTTGCTGGTGCCAATGGCTCTACCAAAGGCCAAGCACCGTGTTGTGGGATCATTCCACTGCCACTACGATTCATCAGTCAACAGAAGAGCAATGGTCACATCAGGTTTCATCACATCAAATCGGGCCCCCAGTGCTCCACTCCCGACTGTAACCTCTTTAATATTCAGGAAATGAGCAGTCTCAGCTATCACATACTGACAGACACATGCTGCAAGCAGTCAAAAAAGTTTAATCTCATTATAGACTAGCATGGATGAGTCAAACTGCCTGGCTTCAGATGCCCGAAGAGGCCCTTCAGATATGAGAGCATCTGCTCTATGAGTCCTGGATGCTGTGAAGTGCAGCCGCTCAGATCTGGCTGCACCTTAAGCCTAAAGGCATCCTCTAGAGGTCACAGGACTCAGGGACCAAATGTCAAAGACGGAAACGTGATGCATTTGTCAGAGCGCCTGAAGTTAATGGGAAGTCCCGATTCTCTTCTCCTGCTCCAAGTACATGGAAGGTCAAGCGTCTAAATGTATTTGGTTGTGATAGTGTTAGTAGACTGACATTTCAATATAATAGTCAAATTGTTAAATATTTCAAACATTTAAATTAATAATTTGATACAAATGCACTTATTGGGTCCATACATGTTTTTACATTGTACTTTTGAGAATAATCTCATAATAGGCCTTTTTATGGAATATTGTAGAATTTATCCATGCACATCATAATTTTTTTCATTTTGCCTTCGTAATCCTTAATCAAAATAACTCTTCTCTTCCCTGATGACGTGTTTCCTGGCACGAGGGCGGGACAACCTGTCATCCACATAGATATAGCAAACCACAACCATCCAACCATTCAATCAAGTGTCACCTTACTTTTTTCTTGTTCAAGAAGCCGTTTTACTCTGATACATGTCACAATAGAGAAGAAAAGACTATTGCAACTTTCGTTTAAGGCCGACTTCAAGAGGAAGAAGTATAAACTTAAATACCACAAGCTAAAGTGGCTCGTATGTTTAGTGATTTCACCACAAAAAGTCTTCATCAGAATACATTGGATCTGTATAAAAAGGCAACACGCTGTCTTTACTCAGAACTCTCATTAGTGTCTGGTGAAATGAATGGAGGCTGCATCCATGAAAGCAGCTCTATGAGTGTGACGAACTCAGAAATTAGTTTCGATTTAAATACAAACTACAACACAACCTTTTGTGAGGAATTTAGCCTTCACCCCAACAAAAACATGTGTCTTCTATTGAATATGCAATCACTGGAATGCTATCCATTACCAGCAAGTCAACATGAGAGATCCGTTCTGATGGGGCCCCTATAAGAAATTAATGAGGCAGGATTTGAAAGTGCCCGAGGCTGTAGGCGCACACTATGGCGAAATGATTTCAGGCAATTCCTTGTTTTCAATAAGTAATGACCAGTCTTCTCCTTTTATTTACTGCCGGAGACAGGTTTAACAGACTTTATGAGAGCCCTGAAGCTGCATGTGCTTACTGGAAAGAGAAGTGCAAATCTGGTACATGACCTGTAACTGACATGTAGCAATTATCAATGCTTCATATGATCACAAATGAGGGAATCACAACTGCAGACTTATTAGTGAGCTATCACAACCTTTTCACATTAATGCCAGACCTCATTTTCAGTTGAGTAGCAGTTTTACAAGAGTAACAAAGTTAGGCCTAATCTATTATGACATGACAATCCTTGAACCAGCTGCCCCACATGCACCTGATCAAATAAAGACAATAAAAAAAGGAGAACAAACTAAACTAGAATGTACATTTCCTGAAGGAAATGTGAGTGGTGCTAGCAGTGGCAATACTCTGCACTGGGCAGATACTACATTGTTCTGCATGATTGCAAGAGAGCCAACCAACATTTTTGTATGATGTTGTGGAGCTGAAATATGGCTTCTTAATGTTGCAATATGGTTGTGGCTAGCATGGTAATATTTACAGACTGGTTTCTCACCCGGAACAAAAGAGCCCTCCCCAATGCTTGTACGATGTTCTGGTGCTGAAATATGGCATATTCATGAAGTTATAGAAAGAGAGAGAGAGAGAGAGAGAGAGAGAGAGAGAGAGGGTTCTAAGGCCCTGCATGTGTGAAAATGACAGTTGGAAATTAAAGATTCTAAACATTCCTTCCTTCAAGTCAACGGGATTTTTTGACCCACTTTTGTGAATGAATTGAAAATAATCAAATATATTTGATATTTGAAATTGAACAAAGAAATTTGCTTTACTGTTGTCAACCCCCATCTTTCTTATCAGAAGGGCCATTTGGAATTCCTAAAGACAAAGGATGCTGAAGGCCTGCAGGCCAAATGTGTGTAACACCTTTACATTGGGGGAAGTTTAGTCTGATTGGTCAGTTTTGAATGTCTCACATTTGGTTTCAGTCACATGGTCAAGGAGAGATAAAAATAAGTTGTAACTGTTGCTCTTTCATTTTATTTCCTGGCTCTTGATGTATTTGGGCCTTCTCTTCTTTGCTCTCACTGCAAAAAATTTTTTCTTGTTTTCTGAGAAAAAACACCCAAATTAAGTTTTTGCTTGAAACAAGTACAATTATCTGTCCATGGGGTAAGCAAAATAAGCATGTTTCTGTTTGAAATCTTGTCTTTTTAATCTTGAAACAAGCTTATTTTTCTGAGCAAAAACTCACTTCATTTGGGGAGTTTTTCTCAGAAAACAAGAAAAAAATAAAAAATAATTTTTACTTATCTAATAAATGCATCTTGATTTAAGAATTTTTAGATATTTAGACTAGAAACGAGACAAAAATACTAAAAAAGAAAAGCATTTTTTGCAGTGCTCTTCTTCTCTTTCTTTCCCTCTCTCTCTTTCTATACCTCAGGTAACATTCTATTCATGCTGGGTACGATTAATGGTATACGTTTGTATCATCTATTTTGTAACTATTTTAAGTGTAACCATAACTAGAAATTGTCATTAAATCCTTTCTATTACAAATACTGTGCTAACTAGTTTTGATTTGGTATTGACTTTGAAGTGCTCCCTATGCAATACAATATAGTCACATTATAGCAACGCTCTCCCACACATTTTGCTATTGTAACTGCACTTATTTCCGTCATTGGTATAAGTTGCAGTGGGTGGAAATAGATGAGAAATCATTTGTAAGCTGGAGGATAAACTTTTTGGGCTGATGTTTTTCTTAATTTTTTTATCAAAACTACTTTAGAAAGAAAGATCGATTCATAACATATTCACTTGAAGATACATCTGGAGGGGAAAAGCCTGTTTTGAATCTATCCGATGTATTTTCCCCTCTCCCTCCATGTCTGGTTTTGATAAGCTCATAAGTGCATTTCAGAGAACGCAGGCATCCTCTTCAGCATTCCAGTAACAGGTCTCTATGAGGTCAATTAGCCATAATGGTCAAATAATGTGGTTTACTTGAGTTGTAATTGGATTTGGATAAGCCAGTTGTCTCTATAATGTCCTGTATGCATGGATAAAAATGCATATCAATTACTGCAGTTACTCTCATTACACATGACACCGCCTTGAGATACATTGGGAAATCTCCAGGCTTCACAGAACTCATGCCATGAAACATTTCAAAAAACGTATGCACTGTTTGATTAAGAAAAAATAAAACAGTAAAACATCATAACAATGAAAAAACGGAACAAGCACATTAATTAATTCTCAGCAGCATGAGCAGTGCCCATTTTCAACACATAACTTGGCCTTTATTGTCAGAGCTGATACTGGGAACACATTCAACTCCCGTTGTTCTGAGGCAGACGATTAAAACAACAGTTCTAAGAAAGACTTTCTTCTCCCCAGCTGTGGAATAAACATGCCGGCATTAAAGGAAACAGCATTCCCTCTGAGACTAGATTGACTTTAAACACTCTTGGACCATCCACTCGCTGTGATGCAGGCAATTTTTTGGTGTATATCTTCAACTGTTTCATTATGCTAATGAAAATACCCATCAGAGGCTCGGAAACACAACACAAAAAGCTTGACTGCCGGTATTATTCAGAATGGAACACAAAAACATTTGTGAAAATTAAAATCCAAAGAGTCAAAGAGCTGTTTACACTTATATTTGTATTTGTGTATGTGTGTGTGTTCATCAACATTTATTCCTAAGTTTAAAGGAAAGATTTAGAAAGTACTATCCCAGATTTCATGTTCTCAAAGGTAAAATTCCAGAGTTTTTTTCAATGTTAAAACACATTCCTATCCAGGCTTAATGTGCAGGGACAACTATAAGTAAGCCATTCGGTGGTTGATTTCCCTGAAGAGTGTGATACTGTGGGTCTACGGCGCTTTCATCATCACCCTGTTTGTTTGAGCCGCCCAACATGTCAACTTCTGGCTCATCAAATTATATTACTTTGTGGTGGGACTACTAGTTTGTCCAAACAATGCAGGATTTGGGGAGTGTTTAAAACCTTATAAACAGTTATCATTTAAAAAAAATTCGGCTTAGTACCGCTAATGGCATAGAAAGTAAACACTTCAGTTTATGTAATGCAGCATTGATTCTCACCAGCTGAGCGGCCCATGGCGCCCTGACACTTGGAAACAAGCCACTGCAGATGTAAAATGCATACAGACAGATGAACAGCACTTACTGTAAGTGTGTGCCAATTTTGCTACAATGTGAAATAAGGTAAGAAATGAGAAATATTGGGCCAGATTAATTAACAGCTTGTGCCAGCGCAAACCCTCTTTTGGAGTTTAAAAACTACTGTCAGGATTTACTGACAAGCAGTGAAAAATTAGCGTTGAAAAGTTTGGACACAGCTATTTTTGCGGCTGACCTTATTGCATATGCATTTGTAGGAGTTTCCCTTTCAGACGTAAAATGTATGGAAGGAGAGTATTTAAATGCATCATGCAAGTTGATTTACTAAAGTTTGCGCTCATCAATTTACTGGTGTTTGCGGCATTTACCGCTCAAAAAAAGCTTGTCTTAAACCAGATGCTAACTGGTAGAATGTGTTGGAGAACTTTTCACTCCCACCGGCGCTTTTTTGGAATTGCACTCTCTGTTTAGTAAATCTGGCCCATTATCTGTTCCTGGACCCTTTCCACCACACTTGTTGACATTTGTAGTTCACGTTGACACTTGTAGTTCAGTGCTCTTGGTTCTTTTGGTCCGTACTGAAGAAGTAAATTATACATTTAGTCCTGATTCGCACAGTGTATACTGTCATTTTCAACGATGAACCTAAAGCTAAAAAAAAGTTTGTGAGTTTGTGACAAAACTTACCAAACACCCCAAAACAATGGTATTGGCCTCTGAGAACTCATGAAGAGAATGAGTAAAGAAGTCAAAACAGAGGCAGGAATTCCTCCATCACACACACTGTACAACATTTTCTAGTGACTGATCACATCTAAATTTTCCAATTGGCCAAATTTAATTTCTGTGAATTTAATTTTATCCATTGTGGCAACAGTCTGTTAACATGGGCTCAATTAGAAATAATATGTTGAGCCAATGGAAATATTTAATTTACCAACACTGTACAAAATTTCAGGCCTCTCCAATTAAACATTTTCTAGTGACTGGTCACATCTAAATTTTTCAGTTGGCCAAATTGAATTTCTGTGAATCGATACAATTTAACTGCAAGATGACAGTGAGGACGACATAGCAAGACAACAGTGAGGACGACATAGCAAGATGACAAGGAGGACGACATAGCAAGATGACAGTGAGGACGACATAGCAAGACGCCAGTGAGGACGACATAGCAAGATGACAAGGAGAACAACATAGCAAGATGACAAGGAGGACGACATAGCAGGATGACAGTGAGGACGACATAGCAGGATGACAGTGAGGACGACATAGCAGGATGACAGTGAGGACGACATAGCAGGATGACAGTGAGGACGACATAGCAAGACAGCAGTGAGGATGACATAGCAAGATGACAGTGAGGACGACATAGCAGGATGACAGTGAGGACGACATAGCAAGATGACAGTGAGGATGACATAGCAAGATGACAGTGAGGACAACATAGCAAGATGACAGGGAGGACGACATAGCAAGATGACAGTGAGGACGACACAGCAAGATGACAATAAGGACGACAGCAAAGACGACATAGTAAGATGACAATAAAGACAACTTAGTAAGACGACCAGAGAGCATACACATAAACGTATGCTAATTTAGCCTAAAAAGTAGGGACAATACAGTAAGGACAACATAGTAAGACAACATAAACAGAGAGCATACACATAAACATATACTAATTTATCTGAACAAGTAGGCAATGACTTTTGACAAGAACAAATGTATAGTACAAAGCACAAATCAGTCGACTTATTTTTGGCTAGGGTTGGGAATAGTGAGAAATTTTCCGGTTCCGGTTCTGGTTCCGGTTCCGCCTAACGATTCCGGTTCCATTAAAATTATTAAACAAATAGTGGTAAAGGAAAAGGCACAATATGCAACTCAAACAATCCTTTTTGTGTTTATTACTTGCTCTCAAATTAATTTACAGTTTGGCAATATCCAAAAAAGTCCTGTATTGAACATATTACAGTATTACAGTAAGCCATTCTTGCAAAAAAAAAAAAAAGGAATTTATGGACATTAAAATTAAATGTTCAAATGAACACCTCTGAAATTGTCTTATTACATTTTCTCTCTGAAATTTTCTTATTACATTTTCTCTCTCTGTCTCTGAATAAAACCAAGTTATAAATTATATTTATTAGTTATATTTATTAATTAGTTTTAGCCCGCCCACACTGACAATTGATTGGTTGACTTACCGAAACAGGCCAATCAGGATGCTCTCTGTCTTACATGCGCTTCATTAGGGGCACACTAGCACACACACGCAAGGTCTCTCGCTCTCTCTCCCTCTCTGCCGTGCGTGCGTACACAGTCTGTGTCTCGCATGCGCGCTCTTGCTCGCTTGCTCTAGATTGCGGGAGAATTTAACTAATTTGCGGGCATCAGGGAGCCACTATCAATATGCGGGAGACTCCCGGAACTTCCGGGAGACTTGAGATGTCTACATACTTGTGACTTTCTCTTCACCATGCAAAAATATCTGACGCAAAACCGTGAATGTGTAGTGCGAGGGCTTTCAGTGCTGAACTGCGTTAATTGGTTACACTCCTGAAAGCGGCAGGCAACGTAATTAATATTCATGATGAGGTGAGCTGTCGCTCGCTATTAACCCTCAGAGCCCGACGGCATCGCCCACGACGTCACACGGCACCTCCGATAAATATTTATATTATTTCATGAAACTTTTATCGATTTTCTTACCGTTTTTTCCAGCAGAAAGCTAACGAGCTAGCCATCACGGGGGTGTCTTTGGTGTCTTTGTAGCCTTTACAGAAGGTTTTCTATCCAGCCTGGAACATGTGCATCTTTTTGGAGTTGTTCAGCAATAAATCAAAACGCTTACATCCAAGATTTATCCACTTGATGTCCATAATTTATACATTTTCCGTTATTTTTGCCGCTAGCGCGATGCTAGCTGCCATTTTGGATGAGAGAGAGAGAGACGCGCTGCAGTTTTTAGTAGTTTTGTGGAGAAAGTTTGAGGAGAAAGTTTGAGGAGAAGTTCCTGATAGGAACTGTTTTGAGGCTTGGCACCAGTAAATATCCAAAATCCAAAGAGGCCAAAAGCGCCTGGACTTTTTTTGGAAAAATGTAAATAGTTTTGGTTCTGTATAAGTTCTCATGTTTATTCCTGAGTTCCAGGACTCCAAAGACTTGAACAAACTGTTTTCCAGAGGAAATATGCTTAGCTTTTATTTATTTGTGTGTGTTTTCAATAAATATTTGAGTGATTCAATTTCCGTTTTATGTTTTCATTTGTCTTTATGGTCCCATAACTTATTTTACATTCAGGTGACATCAATGCAACACAAATATACTGACAGAGCAACTTGTCTTGAAAAAAAAGAGGTGTGTCAATTGTCTGTGCACAACAGGGTTGATGTTTTACAAGCTTTTTTAGTAAATAACACCAGGCGGAAAATTAATTGTAAAAATACCCTTAGGTCTTAAAGGGTTAAAGGATACGCTACCAGCGCTTCACACACACATTGCACGAGAACCGTTTTCGGAACCGAAACTTAGGAATTTCGCGCGGTTCTGGTATTTTTCAAAAATCAGTATCGGTTCTGCATAAGAACCGGTTCTCGGTTCCCAACCCTATTTTTGGCACAAATGGAACCCCATAAAAAAGTAGGGACAATACAGTAAGGACTACATAGTAAGACGACATAAACAGAGAGCATACATATAAACATATTCTAATTTATCTAAACAAGTAGGTGTAACAGAGGCCAGCTAGTAGTCGAGTAAACCTCACTCCTCTGATCTCAAGAGACACTCTAGCGATTGACCCTAGGGGTTGCAGCCTTTAGCCTCCTTGTTAGAGCGTCTGACTCTCATGCCGGCAGACCCGGGTTCGAGTCCCACTTGGAGCGGGTGGTTCGAACAGGAGGGGTTACATATGCAATGACTGTTGACAAGAACAAATGTATAGTACAAAGTACAAATCAGTCAACTTATTTTTGGTACAAAGGGAACCCCATAGTCATGAAGCAAAACTCTGGAGAATAATGTCAGTGCTCAATATTCCCCAACGTCTTGTGATGATGAATATCTCTATTCTCTTGGGAATGTTTGTTTCGGTCTTCAGCACCGGCTGGTTTGGCTCTGCAGTCTGCTCGCGCTCGCATTTGAAATCTCCACACGAACGGTTTTCCTCAAGCGCATTTTGTGCAGGCCTATACAGTTTTTCGGACATAGGACTTGTTCATCCAACATGGATTTTTCACTTCGACTTCATAGATTGACTGAGCACAATTAAATATGTTTGGTGAATATACAATTTTAATTTTGAGTGAAGACCTTAAGCTATTAGTACAATGCAACTTTTTACATGGGGATAATTATTTGGAAGTCATTTATTGGGCCAATATGTAATGATCAATTTTCACAATTCTCCCGCCCCCCTCCCCCCGATATTTTTTTTTGTTCAACGCACAAACGAAGATCTGCGGCAAGGTTATGGTGGTTCTGATGCCTGTACCGAACTCTAATGGGCAATGTAGGTCCTATGATGAGAAAAAACAGGTATGATTGACGATTGAATCCTTTTTAGGATCCACCGTCTCAATCCGCTTGTTTGGTGTGCACCAAGGCAGCATTCACACTTAGGGTATGTTCACACTTGTAGTTCGGTTCGCTTGGTTTATTTGTTTGGCTTAGCGTTCAGATCGGCATTTTTATCACTGAACCTAAAGATACCGAACCTAAAGATAAAGGGATATGTTAATAACCTGATGGGTCTGCTTTTATGAAAACATGGGTGAGTATTTTGTCCTTTATAGGGTCTCATCTTCCTGTCTTTGGTTCGTTTGCATGTTTGGTCGATGTTGCATTCATATATCATTCGAACCGCACCAGAGTTTGTTTGGAAGCTTTTCAGCGGACTTGTTTGGTGCACACCAGGGTTCAGATGGCATACTTATTCAAATAAATTGCACCAACAGAGCAATCACATCAGGGTTCGTTTTAATTGAACTAAACCTGAAAATGCCTTTTCAATTTCACTGAAAACCTTGATAATGTATTGTTATAGTATAATGTTGACTTGTTTGCTAACTATCACACAAATGGCATATTCATTTTTGTAATTGCAACGTTGCAACTTTATTGTTTATATTTGTGATGTAATTTCTTTTTTCTTTGTCTTTTTCTTTTTCTTGTCTTTTTTTTTTTTTTTTTTTTACAATTGCAACAAGATGCAGGTGCCCCAGGCCCTCACAAAACTCGCTCCTTTCATGCAGAGTGTCATTTTTTGTAATTGTTGTTCATTCATAAAATATCACAAGAACTCATTGAAAGCCTGTTTCTCTCTCTGTGTTTTAAAGGGACAGTTCTCTCAGAAGAAGTATTACTCATAAAACTCAAAAAATAGCTTGAGTGAGCATTTAAAGTTAAAGAGACCCAAGGCCTTTTTTTTTTCTTCAAATCCTTCGCTCTCTTCATCACACATAACAGGAATAAACCGCTCTTGTACCTTTCAACCATATCTACGGGTTACGCCTCAGTAGTGTACCTGATTCTTCATCTGCTTTTCCCTGGCTAGTATCGTTCAGTGTATATCTGGGCAGAAATTTTTCATTCAAAGTGACAGATTTATCTCTTTCTGTTACAACTTGTCAGAAGTGCCAAGCTTCAATTTTCCAAGGCTGGGTTGTTATTGTGCTTTCCAGTTTCCTCTTTCTTTCCTGGCTGATCAAAACAAATGAAAAATCACATCTTTCACAAAGTTGCGAGAGCAGCATGATTCAAGTGGCTGCAATTTTTGTATGACATTAAAATCTGTTGTTTGCAACATTCAACACTCGCACATTCCAAACAGATCCAGTGATGAGAAGCAACGCCATTTCTTTGGAAGCAAAAGCGTGCTGAGATAATGATCTTTGCAGCTGCTTAATAACTGCATCTCATAATCTGTTGTTGTGGAGCATTTTCTAAGAACATTTTGTATGGTCATAATTAATTCACATATTTTGAATGGACAGATTGATTAGGGGCATGACATTTGTTAAAAAATAAATAAATCAATGGTGCAACCAAACACTCCACTACTCCATTGTGCATTTCGGCAAACCAGAATTTTTTTGGTAGGAAAACACTTCGGTGGAAATCATTTGTATTTTGAGCATCAGAAAATTGTGCACTTAAAACTAATTATGCCTTGTACACTGTGCAAAGTTTCGGGAGTGAAATCCATGATTGGTGTCTGATTAAAAATGATAGAAAATCACTTTATGGTGTGTTTGTTCTTAATCATGAAAATATGTTAATTAAAACAGAGTCATTTAAATACAAATCACATTGTTACCAAGGCTAAAAATGAAATGTTTCCCTTTCTTTGTGGTTTCACTTTGCCTAATAATAGCTTTGCCTATCATCTAAATATTATGTAAACCGATTTACACAGAGGTGCAATTTTCTGGGTTTGAAATATCTGATTCCCAGATGAGGAGAGACTGCGATGTGTACGTGGCCTATGCTATTGTAACAGACCAGGTGTGAAAACAGTAAACACATTAATCATTCGTATAATATTAGGCTTTATACCTGTAAAATGAATCAGCTGACTTTATTTATTAGAAAAAATAAAATAAAACAAAACAAACAAAAACCACCATGTCAGGAAAAAAACATGGGAGCTGGACTTGGCAGGACAAGGCAATGCAAAACAGGACCACCCTTACGAAAAAGAAGTTTATTCATGTCCTATTAGTATACTTCTTTTAAACTTAAAATAAGAAAGTATACTTTCAATCTACTTTAATGTACTTGACTTGAAGTATACTTGACTTATACTCACAGAAAAGTCTACGTATATTTGGCCTACACTTGTACTCTTTTGATCAAGATATAAGCCTCAAAGTATAATTAAGTATTCTTGGTTTGTAATTTTATCTACTCTGTTAATTGAGTAGCCTATTAAAGGTGCTGTATGTAAGTTCCCCTTCGAGGGAACTCGAACTGCGTCATCGTGACGACACTTTGGGGAACGCCCCTCGCGTAAAGCGTCTGAAGAAACTGTAGAATCAGCCCAATCCGATTGGTGTTGCGTGATGACGTAGTATGTGACGGCATACCCGGAAGATACAAAGAGACGTCTGAACGAAACAGAGATAGCTTTTTTGCTCTTCAGCGTGAGCACTCTGTTTGTTCAGTCTGAAGGTATTGTTGCAACGTGAAACAAAGTGTTTAAAGTGTATTATGGCGAGCGAGCGTTTCAGGCTGTGTGTGCACCTGTGTCCGCGCTACATTACGGGCACGGACACACATCAGCTTTGTGTGCAGTGTCTCGGCGTGCAGCACGCCCAGGCCGCTCTTGAGGGGGCGGCTTGTGGTGATTGTGAACTGCTGCCGCTGAGGGTGCTGCGCTCGCGGCTGGCCGTCTTTGAGGAGACCGGTCAGCCTCGTGAGCCACGCGGTTCTGGGCCTGCGTCTGTTGAGGCACGGGGTGGAGTGATCGAGGTCGTTCCCACTCTGGGACTCTCGGGGAATCGTTGCTGCGCTCCCGCTGTCCAAGACGCTTCGGGCCGCATCGATTCCCTGCGCGCGCGCGCGCGCGCGCGCGCACTGAACCAGTCGCCTCCATTAGGACTTGCGACAGTTCAGCAGCCGCGTGCGCCCTACGGACCTCTTCCCCGACGGCACCCTGCCGGTCAGCCGCTTCAGGGAGTTGGGGTAGAGGCTCGATTAACACCCGAGGCTGGCCTCGAGAGGCTAGTTCCCTTAGTAGATTATCTCGGCGCATGGTCATGCCTTCCGGGTATATCTGCGTGGGCCCTGCGTACTGTGGAACGGGGTTACAGACTGCAGTTCGGTTTCCCTCCCCCGAAATTCAACGGGGTGGTTCGGACTGTGGTCGGTCCCGAGCAGGTGCGGGTGATGGAGCAAGAAGTACACTCTCTGCTGGTCAAGGAGGCTATAGAATAAATTCCTCCACCAGACAGGGAGTCCGGGTTCTACAGCCGGTACTTCATAGTTCCCAAGAAGGATGGGGGGTTGCGTCCAATTTTAGATCTCAGGCATCTGAACCGGTCTCTGAGGAGATACAGGTTCAGGATGCTCACAATTCCAGCCATCATGACTCAGATCCAGTTCGAGGACTGGTTCGTCACAATAGATCTGAAGGACGCATACTTCCATATCTCCATCCTTCCAGCTCACAGGAAGTTCCTGCGGTTCGCTTTCGGGGCCGAAGCGTACCAGTATCGGGTTCTTCCTTTCGGCCTAGCTCTCTCCCCTCGCACCTTCACGAAGTGTATGGATGCAGCACTGGCTCCGTTGAGACTCCAGGGCATCCGTATACTCAATTATATCGACGACTGGCTGATTTTGGCTCAGTCGTACGATATGGCGGTTCGTCATCGAGATGTCGTTCTAGCCCACATAAGGTGCTTGGGTCTCAGACTCAACACGAAGAAGAGCGTGTTGACGCCCTCCCAGAGGACTACGTTCCTGGGGGTTGTATGGGATTCAACGCTGATGCGGGCACAGCTGTCCCCCGCACGCATGGAGTCCATACTGGCGATGGTCTCGAGAGTGAAACTGGGCCGCAGCCTCACTGTGAAGCAGTTTCAGAGACTGCTGGGTCTCATGGCAGCGGCAGCCAACGTGATTCCGTTCGGTCTGCTCTAAATGAGACCCCTCCAGTGGTGGCTGAGAACCAAGGGGTTTTCCCCCAAGGGGAATCCTTTCCGCATGATCAGGGTGACGCGCAGATGCCTTCGTTCCCTCGTCATGTGGAAGAAACCTTGGTTCCTGTCCCAAGGGCCAGTGTTGGGAGCATCGTGTTGCCGGAAGTCCGTTTCAACAGACGCTTCCCTCACTGGTTGGGGCGCGGTCATGGAAGGCCGCTTTTCCAGGGGTCTGTGGGGGACCCGGCATTCTTCCTGGCATATCTATTGCCTGGAAATGCTGGCGGTCTACAAGGCTCTGAGGAGCTTTCTCCCAGACCTCCGCGGCCACCATGTCCTGATACGATCCGACAACATGTCGGCAGTATCGTATCTAAACCACCAGGGGGGCCTGAGTTCGCGCCCTCTTTGCAGACTGGCGCATCAGGTCCTTCTATGGTCCCAGGGGAAGTTGTCATCCCTCAGGGCGATGTACATCCTCGGGGACCAAAATCAGGGAGCAGACATCCTGTCGAGGCAGGGGCTGAGGCCCGGGGAATGGCGACTCCACCCCGAGGTGGTGGAGGCTATGTGCGGGCGGTTGGGCCCGGTGGAAGTGGATCTATTTGCGTCTCAAGAGACGTCCCACTGCCCGCTGTGGTTCTCCCTCACTCATCCGGCCCCACTGGGGCTGGATGCCATGGCACAGACGTGGCCGAGGTTGCGTCTGTACGCTTTTCCCCCGATTGCTCTGCTCCCGGGAGTTCTGGAACGTGTCCGCCGGGAGGGCGTCAGCCTTCTCTTAGTAGCACCCCGGTGGCCCACTCGAGTATGGTTCTCCGACATCATCGACCTGCTGGACGGTCCCCCGTGGCAGGTCCCTCTGAGGAGGGACCTGCTGTCTCAGGCCAGGGGTACGATTTTCTACCCCCGGCCAGAGGTATGGGATCTCTGGGTCTGGCCCCTGAGGGGGCTCAGTTCCTAGCAGAGGGCCTGTCGGCGGGTGTCGTGGAGACCCTACTCAGTTCCAGAGCTCCATCCACGAGGAGGTTGTACAGCCAAAAGTGGAATGTATTTTCCACTTGGTGTAGAGAGCGGGAGGTGAACCCAGTTAACTGCCCGGTGGCTTCAGTGCTGGAGTTCCTTCAAGACCGCTTCTCCGCCGGTCTTTCCCCGTCCACACTTAAGGTGTATGTGGCTGCCATTGGGGCTTTCCACGCACCTTTAGGTGATGCGACATTGGGAAGGCACCATCTGGTTGTACGATTCCTCCGTGGGGCTCGGAGGATGAGGCCTGCGGCTCATTCCAGGGTCCCAACCTGGGACCTGGCAGTGGTGCTCGAGGGGTTGGCTGAGGCCCCCTTTGAGCCGCTGGAGTCGGCTGAGGCGAGAATACTGACCTTCAAGGTGGCTTTTCTCCTTGCCATCACTTCTCTGAGGAGAGTGGGGGACCTCCAGGCCTTGGCGATCACGCCGACTTGCCTGGAGTTTGCCCCTGGCATGGTTAAAGCCATCTTGCATCCCAGCCAGGGCTACGTGCCCAAGGTGCCTTCTAACAGGGCAAGGTCAGTGGTTCTCCAGGCATTCCATCCTCCACCTCACGTGACGGCGGAAGAGAGCCGACTTCACCTCCTCTACCCCGTGCGGGCATTGAGGAGCTATTTGGAGAAGTCTGCTCAGTGGAGAAGGTCAGACCAGTTGTTGGTGTGTTTTGGCTCACCCAAGAAGGGGCTGCCTGCGTCCAAACAGATGATCAGTAGTTGGATTGTCCAGGCTATAGCCATGGCTTATCAGGTGCGCAACTTGCCTTCACCTTTAGCCGTGAGGGCCCACTCTACTAGGAGCATGGCCTCCTCTGTGGCCCTCCTTTCTGGAGCCTCTATGCAGGAGATCTGCGAGGCGGCGGGGTGGGCCACCCCTCACACCTTCATCCGTTTTTATAGTCTGCATCTCCCTGAGACGCCTGGCGCGAGAGTGCTCGCCCCCTAGTTGTGCCTGGTCTCCAGCTTCACACTAGGGTGGGTATGATTGGTGCGGGATAGTTGGTACTCGTTTCCCAAAGTGTCGTCACGATGACGCAGTTCGAGTTTCCTCGAAGGGGAACGTCTCGGGTTGTGACTATAACCCTTGTTCCCCGAGAAGGGAACGAGACACTGCGTCTCGTGTCCACCCAATCATCAGAGCGCTCGCTTCATCGCAAAGAACGCTATCTCTGTTTCGTTCAGACGTCTCTTTGTATCTTCCGGGTATGCCGTCACATACTACGTCATCACGCAACACCAATCGGATTGGGCTGATTCTACAGTTTCTTCAGACGCTTTACGCGAGGGGCGTTCCCCAAAGTGTCGTCACGATGACGCAGTTCGAGTTCCCTTCTCGGGGAACAAGGGTTATAGTCATAACCCGAGACGTTTTTCACTTTTCTAAAGCATACAAATACCATAATATATTTTCAGATATTTAGGAAACATGCTAAATTCACCGACTTGTTTCTCAGAAAACTATGCTACTGCCAGTTATTCTACTTTGAAATGTGTGTTCAGTGTCGGAATGTCTGTTTTTGTTTTGGTCTATGCAAAACTGCACGCTTTTACCCAATAGTATCTTGACACCTCAGGTTGCCAGTAGGCGGAAAACACAGCGTATTGCAGCAGCCATGGACGCCAGCAAACAAACTGGGTCAGAGATTGCAGATTCTACCCAACCTAATGTCACATGTCTGTTTGTATTTGGGCTTTCTGTTTGTATTCTGATTCGTTCATGCGCTCCTTTGTTCAGTTTCCCGCCACTCCTTTGTTACCATGGTTACCTTCGTTATTAGTTCATTCTGTTCAGCTGTGTTTGCTTGTTATCTTGTTTGTGTTCCTCTATAAGTTCTTCCATTTCAGTCTTTCTTGTCCGTTTTCCGTCTTAGTAAGTGTGTGTTGCTCCCTGATCATCTGTTTGCTTCTATTACCATTAAACCTGTCATTTTGGATTTATTATCTTCGTCTGTGTCTGCCTTCCTGCAACCACCGTGACACCTAAAAAGCATCAGCATCCATCTAAAAAATCTCTATGAACGAGAGCATATTAAAACATGGAGAAATCAACTCATCAACTTGCAGTGTGGCTTTCATTGTCAATTGCGCTTGCTCCTGTTGCGTGTCCTCAAGCTGGCAACCTGCGTGAGCATCAAGTCTGAGGAGGAGGAGCGGGGGAAACAACAATCTCCAATATTTAGAATTTAGACTGCTGTATATATTTCGACTACTAGCTGTCAATCCTACATACCGCACCTTTAAATACTTTTTTCACATAGTACATAGGCTACTGTCTTATAAACTTACATTGTTTGAAAATATTGATTTATAAAG
This sequence comes from Gobio gobio, assembly GCF_949357685.1. Classification (NCBI taxonomy): domain Eukaryota; kingdom Metazoa; phylum Chordata; class Actinopteri; order Cypriniformes; family Gobionidae; genus Gobio; species Gobio gobio. The sequence goes on along the minus strand of NC_137102.1, from coordinate 18,176,393 downwards.
AAAACAGATATGTCTGAGTATCTGAATTTTGTGTAAACTTGTCCACTGAGAGTGCACATAGCACATATTTACTTTGAATCCAATTTTCTCTTTCCCCGATACTGACTGACTTTTCCAGCTATCCATGTTTTCACTGTATACGGTAGCTATTACACATCTTCTGAAATTGTACAGAATCTCCCGATCAAAACACAGGCGAAGTAGAAGCAGAAACAAGTGATAGAAGATTGCAAATGTAAAATAACTTGATCATCAAACATTGAACAGCATAAGTAAAAACTGCCTAACGTTATCAAATGAAATGTCAACCCAGTAATGGTTAAGCTCTGGGGGTGTTGATGGACTTGATTTACTCAATTTGTGTTTTGATCATCCTTCTGAATCCGATCTAGACGTAGTCTTTGAGAAAAATTCGTTTTTCTCAGCTTTTTTTTTGTGTTTGTTTGTTTTTTATGAAACTTACCCACATTCAAGTGCTGATAAAAAAAGAAAACATGAAGCTAGAATAAAATGTTTTTAAAATTGAGATATTTAAAGTACAGTTAAAGGTATATTTCAAGTATAAAAAATGAATACCTAAATGGGAACATTGTAGTAATATATAGGCATAAATAGAAAACTATAAGTATAATGTTTTGTTCATTTAAAGCTTACAAGGATACTTGCAGTATGAAACTACTAAACTAGTAGTTTACTGAGAGTATACTTTGTGTACTAAGTATACTAAGTATTTGACTAGTAAACTATTAGTATACCTTTAAGAGTGTATTCACACCTGTCTTGTTTGGTTCGATTGAATCGAACTCAAGTTTGTTTCCCCCCCTTGGTGTGGATCTTTTGGGAAGTTATGAATACAGCAATCGCACTCGGGTGTGGACCAAACAACCGTACCGAGACCCAGCTGAAGAGGTGGTCTTGGTCCGTTTCCAAACGAACTCTGTACCTAATCTGTCTTTTGCGCAGTGCAACTGTCAGCATGCCATGGTAGGTGCACATAAGAGCATGCGCTCTCCGTCAGCTGTTATACTGCACTTGTAGTGTGCACTCTTCAACTGCACGCGCAAATGCGGCAGCGCGCGTTGTATATCCTTTCATATTTAAAGCGCAAGAGAAACCACGAGCATGCAACATTAAGTTGTCAATTAGTAAGTACCAATAAATCACGTAACTTGTACAAGGTGTGTTAGCTAGGATGGATTTGCATGCAGGTATGATGTTCATTCCGTTTATCAGGAGCAGTCATATGATTCATAAACAGTTCATCTTGGTATTCACCATGGTAACTGTTGTTTCAATAACCCCAAAATGCCACTTTATTTTCACTTTGTTATTTTGTAGATTTTTAAATGCGTGTGGCTACTTTATTGAATTAACAATCTATATATATATATATATATATATATATATATATATATATATATATATATATATATATATATATATATAAAATGTCCAATGAATGGATGACCTTAGCACACATGTGGGTTTGTTTATAAATTGTGTTTCACTTGCAAAAAGGGCCGTGTGAAAGCGAACCACACTAAACAAAAAAAAGTGGGCCAATTTAGTCCCAAGTAGTATTGAGCCCGTAGCTACAGTGCCCACCAAAGCCTTGTGTCTCACTCCTCGCCGAGGCTGTTAAACGGGAACTGGAGCTTGTTTCTCTTTCCATAGAGTGCTGCACTGCTAAGCTGCGTGACAATCCCACCCACCTATGGATTTAGCTACCGACCTTCTTCTCCATGGTCTCCACTGTTGTCAAGGTTACCTCATACACCAGTAGAGGCCAGATGACTCAAGGTAAGACCTTGCCAAGGCTTCTGACAGGTTTCTCAGTGATCAATGGAATTACAATACCATCCACCTGGAAGTGGAACTTGTCCACCACCTTCCCCATGTTCAGCTCCATGGACATGGACTTGTTAGGCTTGACACTCATCCTTGTTACATGTAGACAGGAGGCAGACACAGGTGTTAACAGGAATGGTAGTTTATTGACCACAGTAGACCATGGGAAGTGGAGCAGGTGAGTTAAGCGGTTGATGGTAGTTAGGAAGGTGATATGAGTGAGAGAGTTACTGTCTTTTGCATAGAAGGTAGAATGACGCTGGAGCCTGGAGATTGCTGGAGACTGGAGATCGCTGGAGATCGCTGGAGGTCGGAGGGACGGACAGGAACACACCCACACAGCAGACAGGAAACACGGAAGGAGGGATACACGCTGGAGACAGGTAGTATCGATAGGAGAGTCCTTGAGGTAAGCATAGGTAGCAGTATATGCGAACGAGACCGGACGTGGAGTGCTGTGTGCGTGTGCTTCTTATGGTGCTGGTGATGAGTGCCATGATGAGGTGCAGGTGATAGTGATCAGTATTCTGGGGATGGAGTGCGCTGTGATTGGTGAAGGGTGGAACCTGAAGTGTCTGTGACAATCCTTGCCCAGGATATACGTTTTTCCAGGCCCTGGAGTATCCACCGGCCTCCTGGTACTGATGGTGTGGTTACAGTGAGGTCATCCATAAAGGCTCTAATAGGAGGCTGTCGGATGCCAGACTTGGACAGAGGGCCTCTGCACTCAACTTCTGCAGCCTTAACCACCATATTCATAGCAAGGCCAAAGAGTATAACTGAGATGGTACACCCAGTTATGATCCCCTTTTCAAGCCGGTTCTATTCTGATGTTAAGTTCCCCGAAGAGACTCTAAGCCTGAAGTCCCTGTAGTAGTTCAGGAGGAGATCTTTTATCTTACTCGGTATGTGGTGGCGATCCAGGGTCGTCTCAACGAGCTTGTGGGGAATGGAGCCATATGAGTTGGCAAGGTCAAGCCAAAGCACCACAAGGTCTTCCTTTCCTTCGCGAGCCTCTCAGATCAGCTGCATGACAACACCGGTGTGTTCTAGGCAACCTGGTACTCCTGGAATACCACCTTTCTGCACAGAGGTGTCGATGTAGCCATTCTTGAGGAGGAAGTCTGTCATCCGTCGGGCTGGGACATTGAAGAAGATCTTCCCTTCCATGCTGAGAAGCAAGATGGATCTGAACTGCTCCAGTTTGGTTGAGTTGTCCTCCTTTGGTATCCAGACCCCCTCCGCATGCCTCCACTGGTCTGCCACTGTGCCCATGCAAGATCTTCCACATGATTTTGAGCAGCTCAGGGCAATGCTTGTACACCTTGTCAAGGTCAAGGTGCAGGGTCACGAGTTCCTTCCTAATGCTGTGACAGATCTCTGCGAGTGGTGATTTCTCCTCCTCAGTTGTTGCCTCGAACTGTCTTGCCAAAGCTCGAAGCTCTTGTTGCAGCTGGTGGATCTTGCCTGCCCTTCAGTTCATGGTGTAGTTTGGTTTTCTGGTCTTGCACTCTTGTCCTCTCTGTCGCAAAACTGACCATGATGGTGGTCACCATCTGAAGCCGTTTATCTCTTTGCTGTGGCAGTGATAATTCTTGCCGCATCCTCATCAAACTGTCATAGTTTGTGCTGGTTTGCCGCAGGCCACTTGATCTGATGGTGCTGAACTACTTTGTCTGGAGCCGAAGAGTTTTGTGCTTGGAGGTTCTGGGCACTGAGGGGTGTCTCCAGGCCGGGCCCCTCCTGCGTCTCACCAGAAGTAACTTCTATGCGTTGCGCTATGCTCTCCTGCACCATGCATTTCATCTTGGCCATATGGATTTCAAGGCCACACTCATTCTTTCAGGCCTTACAGCAAATGCACCTTGCCTTGTCGTCATCATTAGGTCCATCCAATTGGGGTGCTCATCCTCCCCCCTCTCTGGCTCCCCTCGTGGTATGATGCTGTAGGTGAATCTGTAGCTTTATGGGGTTCCTCCTCTCGAAAGAAGCAGGTTGGGCTTCTCCAGTAGTCACCAATCTATTCTCGGTTGTCAACCAGTCTATTCCTGGTTGTCAGTGGCTGAGCCAGTCTCGATATGTCAAACATACATCCTAGGATGCGCTGGGACACATCTTCAGTGATGTTACTTAAGTGTACCTAAAAAAATGAACTTGAAGTATTTTTCATAAGGGCAGGACAAGACCAGGCCACACACGAGGGATAGATTCAATGACAAATTGACACAGGGCTGAGAACACAAGTAGAAAAAATAGGAGATGAAATGAGGAGGGTAATGAGGGAGAGCAGGTGAGGCAAATAAACAAAAAATCAGGTAACAAGAAGGGTGGGATTTAGACAACCGGAACACATGGCACGTAGAAACACCCAAAACAAAGCCTTGCGTGCTCACACTAAACATGACACATGCAGCCACTGAGAGATAACACAACTGTGTGACCACAGAAAACGGGACACAATGAACAAAAATCATAAAAACTTACAATAGGAGTGTTGATGTGCTTCAGCATATATTCAGTGTTCCCATCCTGATCCCCTCTCTCTTCTCTCGTCTTTCTTTGTATTGTCTCAGTGTGGCAATGTGATAAAAATGTGGTAAAAAGACACCAAAAGTATAAATAAAAGTAAAACAAAGTACAAGAACAAAAGAACTTAACTCCAAAGATGTAAACAATCTTTTAGTTGACCTCTGAACTTGAATTGCTCTTTGCCCGTGATTGCCGTTCAATCGCTGTGCCGTGTGTCCCCCAGGCAAGCACTCAAACAAAGAGCATAATTCATAAGTGCCTCGCTTTCACTAATGACTGACTCCACTTCCTCACAGATGCCTGTCACATGAACCCAGAGCGCACCCACTAAGAGATTAGATAATAGGAAAAATTATGAGAAAACTAGTTTCGGGCTGCAGCAAAAATCGGGGGAAACTGAACAAAACATTGAAATCGAATCTGTTCTACAACAGGTGCAATGCCCGCAAAGAGTGAAGCCATTAGCTATATGACATCCTATAGTATAGTGACATCACATCATTCCCACACTTCCTCTGCCTTCATTTGCATTTTAACTTTTAATTAGAGAACAGTAACAAAACAGACGTGGGTCAGTTCCCTCAACCAGAACTGTAATGTAAAGTGTTATGCACTCAAGTGTCAGCTGGATTTAATACCCTGCAGAGTTTTGAGCTTAAACATTTGACAATTGTTCAAGCGTACTTTGTGAAATCAATACAAATGACTTATTTTCTGCCCGTAAAAGTGCTTGTACTTTCCACGAGCAGGGTACAAAATAAGACCTGAAAAGGTCTTTTCATTTTCTACAAATGGTCAGTGAAAGAATGTCTCATGCAGAGAATGTTCTCAGAACATTTTTGTACATTTTCATGGAACGTTTTTGGATGTTCTTTTAACATTTCTAAAGCATTTCTACTTGTTTCAGAATGTTCAGAGAACAATCAAATGTAACATTGCCATGATGTTTGCAAAATGATAAAACGGAATGTTCCTTAAACATTTGCATAACCAAGAAAAAAAGGTTTTTAAAACATTTAAAAAAATTGACTTTTTTAATGTCCAGCGAACATTCAGAATTACCGTTTTCATAACAAAAAGGGTACATGACACACTTAGTTTTATCATATTTATAAAAGACAGATACGCTTTACTGATTCTTTCTGAAAACATGGAAATCAACAAATCAACAAACACACTTGCAGAACTCCGTTGCTGCTCCGGAAAAACAGACTGCATCCACTGTTTTCTTAATGTTGGGTTATTTGGAAAGCTGAACAAGGTTATCTTTCCCTCACAACCAATAAACACACTTCTTTAGTGACATTGTTGATTTCGTGGTCTAAAAACAAATTATAAGGATATGGATCAAAGTGAAATGCTGTTTCATGCATACTGAGCTTTTTACACTGTTAAAGGCTTTTTAAACTTTTTTCCTGGGCTCTTCTCCTGGAAGGGTGCGCGTGACTAGAGCAAGAGAGCAAACGCAAACCCATTAACGCGCTGTGCTTGGCTTTAGGGAAGCCGGTTGCACTACAGTCACAGGACTTCATGAAATCAACCAAAGAAGTGTCACCAAAGAAAAGTGTTTTTGGTTGTTAGGGCAAGACAACGCTGTACAGCTTCCCAAAGAAACCAGCGTTAATGGGACAGTGGATGGAGTTTGTTTTTCCGGAGCAGCAACAGAGTTGTGCAAATGTTTTGTTTGTTCCCTGCATTTTGGCAACGATGGTTATTAACAAGGCCCAGTTCGACGCCAGATTTGTAGGTCTTCTAATGCTGAAAGATGGAGTGGTCCCAGCGGGGTTCACGGGTTCACGGTCATGCATTGGAAGCAGGCGGTGAGTAAAACTGCTTCAAATGTCTTTGTGTTGCTATCGACACGTTCATTCAAATGCGCAACAATTCCATTGTTTTTCTATGTAAATACGCACTAGTCTGACGTGCAAAACCGTTCCGCTTGCTACTGCTATCATTAAATCGCATACAATAGCCCATAAACCAAATTATGTCCTCATAAACCATGTGTAAACACACACAAAGGTTGTAAAACTTGTGCATGACAAGACACTAAGCAAATATATACAGTTACAGTACATACCACATAGAGACGTCCTGCTGTAGTCATCGTTGTTGCTGCTCCTGTTCAATTTCAACCTCCGGATCAGATTGTATATATGAATGTCTGAATCTGATTGATAGCCATGGTTTATTTAGGATAACGTTTTTTCCCCACACTTAAGGATGTCACATCTTTCAGACGCGTTATTCTTTAGCTCCGCCCACACGGTACGCCTCCAGCCACTCTGCTTTATTCGGAAAGACTCTGTACAGCGTATCTTTCTTTTATAAATATAATAAAACTAAATACTTTTTGGAGATATGAAGGATGCAGTACTACTCTTGGTACACTCTAAAAAATTCTGGATTAAAAATAACCCAAGTTGGATTGAAAATGGACTAACCCAGTAATTGGGTTGTTTTAACCCAGCGATTGGGTTGTTTTAAGCATTTAACCCAACCGCTGGGTTAAAACAACCCAGTTGCTGGGTTAGTCCATTTTCAACCCAACTTGGGTTATTTTTAATCCAGGATTTTTTAGAGTGTACTCAAGATTGACATGAGATTAACTGAAACTGAGTGTTCCACCCCCTTCTTTAACAGTGTAAATTAGTCAGAATGCATGAAATAGCATTAGACATTAATAAATTAATGGAAATATTAGAAACAAAAGGTTTTAGAACATATTTTTGTTAGCTGGGTACTTAACCTTCAAAACATTAACTCTTATACTCTTTATTTCCATTTTTGCAACCCTGTTACCAAATTTGTGTTATTTTGTTACATTACAACAACAGACATTAAATAACCATCAAAATTAAATAGTCAAAATTAATTAAATAAAATAAAAAAATGCCACAATGGGTAACAGGGTTTAAAGTAACAAACTTGTAATAAGGACCGAAAGGTTGAGCTTGAAAAGACAAAATGGACACAAAAGTGTACCATATTTGTGGAAAGTGCGTCTTCTCTGTATTAACACTTTCTCACCTGTGAGGGATTGTTGAGATCAACAATGAAGAAAAGATGAGAGTTGGTGTAACGGACAGACCTGCAAAAGCACTGTCTCGCTCTATAAGCAGCGTCTCGGGACGCTTTCCACATTGCCTCTCACAAGAGGATGATCCTTGCTTTACTTTGCATGGCCGATTCTCATTTCTTTGGCTAATATGCCATAAATTAATGATAAGCCGTCACCCATGTCGTAGGTCCGAGGGCATGTTGAGGAAACGGGAGCCAGATAATTTTTCCATTTCACACTTGAATTTTTAATAGCCCTGTTTAATCCAGAAATACCAGGCAGAGGCCTGGAGCCTCCCTCAGATGACAGACGACTGAAACTGGCTGTATGATCAGCATGGACTAAACACCCTGACTAAACAGATGTCGTTTATAGATGAAATTACAGTTTACACAAATTTACGGCGAAACTTCCGGCTTCTTTTCACACTCTGGAAAAGAGCTGTTAAACCATTCTAATTGAGCTGAAAATCAACAAAATGGGCTGAAACACCCCTTTTCCAAAATATTTTTGTGGCTGATTTAAATTTCCACAGCTCACATTCTCAGATATAAATATAAATAGGGATCTGAATTTATTTTCCCTCCATGATGTTTGTGAAGGGATATGCACAATAACTCACGAAACAGATCAAATATATCTTTGAATTTATTTTCAAAATACACAGTCTTGATAATCATATATTAAAACATTATAAAATGTCAAATATTATTATTTATGTGGACCAATGAGAATGCATGTTGCGTATCCTTTTTTTCCTATTTTATATGCAACTTTTATTCATTTTTTTTTTAGAAGGGTCAGTACTGATTTTACTGTAAACCATCAGTATCATTTTATATATATTATAGATCAGTCATCCCTAAATGTAAATCACTAAAACCTCTTGACACGTTCATTTATATGGCACACATCCAAGGAACCCACTAAACTTCATTTGAATTCATAGCTTTGTCTGTAATTAATTTCAGAAATGTATTTTTGACAAGCTAAAGAAAAACATTTTTCCTTATCTTACATTCAGTGAAGAGAAATGTACTGGCAGCATGAATGTCAATATAGTTGACATGCAGTGAAGTGGGGCCTGTTGAATGGATGATTAACCCTGAATTATTAAAAACTAATTTCCTCATTTGTTTCAGACATTGGCTTCCTTTCACTGTCAGCTAGATGCCAGCGCAGCATCAGAGTCATTTAAAACACACTGAAGTGGAAAGGCATTGAGAAGCCAACTTGACAACAGCCATTTGCCCTTCGCCCATGAAATTTCACACAAAACAGCTTAGTGTCCAATTACGCTCACGGCTTTATTTCAAAAGACATTAACAGTGAAATGGAACAAAAGTTTAGACCATAATCAAATATAACCAGTCTATGAGTCTGTCTGGCATTACATTTAAAAGGATTTATGATATAAATGGACTTATACTTATGGTTTAATCTTTTTAGACTGTCTTCTGAGAGACAGAGAATAATAACTGCATTATGGACAAATGGACAATATGCCCAGGGCAGAGCATTTTCAGCCAAGAAACAAGACATTTAAGTGCTGTTACTTGAAGCTAAACATGGCATGTCATGGAAACCATTTCAATCCTATTAAAATTCAATGATCGGTTGCTCAAGTGGGCTATTGTTTATAAAAATTGTATTGTATCAACTTGTGGAACCATATTGTTTCATGACAGCAAAGTGAAAGCTGTTAACCCTATTGGGATAAAAATAGTTCTTACCTAGAAAACTATAGTGAAAACTAGCCTCCAAGAATTCTGTCTGGACAGAATTTCTCTGATTACGGTACTGTATATATCTTATTAATGTTTTCTTTTTTCCTTATGTGAGGCCTTCACAGCTCAGGATCATTTCTAGTGAAGGGTTTGTACATCTATGTTCTATGGTATGTTCTATCATCAGTGTTGTCATAACGTTTTCTGTCGATGAATGTATCCAAACAGTTGCTTACCTGTCTAATAAAACACATAATATATTAATCTTTGGTGTTTCCATGGAAATTGAGGGTAACACGGGTATGTAATTAATAGGCAACGCACGGACATGGTCCGTGTCCTGGTTAAAATTGCACAATTCTCTGGATTTAAACATTTCTTGTAAACATTTGGGATAATGTAAGTACACAAGTCAACAAAATATATAACATTGTAGTGTTTTTTTGATATTTTAATCGAAAAATCTTACATGTTACATAGATATCTTTACACAGCTAAGTTAAGGCTCCTGTTCAAAATTCTGTATAAAAAGATGTAATGCTATAAGTCTGACTAAATTATGCCTGCTCTGACATCCTTCCACCCTTAGTATAAAAGTGTAGTTATAATTTCTGTGTAAATGCATTTATGCCACCTCTGAGCAGCATTAAACCGTCCTGTGCCATTTCAGAATCACATTTGCCGTGTATATTTGGCATTATTCCTCAAATTGACACACACACACACACACACACACACACACACACACACACACACACACAAATCTTAGTCATAATAGCATTAATCTAAATTCAGTGTTTGTGCAGAAACCAATCCACCTCTCATCCATATCACATTTAGGGAATGAATGAAAAGGTTTGTAACATCATAAATCAATCTGAAACTGAGACAAAATGTCTAAAACACTTGTCATCAAAGCATGGAACCCTCAGTAAACTAGCCTGTGGTCTACTGTTAAAAATGAGCAATTATTTACACTAAAAGTTAAGACAGGAATGGAAGCTGAGGCTTGAGTTGTGAGATCAATCAGAATTTGCTGACAGCTGAAAGCTGTGCCTCTGAAATGAGCCCAGAGCCTTAAATTGTCTTCACAGCCTCTACAGCTTCTTTATGCCACACACTTTTTCACTGCATGAATTGGAATAAATGTACCATCCATTGTGCTTCTTTGAAGCCGTTGCCTAAAGATGAGCAATAAGCTCACTTTGTCGTCTGATACGCCTTTAAACTTGGCAGAAATACAAACACTTAGACAACAGTTTCATGCCATTCTGCTTGGTTGGTAAGTCTGCTATTTAATTGCTTTGTGTTTCAGTCACACATGAGAGGAATAAAGGCCAGCTGGAAAGGCTTGGCAATTTGAAGATATCACTGTTGATATGTTACTTACGTAACAGTTTCCAAGATAGTGAAGCAAGTAGGTGTAAACAAAGCTTAAAGATACTGAATACTTCTTATAAGTTATATACACTTGAGTGTGCCTTAAACCAAAACTTGGCAGAGTAATAATTCCAAGATTATTCCAAGCCCAAATTTAAGGAACACATCTCCCTTTTGATAGATGTTATGTTTCCCCTATTTTTGTGCTTTGTTGTTTATTTCTTTACTTATTCGCTTCTTTTTTATTTAAGCCTTTTTAGAATTTTAGATAGAAAATTGGGTAATATGTAGAAAAAGATATGGAAAAATATGGAATAAGTATGCACACCAAATGTCGGCAAATCAAATGAAAGCAAATCCTTCCTTCATACTCTAATGCTAATACATGAAGATTTGCTATGGTTTGTGCTGCATCGGTTATTAAGCATCAGCTACAGATAAATAATCCAACAATCAGAAGTGTGCTGAATTCAGTTCAATCCTGGCAACAATAAACCAACATATTAACAAAATTTTTTACAATTTGACAATTAATTACAAATATTGGAACAAACTACCAAAATAAAAAAAAAGATTTAACTTTGCTTAACAAAGAAGAAAATGACAATTATGTATATATTGATGCCTGATGCCTTGCTTTTTTTTTGTCATTTCAGTCTATGGCCTATTGTTTTTGTACATTAACTGGCATATTTTTAATACACAGACACATTAGTAGCTACAGAGCCCCTAAAGCAGGGGTAGGGAACGTTGATCCTGGAGAGCCACAGCCCTGCAGAGTTTAGATCCAACCCTAATTAAACACACCTGAAGCTAATCAAGGTCTTCAGGATTACTAAAGTTACAGGCAGGTGAGGGTTTTTTTCAGGGTTGGAGCTAAACTCTGCAGGGCTGTGGCTCTCCAGGATCAACGTTCCCTACCCCTGCCCTAAAGGGACATGGTGAAGGAAAACATTATGAGATAGGAGGAAAAAATCAATGTGTCAATGCTTTTGCGTTCTCATGCAAATGTTTTGCGTTCCCTTGAGAAACTTTTGCATTCGCTGGCAAAATGTTTGCGTTCCGCCAAGAACGCAAGCTCGTTTCCAGGCTCGTTTCCGAGCAAAGCAAAGGTTTTGCGAGTGAACGCAAAGTTTCTCAGGGGAAACCAAGCGGCAACCTCCCGCAGTTTCTCTTGAAGCCAATATGGAAGTGACATATACTGCAATTCATCGACTGGCTAGGGACCGGCTCCAGAAGGGAGCAGAATCTCATTGAGCTCCATGTTAAAATGCCCAACTTTAAAGCAGATTAAAACATGTTTACAGCCTGGTAAAAATTGTGGTTTTGGTCTATACGTCTAATTTTGCCCTTCATGACAACTGTGAGAGGGGGTGAAATTTTTTATAACTCATTCGTTTACATTATATAAAGCCTTAAAGTTCTGCATAATTAAGGGCGTGGCCACTTCGAGTGACAGGTGGATAAGGGAAGTTTAAAATGAATTTTTTTGGCTTTTAGTATGAATATGTTAGCCATAGTGCAATATATAAGGGATAGGGAGTGATTCAAACAGTGTAAATATGCTTTTGGGCTAATTAATTTCTGTTTTCACGTTTGTGTCATGCGAACCGCCGCAGTGCACTCACAATCTGCTCCGGACCAGAGACACGAGAGCACATAGCGGATCATTTGCACGAGTCGGAGCAGAAAACGTATCAGACCCTTTTGAATTCTACACAGAATGCTATTTTTTAAAGCGATATGGAAGAGATTAGGAGGAAAAACGGTTAAAGATTAGGAGGAAACTGCGGCTTTGCCAAGCTCAATAGATATAAATGAAACGCTATTGGATGTTTTCAAAAGGGGAGGAGCTGTTCGATATGTCCCACCCTGTCTGCAGTCGAAATGACGTCAACACATTGAATAAAACTACATGTTTCAAGGCACTTCAGTGGGCCTTTAATAACTCAGTCAACTGTACACAATGATTTCTTCTTAGCATTGCAACAAGTCAGCCAGTGTGATGTCTCACTATGCTATACTATTATTTCCATTGGCAAAAGAAAGCAAAATGTCAGCCATTTGACTTTCTTAAAATAAACCTGAAAACATGTTGTTTAAAGAGGCTGGAAGTGGGCAGCTTTGTTGTGCCTGCCATAGGCGTAACATTGACCTAAATTATAAAGTCAATCTGTAACTGTTAAGGATGCCATATTCTTACGGCAGCTCAGTTGGGCTACATGTACAAGTGAGCGAGTAATTACCATTTGCCCTATGGAGGGACTAAAGCATGTGCTTTTTGCGTGCTCATAAAAGGATGTTATGAATTTTTATTCTGGGGCAAAACCTCACTGCGCATCCTGATCCCTGACCCAGTTCTGTAACAGCCAATCAACACACAGACTCATCATAATTAAACTGTGACTCTCTTGTAAATTGTGTGATTAAAAAGTTTTTTTTCTTTCTTTTTTATATTTCTTTTTATTCTGTTTCTATTCTATATATTTTTTAAATACAATAATAACGTTAAAATAAAAAAAAATGAATGAATGAATGAATGAATGAATGAATTAATTAATTAATGAATGAATGAAACAAGCCATAAGCAACATCACAGAATAACAACTGGACCTGATCTTGGACACTAGCTGAGCACTGGGGTTAAAAGGGTTCTCATGCGGGTTGAATTGTTTTAAGAGTTTATTCCACTATGCCCAGGAATAAAGTATATGCTGCAGACTCCATTGGTGAATAATTTCACCTACGTTTCCTTCTTCCTTTTGTCTTTGACATCACCTCTTTAAATATTTATAAAGTCATGTCAATTTACATAAAGTTTAAAGCTGCTGATTACACGTATTATAGCAGATGCTGACCTATATTAGCCCACAAGCCACCCACCCTACACACACACACACACACACACACACACAGACAGAGACAAGGTTGCGGCTATACGTACGTGGAACTTTGAGTTCCAGGAAAAACTATAGTATACATGTAGGCTATACAATATTACAGTCATGATCTTTCTTTGTTTATTCATAAATCCCACAGAAGTGTGTGTGACACATCTGCTGGATTTACGAATAAACTCTTAAAGTGTTAAAAATGTACTCTGTGAGTAATGTACATATTTCACACTTTCGAAAATGTTATTTTAACTCGAAAATTTAACTCCAAATGTCATATATACATTTCAGGGCCTGTATTCATAAAGATTCTAAGAGTCCTCTCAGAAAACTCCTAATTTAGCTTAAAAACTTTTACGTAGGAGTCTTAGCTTAAGAGCTACTCGGGACCGATCTGAGAGCAACTCTGAGCAAGGAAAATACAAAAACTTTTATCTTAGTGAAGAGGCGGGGCTGACCCCGTTGCTACGTATGACACAGTCTTTTGAAGACTGTGATTGGTTGGTTGTCCAAAAAGGGGGAAAAGGAGTGCTTTTAAATATAGGGTCTATTCTAAGCCTTCACTTTGAATTTACAAGCGCAAATTGTCCTATTTTACCGTTCTCTCTCACTCACACACACACACACACATACACACACACATTATATATATGTACACTGAAAAATTTAATTAAGCATAATTAATTTGTGCTCGTTTAAATAATTTAAATTTAGTTTTTTGATTTTAATTTTAAAAAATGAATTGGTTTTATGGGAATTGCATGTGTTTTTGTTTAAATTGAGATCAAATAAATTGATTGCGACCACTTACGATAACATTTTTTAGTAAATTCAACAAATCATTTTTTTCAGTGTATATAAATCCTTTTATTATTTACCATGCTGTTAATTTCCTATAAGGTATTTGATTGACTTAGAATAATTCACATTGTTCCACTCTTTCCAATTACACTGATTGCTGCATGTCTATTTAATTGGTGGTTTGAAAGTTGGATTTAATGCAACAAACATGATCCCTGCACGATCTAATCTATAGCGTCTTATTAAGTCACTGTTATCCATTGTCTGCAACACATTTCTTCTCCCTCTTCGTCTTTCTGCCATTTTCTCCGCTGCTAAAGAAACTCTTAAGCCTCTTAAAAGTCCTCGTCCGTGCTCCTAACAAATTTGACCTTAAGACCTCTTTTAAGGGTTAAGATGCTTTCTGAATTACTTTTTTCTTTACTAGGATTTTTTTGTTAATTTTAAGAGTAAACGCCCACATTTCTAAGAATTTTCTTAGAATTTTGTCACTAGGAGCTACTCTTTGCATTAAGATTCTTTATGAATACGGGCCCAGGAGTGTAAAAATTGACTCAAATTGAGTTGATTTCATCTTCAGTTCAACCCATTCTTTTTCTATAGAGTTCAGGTCAGGAACTAGGACAGCCATGGCAGAAGCTTCATTTTGTGCTCAGTGACCCATTTATGTGTTGATTTTAATGTTTTGTTTTAATGTCATTGTCCTGATGGAAGATCCAACCACGACCCATTATAACATTTCTAGCAGAGGCCGTCAGGTTTCGATATTTTGATCTGTTGGTATTTGCTAGAATCCACGATACCATGTATCTGAACAAGATGTCGATGACTTCCATCAAAAAAATAAGCCCACAACATTAAATATTCACTAGTATATTTAACCGTGGGAATTGGGCACTTTTTAATCTCCATCTGGTGGGTTTGTTGCCAAAAAGCTCTTTTTTTAGTTTAATCTGACCACAGAACAGGTCCCTTTTTAATTTCCAGTTGTATCTGACAACTGAAAATGTTGGAGTTTGTTTTTGGATGAGAGAGAGAAAGGATTTTTCTTGAAACCCTCCCAAACAAATGTAGGTGCTGTTTGATTTTTTTTTTGGCTTTCTGACCCGAAGACTCAACTAATTTCTGCAATTCTCCATCTGTGATCCTTGGAGAGTCTTTGGCCACTCGAACTTTAAATGAGAAAATGTGTGGCCCAATAACCAGTGCAGCAATTACACACATAATTTTGAGACTGAATTACATACATATAATCATTGAATGTGTGCGAGTGAACATGTGCTCTCATACTGAAAACATACTGGGCTGCATGTACAAAATGGAATATACTACAACTATATACAATTAACAAATATTAAATGTCAAATCATACATATTTACAATCTCGATTTCATTAAACACTGTAGAATGTATAAACCATCCATTCAGAGGATGTGCGCACCAATAAGCTGCAGATTTGAACTTTACAGCACACTGTATGAGGCCATAAGGCAGTGATTTGCATTTAAATTGAGACATTAACATTAAATAATTTAATGTCTCTGTTGACGTTAATAGGCTATTCATTCATCAGGCTATTATTAGACGGAAAAGGTGCGGGTAAACCTGACTCACCGAATGACATGTCACCACCACGGAATATGAGTGATATTTGGTACACAAACCCTGGCATCATGCTGATGCTTTGTGATGTCACAATGATGTAGCTGAAATACATTTTTTTTTTTGTGTTTTTTTTTTTTATTGAACTCTGGCCCCTTTTTCCCCCTCTGCATACAAGAATCTTGACAGCAGGCATTCATATAGAAAGAGAAGAACAGCCAGGAGGCATCCTCTCTCCCTTGCCTTTTCCTACATGGGCTTCTCTTTTTATTCTTTGTGCATGTCTCAAGCTGTCAGGCAGAATAATATCAGTGTTTAACGCTAAGGTGTGTGCATACAAACGCTGTTCCAGAAGCAGTGGTGGTATTCATTATGACCTATTATTGCCTGTGACTTTGGGAGACCGGTGTGTTAAATAGCCTCTCCTTCTATGCTCCAGGCACAACACTAAAGAGACAGACGCTGCGAGTCTTATTGGAAGCAGCGGTTGCTCTCATAAGGTGTTTTTCTGAGGCAAAACCAAACATAAAAACAAAGAAAGTAAGAATAAATAAATAAAAAATCAGGAGCGCTCTGCGAGCAGTGAGTCACACAAACTTTTGCGGTTCTCAATAAAACCATTGTAGGGTAGAGTGGGGGAAAACGCCCCATGGGGTAAAACACCCCCCTTATGTTTTTCCCAAAATAACCACATAAAATCAAGATACGTTTTTGTTGTTGCTATGGACTACATTGACCAGAGTGATGTAGAAGTTTTGACCACAAAGCTTACACTGGTGACGTACCTGAGAGAAAACTGATTAGACGTTATGTGATATCATTTTTAACAGTACGTTTTGGAGATCATCACAGTTATGTATGATATGAGAAGAGCAAGGGTTAGGGAGAACTTATATATATTTTTTTCAAACATAGTCTGTGGGGTAAAACGCCCCCAGGGGGCATTGCTTCCCACTATCATAATTACTGTGGTTACCATGTTCTGAACAGTACATTCTTTGTTCTTCCATCAAATGTAATCTAGGTAGTTGAATACAAATATTTGGACTTTATATTTAAAAAGGACCTCACATTAGCATCAGCTCTAAAAAAAAAAAGGTTCTATATTGCACCAAAAATGGTTCTTGGCTCGTAATCATAGGGGAACCTTTTTTAGTGCTATATAGCACCAATTTTGGTGCTTCAGTGGTTCTTCAGCGGTTCTTCAGAGGTTCTTCAGCGGTTCTTCAGAGGTTCTTCACAGGTTCTTTGACTAAGGTGCTATATAGCACCTCTGAAGAACCGCTGAAGAACCACTGAAGCACCAAAATTGGTGCTATATAGCACTAAAAAAGGTTCCCCTATGATTACGAGCCTTTTTTTTTAGAGAGTTAGCCAGCCAGTTAGCACCAGCTAACAATATATTTTTTTAAAGGTTGATTTTCAGCATGGTTCATTAATACATTTTCATATTTATTTTGGCTTGTCTTTTTAATTTTAAGCTAAAACATTCTTGTACTCTCATTTTGCTCTAAACATATAAAGCAAATTGCTTTGTCAGAGTGGGGGCATTTTACCCTACCTGTGGAGTTAATTTTTGTAAAATTGGGTGTCCCCCACTCTACCTACTCCACGTTTTTCATAAAGTCAGTGTGCTGATGCATGTTGATAAGCTCTGCATTTCTGTGCTATAACCCCAATATCCTGGTCTAAAAAACTGATGCATGCCGGGTAACGCCACAGGTCGCTCTACACACAGCAGCCGAGACTTTAATCTTGTTTATTTCATACGTTATCAGCAGATACAAATGTTAAAACAATGTAAAACAAGCTAACAAACTGCAGAGGAGTCACATGGTTCTATTGATAGAGCGCCATTATTCACTGCCAGTGGCCTCTAAAATTAACTTTACGCTAACAGGAGAGAGCAAACAGAGATGATACATCACGCAGGAGTGGATAGAGTGATGCAGGATGGATTGGCAGATGGATGAATGGAAACAGGGGAGGAGAGCCAGACTCTGAGCTGGCACAGGTGTTTATCAGTGATGACGAGCGAAGGTCGAGGGAAGGAATGAATCATTGTACTTTCAGGCTCACTTCTTCCTGCTGGGACACAATTTTGCAATAGCCAGACATTCTAAAATTGCTCAAATACACTACCGGCCAAGAGTTTAGGGTCAATATGTTTCCGTTTTTCTAAAGAAATGTATAATATTATTCAGCCAGGAGACATTACATTGATTAAAAGTGACAGTACATCTGTTACAAAAGCTTTATGCTTCAAATAAATGCTAATCTTTTGAACTTAAGCTGGGTGCACACTGTGCGATTTATAATAGTCCTTTATGTTTGTCCTGGTCAGACTATACGAACATGAAACCCCCACTGTAAGCCATGTCACACTGTAAGTTCTCAGTTGTCATTAATGTCAGACTGTACGATAGTCAAGGCGTGCTAAAAATGGACGCACGCAAGAAAACTCGTCCAGAGTTTTATATCATCAATCAATGTCCCGTTCAGTGACAGTGAGCTGCATTACACGCAGGATTGAAATGGTGGCTCCAAAGAAATCTCTAGCGCTCATTTTGGTCATAGTTTGTCTTGAAAAACGAAGATAATTTGACGGTCGTCCTAGGAGAAGTCACACTGCAGGATTGTGCGCCAAATCTTCTGACACTGCCAGAATTTCGTCTGAGATAAAATTTTATCGCAGCAATCATTAATCGGCATATCAAACTAACGATCAAAGACTTAAGATTTTAGCCTATAGGATCAGAGGAATCTTTTAGGATTTGCAAATTTTTTCTCAGACGGCCAAATCGTGGCCAAAATCGCCTTTAGTATTAGTGTGCCTTTAGTATTCATCAAAGAATGTAAAAAAATCCAACCATTTTCAACATTGATAATAATAATAAATGTTTCTTGAGCAGCAAATCAGCATATTAAAATGATTTCTGCACTGTTATCCCTGAAATTGTTTTAATTCAAATTATTTAGGTACAATAAACATAAACTCCAACAGATTTGTTCAATGACTAAATATTTTTCGTTTGTTGTACGATTTGCATGATTTTTTTCATTCTATTTAATTGTTTAAATTAAATGTACCTAAAGAAGCCTATTTTAGTCGGTGGTCAATACAACGCAATACAAGGAAGATGCTGATTGGCTCTTTGAACTGAAGTCAGGCATGGATGCAGCTGCACGCAGTTTTATCAACGTTTGCTGCAGTATAGGCCTTGTAACTTTACATTTTGGTCTCAAACAGCTAATACATTATTAATCCCTAATAAATTAGATGTATAACAGTTAGCCAGTAAAACAAAATGTAAGTTTAGGCTGTGTTTACACTCAAAAAATTATTTTACGATACTGTTGACTTTATTTAAACAATTTATTTTGTTTAAGGTTTTCATTTTGAAATAACTAAATAAATCAACTGAAGATAAAAGAAGACATTACATTTCTGATGATCTCAGCAGAGGAGGATTAAACAACTCCACACACAGCATTACCAGCTTCACACATTACTAACCAGACTGACATTATTTCTGTCTTACCATGATGGTGATGAGTGTTTGTTTTAGTTGGCCCTTGGCTCTTTAACATTCGTTTTTTTTTTTTTTTTTTCTTTGGCTGCTTTAACTGTGTGTTTAAAAAAACACTTTAGTTATGCCAAGACAAGCCAAAGAGAAAATGTGATCAGGTGACTTTGCCTTATTGATGATGATGACATCATCATGTAGAGGCTGAATCACTAATCTCATTCACACTAAAATGTTCTGGTTATAGAGGTAATGTGTTATCAATATTGTGTTTACGTGATGTTATTAATGTTATTCTATAGCACGAGATCCAGCACTGTTATGGTAATTGAATAATATTCAAGATTTTAAAACCATGTAGTGCTCAAAAGGTTTAAATCTACAGCATTACTTATACACATGCAGACATCAAGAATCTGCGTATGAATCTCAACAATGGTGACAATGAAAAGCTTCATGCTGCAGTGCATGCTGGGTACCACCAATCAAAACTCCCCCATGGGTCCCAGCATGCATTGCGGCAAGAGCCCAACTAAAACGAACACTCATCTGCATCATGGTGACCTAAAATTTAAGTTAGTTTGTTAGTTCAATTAACTAAAAGTTTTTAATTAAATGCTGTTGAAATCTTAAGTACATTAAACTGGAAATGTTTTGTTTTTTCAACAAGACAAAATTAACTTTTTTAGGGCAACGAGTTTCCATAAATTTTTTAAGTTCAATCAACCTGTATAAGCTTACAGTGTGAAGGATCATGTGACTAGAGTATACTAGAGTAATGATGCTGAAAATTCAGCTTTGCCATCACAGGAATAAAATACATTTTAAATTACATTAAAATCGAGAACTGTTATTTTCTATTGTATATGTATCTGTTTTTACTGTATTTACTGAAACATCTTCCAAAAAAACACTTCCAACCATAAACTTTTGAACAGTAATATATTTAAGTTTACTTGACAAATAACATGGACACAATATTTTTTTTCTTTCAAAATGAAGAATTTATGTAATAAAACCATATGATAGAAACCATACAACAGCTCAATGAGGAACAGACTAAAATGTAAACCACTGTAAGTATGATAATTCAAATATGTTATTCAAAACATTTTGATGGAAAAGAGATTATCAGAACAGAGATGAAAAGAGAAACAGGAATACAAATGCATTGAACCTTTTACATGCAATGATACAGTTTCAACCCAATAACGAGAACCCATAAAACCCATGTATTTAAAAATGTTGATTTGTGACAAGTTATGTTTAGGATAGGAAAAATTTGTTTGAATTATAAGCAGGCCCATAATGAATCTTCGTCCACAGATGTGTGTGCAGAAAGCTCAGCAGATTTCTGCATAATTGCAAAACACCTATCATTTATAAAGATCTAATTCCCCCAAACGCATTTTCATTTATTAAATATTGTGGCTTACTTGATTATGCTTTCAGCTACTAATAAGTGTACCGGAAACCAGTTGACACATTTTGCCATATTTTAATCCATTCTGCTAGATTTTGCACAAAATATGCACAGTGAATAAAAAATGTCAGCAGATTCTACCTAAGCCTGAGTCAAAATAGCATGTCAACACTAATGAGAAATATAGTATGTTTCTAATGTACTTGTAAGATTGTTTGGAAATGTCATTGTCATGCATGTTTTTCAAGCATGCATCTTAATGTTGATTGCATCACAAATACTGTAATACATACCGTAACAGATTCCTTATGTTCCTAAAGGCACAGTCAAAAGAAACATGTCATTTAATGTCTCTTTGAGGCCCAGCCTAAAATTAAACATGACAGCATCTCTGATACCCTGAAAGCAAAATAGTGTACTCTCTCAAGATGCTGACAGTGCTGAGAATGAGGATCAAAAACAAAAGCACTTTTTTTCTCTCCCCACTTAGTAAGTCAACACAGTTTCCAGCCCTGTTTGGTCAGATCGAGTCTCAAATCCGCCTTGTGAGGAACACTGGGATGTCATTAACCTATTTAACCTATTTTCTTTCTTTCTTTCTTTCTTTCTTTCTTTCTTTCTTTCTTTCTTTCTTTCTTTCTTTCTTTCTTTCTTTTTATCAATGCCATCCCATCCCATAAATCGGCGACCTTCACCAGGTTCCCAACGGGAGTGGGTGTGAGAGAGAGGACGGGCGCGGTAACAACCTGGACTGGCGACACGTGATAAGGCACACCTGAGCCTAATGAAGCATCGCCATCGTCGCTGTTAAATACAGAGTGTGCCTCTCCTCAAGAGACCAGTCTCTTTTCCCCTTGCATGCACGCTGGTGTCCTCAAGGGTCCAGGAAGGGGAGCATGGAGGAATTCCCACACAGCCATATGGACTGCGTCCCCAGACCCTCTGTCCAGATGGGAAACACACGTTTTGGCTGACAGGTTAGGATGCCGCGGCATCAGGGAAGATGAGAAGCTGAGGACAAGCCGCCATCCCTCGTGCCCTGGACCAGAGAGGGGAGTGCCTGCGGCTGCTGAAGCCCATTCCTTTACCTGGACCCCTCCTCACTGATCAATGCCCTTCCTTCACGATTCCCAGGCATAACGAGGACACCATACCCTTACCATCTCTTAACAAAGCCACATATTAAGGTCTTAGTAGATTAGAGCAAACAATCAGTTCTCATAATCACTGCATTGGATGCATACAGGGTTTGAAGCGCCCAAGGCTCATTGATGCACAAGGGTGCGAGCAAACAGAAGGTCTAATAACAATTTTAATGATATTATGGGAAAAATGCAACACAGTGCATCTCACTCTGCTGTGTATGGGGCTGCATAGCCGCAGACCAATCAGAGAGCCTATGATGAACCCATCCACCATCGAAAGCATCTACAATAGGTACAGTGTCAGAACTTGTACTTGAGCAGTGGAAGAAGGTCACCTGGTCCAATGAGTCCCATTTTCTTTTACATTACATGGACAGCCATGTATGTATGCACCATTTGCAGGGGAAGTGATGGTACAAGGATGCACTGTGTTGCTGCAAACCGGGTACAACCCTTCAGTGCCCTCTTTCAGTAGGATAATGCACCCTGCCACACTGCAAATTGTCCAGGAGTGGTTTGAGGAACATGATGAAGAGTTCAAGGTGTTGCCCTGGCCTCCAAATTCCCCAGATCTCAATCCAATTGAGCATCTTTGGGATGTGCTGGACCAACAAGTTCGATCCATGGTGGCTTCGTCTCGCAACCTACAGGACTTGAAGGATCTGCTGCTAACGTCTTGGTGTCAGATACCACAGGACACCTTCAGGGGTCTTGTAGAGTCCATGCCTCAGCGTATCTGCACTGTTTTGGCAGCATGCGGAAGACCAACAGCATATTAGATCAGTGGTCATAATGTTTTAGCTTCTGTGTATATATATATATATATATATATATATATATATATACTATATATTTATATATAAAATTTGTTATCTGTTTAACATATTTTATATATTTATAATGTTACATGGTTAAATGTGTAAACAGAGCTGAGATTCCACAATAGTACAGTATCTGAAAGCATAATCAAATTTGCCATAATATTTAATAAATGAGAACGCGGTTGGGGGAGGTAGATCTTTATAAATTATGGCAGTTACAATTCTGTGGAAATCTGCTGAGCTTTCTGGATGCCTTTTGATGCAGATTCATTGTGGGCCTACTTCATAGTAAATCCAGATATAGTACTTGTCTATACCTGCTGTACATTATTGCACATATAGTACATGCTGTTTTTTTCTAGGTAAAACAAAAGATTAATTTTTAAAGAATTACCTGGCCACCAATTTGCAAATGAGGACTGGAGGATATCATGGTCCCAAATTAATAAATCAATCAAAATATCAGTCTATCACAGTAAGTAGTAAATAAATAAATACATACATAAAACTAAACATTAAATTGGTCACCAACAGCATTTCTAAAAAACATTTATTTATATAATACTAATAATAACAGTGATAACTTTTTTTAAATTGAATGATCAGATGTACAGTTTTTAGAAAGATGGTTAATTAAAAATCCACTTGCCACAAAACTCCTGTTAACACTTTACAATAAGATTTCATTAGTCAACATTAGTTCTGTCATGACAACTCTCGGAGTGTTTGGCATGTTAATTGATATGATGCTGCTGTACAATATAGCATACACAAATTATAGCAATTCTATACAGGAGAGTCAATATCACTATAGAGTGCCTTTGAGACTTCACAATTTCCAAAATAAAAATATGATATTTTCCATTTAACTTCATATATGTTGTATTAAGGAGAACATAGGCTGTTAGAAATGCATATTGGTCAAGCTCCAGTACTTTTTATAAATTATCTGCAAGCTGACAATAAATGAGCAAGCCATAAAATATGTCAACCCTGTCATGGGATAATTGCACATTATTTTCTAAATAAAATCTAACAACAAAGATATTTAGTCAAACTTTAAAACAATACTAACTAGCCCTCATTTGTTTATTAAGAAATCTCACACACAGTTTTGTTAACTTGTTAAAATAATTTGTTTATTTTCATAAAAGTTCAAGATGACAGGGTGGACAACAATATGACAGGGTGGAACTTGGCATGACAGGGTGGACAAATGATTTAATTGGTGAACTAGAAGAGAGCAGGAACACAACAGGAACAACATGAAACCCTTAGGCAATATAATATATTGTAATATGGGTGTTATAACTGTTGTAATATGTGTGTTATAATGCACGTCCACCCTGTTATGGAAGGCTTGGTGACAGGGTGGACAATGACAGGGTGGACATTTTTTGCTAAATTTAGCATTTAATGAACACATGGAGTTCCTGCAGTTAGCATAGTGATTCACTGTTGAAGCTGACTGTGCACGTTTTAAAATATATATTTTGAATTTCTGAAAAGTTTTTGTATTAATTAATATTTCACAATGACAGGGTGGACATATTAAGCTTGACAACACACAACTACAAACACAATATGATGAAAATGAGGAAATATAAGTGTAGATTCTTGCTGTGTGTGCAGCAGATGATTTAACCTCCACTGAAGAACGAGCAAATGGGGGAGGGGATGTCACTGAGTACATCAGTTTGTTTCTTAAAGGGGCGTTTACCCCATAATGACAGGGTGGACAGCAATTTCAGGGACAAGTGCAAAATGCTTAATATTATTATGAAAATAAAATGACTTGTTTTATTAAATAACTAGTTGAGGACAATAAACACATTCAAAAAGTATTTTAATTTTATGTCATTTAACCATTTTTAACACTCACTGAAGTTAGCCCAGCACGCTGTGGAACATGCCAAAATCACATACATCCAATCAAATCACTTTATAGTGATAATGACCCAGGAGCTGGGGAAGGTGGAGGGTTTCTGAAAGCACGCTGCACTGCTAAGGCAAATGCTAACCAAGTATTTGAAGGTAGAGCAGCGAGCTCATTGGCTACTGCCACTGCAGGAACCAATCAGCTGTGCCCTATAGAGAATGATGTGATTACTGCAACGTCTAGAGTTTCATGACATAACTTGTTTTTGCCTATAGTTAACATAAACTAGCGATGAAAAATATTTGTAAATGTATTAATCTAGATAACGTTAATCGTGATGTTTACTAATGTGTTATTTAATGGACCTGAGTGAACATGAACCTGAGTGAACATGAACAGAAAAAATGAACAGTTTTAATATGGATTAATACTATTGCAAATGTATTGCTCATAATGTGATAATATTTACTAATGGGACCTTTTTTGCAAAGTGTTACCAAAATCTTTTAATGAGCATGTTAATGAGCAGTACAGAACATCTCTCTCTGTCTGTCATGGTCACTCCTCTATCACTCCTCCCTACGTATTCACAGTCACATGGCGTCACAAACAGCCCAAAGCCGGCATCATCATTCTCACCTGATGCTGTTCTCCGAGGACAGCTGGGTATGAGGCGCCACGTAGGATTTAAATCAAACTTCGCTTATCAATACATACATGACACACGTGCATACACCTATAAATTACTCGCATATACATGTATACTATTGGATGTTCAAAATACATATATGAAATACACGTGCACACTAATATGAAATCCACACCAATACATATTATGTTAGTAATGAATGCATACACACTTGTGAATAACTTGCATATACATATAAACTTGACACACGCATAGACCTATAAATACTCGCATATACATATAAACTTCCATGCATATACACCTATAAACACTCGCACATACATATACACTCACTGCACGCAGACACACCTATACACACTCGCACATACATAAAAACTTCCATGCATATACACCTATAAACACTCGCACATACATATAAACTCGATGCGCGCATACACATCCATAAAACACTCGCGCACACATACAAAATAAAACGTGGATGCATGCTTTTGTGTATATATGTATATGCGAGTGATTTCATATGTAGATGTGCGTGAACTTTTCAGTGCAAACGGAAGGCATTTCAGTGTAAAAGGAAGTCATTTCAGTGTAAAAGGAAGTCATTTGTGTGTACCTGCCTATTTACCGCATTTGCAACTTTGCAATCATGGAGAGGGATCGTGCTACAACTGAAGCAATTGGCATTTTGCGAAATGTGCTTGCTTCGCCCACTATTATTATAAGATTAATTGCTAATTCAGTTGAATCGAATGTGTCGCCTTCTGCTCAACTGCAGTCAGAATCAGAAACTGAATTGCGCACTTTGTTTCGGCCATCCGCGCCTGCTGTACAAAGCATCAATAACAGGCCAACATCATCTGCCGGCAAAGTATATTGCAGGGCTCTCAAGTCTCACACACGCATTTCAACCTGCTCACACGCCACACCTTGTATTTCTCACGCAGAGAAATTTCCAGGATAATGCCCACCAAATTGCGCTGCTATTAGAGAGGAATCAAGTGAGTTTCACATAGAGTTCAGAAGTCCCTGCCTCGCACCAGCCAATCAAATAAAAAATACAGCTACCGAACAGCCAATCAGAAAATAGCATTGCTGTATCCGGGTAAGATTTAGATATTCCCGCAACAACGTTTACATTCTGCCACCTACTGGTGGTTTAGTTTAGTGTTCTCTTTCCAACATTTCTTAATTGTATATTCAAAAATATATAAAACAATCTCATAACATTTTTCAGTGTAAATGATTTAATTTGATTGCAACAGCCCTACAGTGTCTTATTTATAGATCAAATTTAAGAATATAAAATGAAAGCTGAATCATAGCCTATATTTAATAAGATTATGGGAAAATGCACTTCATAAAAAGGTAAAAATATCAAAGATTTAAATATCTCAAAGCTGATTGAACACTGGTGAGACTATTGCTTCAGAATAAATTATATTTACAACACAGTAAATTCTGAAAATAAATATTCCAAATTATTATGGATTATTAATTTGCCTCTTCCCTGACATATTTCTTGGAAATAGAGAAATGCAAGAATTAATACTATGCACACACACAGAAATGTTAAATTAAATTAAAAAAATATATATATATCATTTATTTATACAAATTAGTGTCATTTTTCAGGTCAGAATGTCACAGGTCGGAGCGGACCACCACTACCGTGAGTCTCGCTCCTCCCTCAGTTTCCACCCCGAGGAGGTCCCAAAAACACCCCAACGACCAAGCAGACAAGAACTGGTAGGTTAAAACAATATTTATTTATTTAAAAGGGTGTGGGAAGGGGGAAAGGGATACTTTAAAAAGAAAGGCCTAGCTCTCTGGGACTGGAGAACTTTAACTCCGCGCCGCTTCTGACTCTCTCACGGGAATGTGCAGGTAGGTCTTCCCAACTTCCTCCTCTTCTCCACACGAGAAGAGTATACAGAGCAGTACACTGGGGTCTTAGCTTTAGGCATACCGGTGAGTATACAGGAAGGTACACGGGACTCTTGGCTTTGGGCGTACAGGTGAGTATACAGGAAAGTACACTGGACTCTTGGCTTTGGGCGTACAGGTGAGTATACAGGGCGGTACACTGGGCTCTTGGCTTTGGGCGTACAGGTGAGTTTACAGGGCGGTACACTGGGCTCTTAGCTTTGGGTGTACAAGTGAGTATACAGGGCGGTACACTGGGCTCTTAGCTTTGGGCATACAGGTGAGTATACAGGTGATTATGCTACACTTGTAGCTGGAATGGATACAACTCACAGACCCGTGGATAGGCGGACGTCAGGCCTTAGCGCGTCAAGGCTTAGGTGGCTGGGGAGGGCGTATTTGCACACAGCGGACTTCTAGCCTTCCTCACTAGGACAGACTTCTAAGGAACACGTTGATGTTGACTTCCCACACGTAGTAGAACAGTCCCACGACGACACAGAGCCCTTGGCTCAATCCTGCGGACTGGCGGCAGATAAACACACAGTTCCTTTAACAGTATACTACTTCAATGAACATTTAGGGAGAGATACAACACCTCTTCGCTTCTGACAAGCAGGGCAGATGCAAGTACAGGTCGAGGCTGCTGCACGCTGGGCCTAGCACGCTCACAGATGGTATTACCAAGGTGGGTAGATCGAGGTAGAGTACCACACCATGTGATGTGCTGCTCGAGTGGGCCAATCGCTTCCTTCTCCCCTCTTCCAACAGCGGGACAAGAGATCTAGACAAGGGCGGACACCTGAAAGCACTCAACAGACGTATAAGCATACACAGAGACAGTACATAAGCTCCTTCTACGCAGCAGCCAATTCCAACTTCCCCTCCTTCGATACTCCACACAATATTCACAGCAAGCTCTTACTTCATACAGTTGCCACGCCACCACCAGGTGGGGGAAGGGGTTAATGAGTCACAGTCGGGTGTGTGTGTGTGTATATATATATATATAAAACAGTCGCCCACCGTCACCAATTCACTTCCTCTAATGCAGGGCTTTCTCTTCAGTCTGGGGTGTGATCGCTGACAATACAGCTCAGCACAACACTACAATTCTTCAGGTGTCCACACATCAAAAAGACTCACCCACTGCACGCCACACACTCACGGTGAATTAGGGTCAGGATCACCACGTTGGGCTGGGAAATAGGTCCTGGATAGTGGAAAGGGTCGGTGCGGAGGATGACCATATGGAAACGTCGAAACCACGACCTTTCAGCACACTCTTTCCTCTTCTCAACACGTTTCCGGTGACTTCTCAGTGTAAACAATCTCTTCAAGGTAATACACATCAACACAATCACTTCAAAAGGAATGTTTCAACCGACTTAACTCCCAGTTTTCTTCAGCCCAGTACTCTGTTTTGACTTCGCCCAGTCTGTAATATCCGCATCAATACGTCCCTCCAACACACTGATCGCCCCATCTCACCCACAGCGTTTGCTGGAATAAAACTCTCCTTTGCTGTTCTCCGGATGCCTTATTTATACACCTCCTCTTCTCTGAATTGCCCAATCACCAATCGCCATGTTCGTTCGCACACCTGTTCTTAATAAGCCCAAATTTTGGTTGCCTGGAGTTACCGGAACTGGCTGCGTGTTTCATGGACAACGGTCCAGGCGGAACTATTTCCGCCATTTTCTGTTCCGCTACATTAAGTCACTCCGTGACAAGAACCTCGTCCCCACCCAAACCCCTGCTGCCATCGCCAAAATCTCACTCTGAACTCAGTTCAAAACTTAAGAGGCCTGATATCGTCTTCATTGCACCTTGAACAAGCAAATAAAACACTAACAAACGTAACAGCTACTAAGGTCACTCTCAGGGGCGTAAATCGCGGGGGGGGATGGGGGGGACAGGACCCCCCCAATCTGAGGGCTGTCCCCCCCTAAAAACCATGCTGAGTATTGTAAATAATATAATGATATACAATTAAAATAAATGTGTAAGTAGTAAAACAATACAAACGCAAACGGGACAAAAATATGCGTTTTAAGTTTAGAAACATTTTGAGTCCCCCCCCTTTTGCCCCATAGTGGTTCGATCCACCGCGCACCTCAACTAACGTTACCCATAGGCCGTAAAAAACTACCACACAAGTTTGGGGAGAGAACAAAGCTCTTCAGACAGCAGTTGTGAAACACCAGTTAGCTGTCAAAGCTATTTTATTCACTTTAAACATCAGATGAAGTGATTATTTCTCTTTAAAACACTGCTAACATCACTTGCCCACTGCGGCATTGCCCCGGCCAGGCCACCGTCGTTCTCACTTTTATAGTAATAAAATAATTTAGTTCAGTTAGAGAGCAGACACAACAATTAAAAACTGAACGTGTCTGCTCAATACAGCACGAGCCGAATGAGCAAACAGCTGACAGACAAGATGATCGTGGAAGATTTGGTTTCAAAGCGAAATGTAAAAGCGCCTATTTAAGGGAGTGCCATTGTACTGTTTTCTTGTTGTGTTTTTCATTAAGAATAATAGGCTAATGAACCCAAAATACAAGCAACCAGCCCCCGAATTAGCGCTAATTAAACCGAAAGTATGCGCACGGCCGCTCCGTCAGATCTGTGTTGGGTTTTGCTCAATATGATCATAAGTGGCAAATCAGAGGGCTTGCTGCAGTTGAATATCTAAAGATCTGAATATAGTATAAAATACTATGTGGAGGACGCAAGATAAATTAAAAATTATAATATGACTGCGTAGTGAACCTTAATCGTATTAAATGCACAGATCCTAAACGGTTGTAGTTCATGTGTGTTATTTGTGGAATACAGACGTGCGTCTCTTCTTAAATGGGACACTCAGAAAAAGTTATAAAAGTTTTAGTAAACAACTATCACTTTGTGTTGTTGGTCAGATAAAATGACAGAGAAAAGAAAAATGGACATTACATAATTTTGCAGTGCACCAAAACGCCAAATAAGTACACATATCCTTACAATTGCGATTTTGTCTGTATTATTTGTGTCCCCTTCAAAAATTGCTCGTGAGAAATGTCATGTTTATTGTCCCCCCCAACTGTTAGATGAAATTTACGCCCCTGGTCACTCTGAAATTCATGTCGATCTGTATGAGGACACTTCCTTTTACACTGAAATGCCTTCCATTTGCACTGAAAAGTTCACGCACATCTACATATGAAATCACTCGCATATACATACACAACTAAAGCATGCATTCACGTTTTATTTTGTATGTGTGCGCGAGTGTTTTATGGATGTGTATGCGCGCATCGAGTTTATATGTAGGCCTATGTGCGAGTGTTTATAGGTGTATATGCATGGAAGTTTATATGTATGTGCGAGTGTGTATAGGTGTGTCTGCGTGCAGTGAGTGTATATGTATGTGCGAGTGTTTATAGGTGTATATGCATGGAAGTTTATATGTATATGCGAGTATTTATAGGTCTATGCGTGTGTCAAGTTTTTATGTATATGCAAGTTATTCACAAGTGTGTATGCATTCATTACTAACATAATATGTATTGGTGTGGATTTCATATTAGTGTGCACGTGTATTTCATAGGCCTATGTATTTTGAACATCCAATAGTATACATGTATATGCGAGTAATTTATAGGTGTATATGCACGTGTGTTATGTATGTATTGATAAGCGAAGTTTGATTTAAATCCTACGTGGCGCCTCATAGCTGGGCTTTGTTCTTTCTCCCAGTTTTGGCAGGTCTGCCCCCCCCTCCCCCCTCCTCCAGTCTTTCACTCTTCACATACACACTGACAGCCCATTCATTCCCCACCTCACACAGCGAAACTGACACCCAACACAAGGATGGGATTTTAAAAAGACCCTCTTTCGAGCGATAGAGAGAATCATTTAATCCGATTCTCGAAGAGCAGAAAATTGTGTTTATTTTGATTCTGGCTTTCTCCCCCTCTCTTTGCGGTCTGAGTTGATAACTCCATGACAGTATTCCTCCCAACCATTGACTTAGAGCAGAGGGATGCTGGGAAGGAGGCGCGGAGATGTACTGTGACAGTCACGGAGGAGAGCAGCCTGTGAAATGCAGCTTATACCTGTATGAGAGCTGTCCACCCATGATTCAGTACAATGACTTCGGTTCAGATGCCTGAGTGACTTCTCTTCAAAAGAATCAGCCTACCCACATGTATTCTTGTATCTGGTTTTGAGGAGGAGTTCATGGCTATTTTTTATCCTCAGTGGTCTGTGGCCTGAGAAACCAATTATTGAGGAGAAAATCTACTAGATACCTTTCATGGGTTAGAATGCCATAGAAAAGGGGAGGAAGAAATAAAACAAACAGATGTAGACTTTTGGTCATGGCAGAGGTTTGCAGAATCATTGATTTCCCAGTGAGGTACGAACAATGCAACTGTAAAGTACAGTGCTTGTCCTGCTGAATCTAGATCAAACAAAGACTGCACAGTGAATCTCTCAATTACAGAAGTGTTCCCAAGAAGGTCTTCCTGCGTCCAGTGTTATTCAAGGGCTGACAGACTACCCTATCAGTTAGGGTTTAGTGTAAATCAAGCATTAACTTTTTAGCTCTGCAGACATTTCATTTCATTCTACTTTTTATGTACTCAGAAATATAATTAAAATTACACTTAAAGGGTTAGTTCACCCAAAAATGAAAATTCTGTCATTAATTCTGTAAATCAAACCGCTGAATCGACTCACTGATTCACAACGCTTCAAAGCTTCATGATGCATTGTTTTGAAATCGGTCATCACTATATAAGTTGTTATTTAGGTTTTTTTTGCGCACAAAAACTATTCTTGTCGCTTCATAAAGTTATTGTAGAACCACTGTAGTGAGATGGACTTTGTAACAACGTCTTTAGTACCTTGGGTCTTGAGAGTGTACAGTCCTTTCTGTCCTTTCTACGGCCTTTCTGAGCCATCGGATTTCAACTAAAATATCTTAATTTGTGTTCCGAAGATGAACGGAGGTCTTACGGGTGTCGAACGACATGAGGGTAAGTAATTAATGACAGAATTTTCATTTTTGGGTGAACCAACCCTTTAAGTATACGTACACTAAAATTCTGAGTGTTGTCTACTGGCGACGCACAAATTAAAGAACACAGACACAACTGATAATTTGCATAATGACCAACACAATCTACTAAGAGCAGTAAGCTTACTTCTGTTACACTTAAAGTATACTTAAAAAGTATACTTTTATTCTAAAAGTGGGCCAATTTAGTCCCAAATATTGAAATGTGGCTGAAGAGGATTAAGTAAGTTGTATTGAATTAGTACACTCACAAGTACACTACTAGTCCATTGATATTAGTGTACTTATACTGTATATAAAATATACTTAAAAATATACTTGAAATTTACTTAAGTATACCTAATATAATGAACTTGAAGTATATTTATTTTTTGTAAGGGTAACTGACACATTACCTATAACCAATGTAATAAAACATTGCCAGATTCACGGTCTTCTTTTTGGGACAAACTGGATTTCACTTTGAAAGTGTTGCAAAGTGTGCAATAAGAAATGTAATATTTTAATACAACATTTGGCAATGTGTTGCAAAAGGTCATTGCAAGTTCGTAATCTCAATAACGATTGTTTGTGTTCTGGAATATTTAGAGAATTTAAGTGGAAAAACAAAATTTTACAATGTGTTGAAATGTGCCTCGTAATGATAATTTGTTTCATGTGCTTTTAAACATAGGCTAGTTGTTAATTTGATGAGCCTGCTTGATTCTAGATGCACATGAAATCGTCATATACAGGCAGATATTTCAATTGTTGCTTTAGCGCTTTAGTGCAAATCTATTATGCATATTCAATGGTCTACCTACCACCTTGTACTGAAGTACCAGGCTTTTGGTATTGCACTGAAAGCTAAATTTGGGTACAGCTTCAGCCCTAGAGACTAGAGTATACAGTATTTCAAAAAGAGTTATGTAATGAAAGGCAGAAATCTGCAACCACTGCAGGGGGCTTGACAAGTCATATGATGTCATGCCGGGGGAAATGCTGTCCACCCAAATCACTCCACCTGGACTCACATTTCCCCCTAGTGGCTACATCAATTACTGCAGACTTTTACATGAAGAAAAGCTGCAGTGTTATTAGAGAGATGCTTTAGTGGATTCAACACTGAAGTAGACATTTAGCAACATGGTGTGTTACTGAATTTGTCCTCAATATACTATGTGCAGGTATAAGTATTGCATAGCTGCAAAACCATTGGATTACATGTAAATATTTTGCTCATTATATGCACATCATCTGTGTTGTAGGTGTTTTTTCAGCTTTGCAAAAAAAATGCCTTTCCAGCTACCCAAAGACACGCTACTGTCTGCTGAGTCAGTTCTAATAAATCTAACCCAGTCTCCTGCTCATTAAATATTTACAGTAAATGTATCACAGCAGTACATACACTCTTGAACCTTGGCTTCAGAAAAAAAAGAAAACAAAATCAATTGAGAGTTATACAGTTGTCAATCTCAAACACTGACTGTGTGAATGTAAACCCACATCATGTCAAAGTACTGCAAAAATTACCAATCAATATTTTGAAAAGGACGAAAATGGAACAAAACAATTAAATAAAACATATATTCCACTCCAAATATATATTGTAAGTTGAAACTGATTTGCCCAGTGGAGGAAACAGAAGGTGAGTTGGCGAACTTCAGCTTACCACAGAAAACAGGAGAGGCGAGAAATGGAAGCGGGAGCGCTCACTGCTTTCACTGCCAATGCAGCTGTTGAGATATTCTGCCAGTGACACATAAAGCCCTGACTTCCCACACAAAGCTCTGCAGCTGTGAAACTCTCCAACACACTGTCACTGGGATTTATTCATATCTCTATTTGTTTTAGATGACAATGTCAGGTCAGAATATTTGTGTGACAACAACAGAAGTGTGAAGATAAACACCAGGTTTGAATTATATTATGCAATCGTCAGTGTTGGGTAAGTTACTCTTAACTTAATGAATTACTAATTACATATTCAACAGTGCAATTAGATTACTGTACTAATTACTCTCTCTAAAAAGTATTGGATTAATTATTACTAATTTATTTCTAAATCTCATTACAAAGACAGAAACGAAACTGCGCTTTTGATTCTTTCAAATAAACAATATACAATTGCATAAATTATTCATGAACTGCCCAAAGTGTGTAAAGGGAGAAGGTTACATAAAAAATATACATTTTAACATAGCATTTTGATGTGTTGGCAGTGCTGGCAATCGTTAAATTTCATAACACAGAAATTAAACAAAATCTTTGGTGTATAGCTCAGGAAAGGCACTCAGGTTACTTGCACGGGTTGAGTTGTATCATGGCCTCTAATTTCCTCCGCTGTAGTCTCCATGGTAATATCTCTCTCTCATAGTGCATTCTGATCCTGCAGCAGCCAGTGATGGATGACTAATTTGTCCTGGTCACTTGGAAACTCTGGTGCAGAATATCATATTAAAATTTCTGTGAAACAAAGTTGGGTTCCTTGGATACAGTGTTAGGAGTTACTGATGATTTGGTCTCCCTCCTCTCAGTAAACACTGAAACAGATTTATCCAAACCACACAAGGGACTCTCCGATATCCACTGACTAACCAGTGGTTCTGGGTTGGCAGTTACCTTGTGATAAGGGAAAAAGTCATCAAACTATGGCTTCTAGATTTTTGCTGGTTGGACGTCAAGATATATTCATTTTTTTAAAGCTCAAGCAAATCCAACAAATATATCCCATAATGAAAGGAAGAAGATGGCCACTAGCATGCACACACATTCAAACTCATGTCCATTTCATGTCTCTGAACTATGTCACCCTTGTTTTTTGCCATTTCAGCCTTGGGATTTAAATGTAGTTGAGGATTGTTTCTCTAGTTCCTCAAGTCCTCCAACCTCAATCACAACCATACATCATACCTCCTTAGAACACTTCAACATTAGCATTATCACAAATCCAAAAACACTTTCAGAACCTGACTAATATCCAGCTATCTAGAGAAAGACTTGTTATCATGACAACACTACAACATCAAACACTAAGAAATGTGTATTAGTTACTTATTTTGAATCTGCATACAAATACGTTAAGCCAACAACATTCCCAGAAATGTCATCACAACCACACTGTAAACTTGCACTGTTGGCAAAACTCAAAAAATTGAGGCAATCTCTTACATATATTTTTTTTAAAGTTAAGAAATTTAAAGTTTAAGTAAGCATAACTTGCAGATTTTTATTTTGTACTCATACATTTAAATTGCTCTTAACTTCAAATATTTGAGTAAGCTAATTCATACATTTCAAATAAAATTATCAACTTAAACTTACATTTTTAGTAGTGGAAACTTAGCTACTAGCTAATTCAATAAATGCTACCTTGATAATTGGTAACACAATGCTTTGATAGCATTAGCATAGCATAGCACTTTTTTAATGAGTATAACATTTAACATAATATCTGTTCTATAAACTCATGCTCCACTTGTCACTCGTCACCTCTTCTAAGATAGCATAGCAAAACATTAAACATTAAACACTAAATCTAAATCTCCACCTTAACACTAATCTTGCTCAGAAAAAACATTGTATAAAACTAAATTTTAGAATTTACTCTCCCTTTTGTGTATCATGGCAAAGCATGCTAGGAAATAAAAATCCCAGCCAAGTTTCAGTTAAATTTATGTTTGTCTAAATTAAATGTGACAAGTTCTTAAAAATCAAAACAATGAAACAATTTAGATTACTTAAAATTTGTGAACTCAAAAGAAAAAAGGAAGTTCTGAATACTCATAAAAGTTAACTTGATTGAACTAATTTATTTAATTTGAGTTGGCTCTACTCAAACCAATTATTTATTTTGAGCGTTAGGGTTCACAGTGTAGCTTAGAGTTGTTTAGACAATCAGTTTCATATTTGTAACACAAGTCGCCTGAAGGTAAGTTTGAAGAACCCATGTGCAGTTTATTAACATAAACATAAACAAAATATATAAAAGGGCGGCTCCAACTGCCCAATAGGAACACAGACCCCAAAACCAAAACAATAAAATGTCCAGGAGGGTGGTGAATCAGAGGCGGACCAGGGGGAGACATGGAGGGACTGTGGAGCAGTGGTGGGCCTGGGCAGGAAGCAGTGGCGGGCCTGGTCTGTGGAGCAGTGGAGGGTCAAGCTCCGCATCCGCTGGAGCTTGGTACAGAGAGGTACAGGGCCATGGAAAAAAAAAAAATTCCCTCAGCATCCGTGGACGAACGGGTTCATTCAAACCCATGGGAAAAAATATATTTGAGTGCGACATAATAAAAATCAACTTGGTAATAGAGTCGACAAAAGTCTTTTGAAAATAGTTTTGCGTTTATTACTCATAAAATATGGTCTGATGTTATTTAACTCACAATCATAGACAATAATAGAAACTCTATAACTGAACTAATAACACAACATAGTTTTCACATTTTTATTGAATACATTTAGTGATCATTCACAGAGCAGGGTGGCGAATGTAAGTGAAACCTTTAGTAATTTAGTAACTAAATTAAGATCCTCCTTTAGCAACAAAACCTTTACCAAACATTTTCTGTAGCTGCTTCTGTATCCTTCCCCTTTTCTTTATCAATATTTCTGGATCATCTTGACAGTACAGCTCATGGTCAGCTCTCAGGAAAACATTTTCCAGCCATTCTTTATAGTTGATATACATGTGTGCTTTGGGTCATTATCTTGCTGCATCACTCAACCTCTCGAAAGCTTGAACACATGAAGTGCCTGACATTCTCCGGGGATAAATGTATTGATGCACTTTTAAATTCATTGTTCAGTTCAATTCAGAATCCAGAGGCTGAGGCAGAGGCAGCAAAGCAGCACAAAACCACAATGCTCCTTCTAACATGCTTCACAGTTGGGAAGATCTTTTGGCGCTGGTGTGGCCTTTTTCCTCTCAAGTGTTGTGCATTGTTGCCAAAAACTTCAACTTTTGTCTCAATTGTCCAGAACATTTTCCCAGAAGCACTGTGGAATGTCAAGGTCATCTTGGGAAAACATGGCAGCAGTGGTTTCCTGCTTGTATACTTGATCAGTGTTTTTCTCAAACATTTTTGAATATTAAAAATAAAAGGATTTCTCTCTGGAAAAGCGTTCAGTCTTCCCGCTCACAAATTCTGCCATGTAAATAGCGAATCTGCCATGGTGCAAACGCAACTGGCTTTTAAAGGGAATGGGAGACGAGACTCTAATTTGTTTATTGCACATTACCCAAACCACACCCATGACTCATTAAGAGACTAGGTACAACCCTTTCGGACCATTCGCCTGGCACGCCTAACATTTTTTCCGTTGTTAAACTAGCAAAAGTGGATTCGGACACGCCCTAAGTGCATCTGCACCATGCGCTTCAGACCATGCGCTTCAGATCATTAAAATAGGGCCCTCAAGTGTCTTCAATAAAATGTTGAAAAGTACAAATGTGCAAAAGTTGTGTTTGTCTTTAATTGTAATTTAAATGAAGATCAGACCACTTTGTATCCGTAACCTATGCAAAAATCCATGATATTTTCAAAGGGTTCATAATCTTAATCTTACCACTTTTTGCTTTACAAGAAGTTTACTTATTTCCAAGGTAAATATATGACCCTGTTTAATATTCATATAAACCCATATGAGCTTAAATCAGCCTACGCTACCAGCCTGCCAAAAAACTGATTGAGAAGAGAAGAGAAGAGACCAGATTCACCACTGCTGAGACAGCTAGGACCAAACCAGAGCAAACCAGATTATCCTGATTTAGGATGTACTGTAAGAATAAAAGTGACAAAATTAAATTTCTTGTATTGTTCATTGATATTTTGCTGAGCAGGAAATCTGTAGTGATCTTGACAAGAATTTATATTCTAAAGAATATTCATCACTGTTTTTACACAAAGTCCTGTAGGCCTATATTCAAATTCATTTTGGTGAGCTGAATCAAATATCATACATTTAAGCATGCAGTGTCTTCTCCATTTGCCATATCTGCAATTCTCATAAGACATTTCACACTGCCTACTGAATTACTGCAATGGAACGGCAAAACACGTTGGAAAAGTGATAGTGAGTGAAAAAGTTGTCATTTCTTAGCAGGAATATCCAGAGGGATTCTTCTAGAGATTGACCTAGAAAAGCTAAATTAAATCCAGCTCACAAATAACCATTACAAAAAACAAACAAAAAAAACGTTATCATAAAAAAAATTATAATATTAACAATATTCAGAGATATCTGAAAGAGTTCATCTTCTGCTCCTTTCATTTTCTTTAAGATACCTGAGAGGCCATGTGTGTGTGTGTGAGAGAGAGAGAGAGAGAGAGAGAGAGAGAGAGAGAGAGAGAGAGAGAGAGAGAGAGAGAGAGAGAGAGAGAGAGAGAGAGAGAGAGAGAGAGAGAGAGAGAGAGAGAGAGAGAGAGAGAGACGTTTCTGAGCTGTCATTCTGTATTTATGCACCACACTGACATGCCTCCAGATGGTGATGGATGTCTCAATCAACCCGCTCTCACTCAAAAAAAAAAATATATATATATCACCATTCGAGGTGGGCAAAGTAAAATGCTTTCCAACAAACTCACCTCACAAAACCAACAGCAGTGGGTGATTCTGCCCAAACATACACACAGGACATCACACTGTGACCTTTATATTCAGGAGCAGCACTCCTGCCAGGGGCTATCGACTAAACCTGGAAATGCCTCTTCAGTTCCATAAAAGCGAAACTCTGTTTCAGCCACGCAAATAGAGACAGTTTAAAATGTAAAATTGACAAAACAGGTCAAGAAAGAAAAAGACGACACCAATTGAGCGACATAGCATCTCATAGAAAAACCAATTAAACTAAAGTAAGTGCAAAAACAAATCTAGCTCCAGCTGAGGCTGGTAATGAGCTCTGAAAAGACTTTCTCTTTTTCGTGTGAAATTGGATATAAAACAACTTATCGATTTTCTGGCACCTTAAATGCCCTCTCTGGAATGGACCATATTCCTCGCATCCCTTTCCTTCTCATCTGTCACACTAAAACACCCAAACAGCCAAAAGAATAGCCTTTCTGCTATCTGCAGGCTGCCCACTTCAACCAATGCCATGCCCTATGAATAATTGATTACATAAAGAGTGGGTAATGAAGGACCACGGATAACTTCAATTAGGACCATGGCCCAGTGTCCTCGGGGCATGCCAGTGATACTCAAGCGTGGAGGGATATCTCCATCGGGCAGCATGTATAACCTATCTAGACCTTCTGGGTTTGATACAACAGACTTTTGTCTCAGCCTTGAAATCCCTCTGGGTTATAACTCAAACTGAGGCCTGGTCTCAGGGCCCCACAGGACAGCAATTAAGACCCATTAGTAACACAGCAGCTTGAATGTAGGTCAATGAGTCTGCTGCAGTAGAGGATATATGTTTCTATTTATTTTAATCCTCTGGGCCCATGCATTTGCTTTAAAAATGAATAAGGTGCGACAGCACGGACGTTGGGAAATTAAACTTTTTTCCATGGGCTGCATGTATCAACTTAAAACTTTGGCTAGAAACAGTAACTTAGAAAAATTGCAGTGCTTAAGGAGCATGAGTCATCTGCAAAGGCTTTTGCTGGCTCTTAAGGGAAGACCAAAGGTAAAGCTCTAAAACATATTAGATCATGATCCAATTCATAATGAGAGATCAGGCACAATGTGTAGTACTTAGTGAAAGTTATGAACATCTTTTCTTTCCTATTGTGATGTCCGAGTGAAGCGGCTTATCAAACAAGACAAAAAGTAGGGAATCGAGAATTGATTGGATAGTTTTTTGGATTGTTGGTCCTGCCCTCATGATAGTAAAAAAATACTTCAAGCATACAATCACATCGGTGTGATTACAGTACAATGTTCAGTGCATCACGTGATCAGCTGCTAAATTCAAATCTGCTTTTCCTGGTGCCTTTCATATCATCAAATTAGTTATATTTATTTTATGTTTAAGACATTTAGGGTGATTTCACACTTGGTTCGATTGCCTGGACCGAACCCGAGTTCAATTGCTCCCCCCTCCCCCTGCCCCCGCTGGACTGTGTTCATATTATATTATTTGGGTCCGAACCGGGGTGCGTTTGCGTCATCAAAGCAGCAGCTGTTTACCCGGTTGCTTAGTAACGACAGCGAACGTGAAGGTGGCAAAATGCATAGCGTTGCTCACCTCACTTTTATATTTTTGTTTTTTAACCATTGGTTTTGTTTCCAAAGCTTCAGTACGTAATGGCAATTGCGTCTATATGCCGCGAATGTACTGCAATGCTCTAAAGAACGCTGAAGATGAACAGAAATTAAAACAGCTCTTTGCTTGCAGTTTGTCAGTCACGCTCGTCAGGAAAATGAGTGGAACACACACAAACACACATTTTTATCAAATCATACATCATTAATAGCAGTTCCCTTCCACGATTTAGTACGATTGCGTTCACATCAGCAGCGAACCGTACCTGAGTTCACATGAACCGTACCCCAGACCACCCTTTATAAGCGGACTCTGGTACGGTTCGCAGGTGCGCACCCGAGTTCGGAAGACGTCATTCGAACCCGGATGCGCACCAAAACTGCTAGTGTGAAAGCACCCTAAAATACAGTAAAAAATATTTATAGTTTCCTAAAGAAAAAACCTTTCGAACATAATTTGATGACATTTTAATCACACCAAACATGCATTGTATTATACAAAATGATAAAGGTTGGTATAATCTTTTTCCAGTCCATCAGCCATTCACTTTTATGTCTTTTGGAAGTAGTAAATGTGTTGTAAATCCATCAGACTCAGATTCCATCAGATTCCCTGTGGCCTGTTGCAGGAATTTGGTTTCAGTTGCTACCCAGGTAAGCTCGAGATTAGTTTTAGCAAACTCTGTTTTTTCAGGCTCAAGAAGGTGGATTGGTTTTTAGCAGTGTTCATCGCCATGGTGGCTGACCTGCTCGGGAGCAGATTTTATTCTGGGTTAGAGATCACAAACGTAAACTGGACCAATCTGCTGTGAGTAAAGTATCTGATACAATAAAGCCACTCCCTCTAGTATCTCTTGCTCCAAGTTAAACGTGTATTCATTTGAGCTCTTTGCAAACCTATACCTATTAGGCATATTTCTTTGATTCACATGGATCGATACAGTCACTTGTCCATCTCACTTGTCTAAACCCCACTGACGGGTAGGTTTAGGGGTGGGGTTAGGGGTAGGTCATTCGTACGAATTCATAAGCATTGGGCTACTCATAAAATACCTACAATTTAGCTAAATTCATACACATTTGTACAAGTGAGGTTGTATGAATTTGTACAAATTAGCCACCTCGTAAAATACGTATGAATTGCCGTGAGATATTTCGATATTTTCTTTCAACTGCTGTCTGAAACTTTAGCTGTGTTTATTCTTGCCTTGTATGCATTTCATTTCATGATTTTTTTTCATAATGATCTCTTAATCTTCATCAGAGAATTACACCGTCTCTCTCGTGTCTCCATGTTCCGTGTGATTGGCTGTTTGCCGCGCATTACACTTTCAGGTGCATGTGCTTCAGAGTTAATCGTAAACTCTGGATCAAACCTGAGTTGACAGAGAACATTTATACCAAGCTTTGTGAGACTGCTGAGCCTGATCTAAACCATGTTGGATTTATCTGGATTTGTCTACTCTAAACCTACTCTAAAACTCAGAGTTTGTTAAAGGGATAGTTCACCCAAAAATGAAAATTCTGTCATCATTTACTCACCCTCAAGTTGTTCCAAACCTGTATGAGTTTCTTTGTTCTGCTGAACACAAAATAAGATATTTTGAAGAATATTTGTAACCATAGACTGTAAAAAAATATGGACGTAGTGTCCGTGACATCACCCATAGGATTCTGATGAGCCGTTCTGAAGCGCAAAGTATGGACGAGATGGCCGTTGCCATCGTGGCAGCGCGTCATCGCGCGTCACTCCCGGTTAACAGAAAATGGGCAAAAAGGCGGGACGTGGGCAGAGCTTAAGTGACGAGATGACTAAAGGCCCGGGTATACTTCACTTACCGCGCCCGGACGCGTCACGCGCGCAGCTCTGTCCGCGCGTCTTTCAAAGTATACTACACAACAAATGCGTGCGGATGATCACGTTCGACACATGCGCGGTAAAAAAAATTTTCAACGGGACATTCGCTGGGCATGATCGGAGAAGAACTGTAGTGCATCCACCATTGCAACATAGTTTGGAAGAAACACTTAAGAATCAAAAATTCTCTCTTTTTTTCCAAGCGTGTTGTTTTTAAACCGGTCTTTTCACACTCTTCTTCGACGGCTGAACACTGTGCTCAATACTGTGCGTATTGCCACCTAGTGGACTCTTCTGTACTGC
This sequence comes from Gobio gobio, assembly GCF_949357685.1. Classification (NCBI taxonomy): domain Eukaryota; kingdom Metazoa; phylum Chordata; class Actinopteri; order Cypriniformes; family Gobionidae; genus Gobio; species Gobio gobio. The sequence goes on along the minus strand of NC_137102.1, from coordinate 18,133,768 downwards.
TGGCGCATGCGCTGTTGCACGCGGACCGTCCGCGCGGTCACGAAATTTGGGCTGCGCGTGGACGGGGTGTGTGGCCGGCCGCGAACCCTCCGAATGACGAAAATTACGTCATGCGGACGGTGCTGGAACGCGGACGGCCGAAGTATACCCGGGCCTTTACAGACAGCAGATAAATGACTATCCACCTGTCACTCGAAGTGGCCACACCCTGAATTATGCAGAACTTTAATGCTTTATATAATGTAAACGAATGAGTTATAAAAAAATTCACCCCCCTCACAGTCCTCATGAAGGGCAAAAGTAGCCATATAGACCAAAACCACAATTTGTACTAGGCTGTAAACATGTTTTATTCTGCTGTAAAGTTGGCCATTTTTACATGGGGCTCAATGAGATTCTGCTCCCTTCTGGAGCCTGTCCCTAGCGGCCAGTCGATAAATTGCAGTTTAAGACACTTCCGTATTGGCTTCAAGAGAAACTGCGGGAGGTTGCCGCTTGTTTGTAACCAAGCAGATATAGCAACCATTGACTACCATAGTAGGGGAAAAAATACTATGGTAGTCAATAATTGCTCTATCTGTTTGGTTACAAACATTCTTCAAAATATCTTCTTTTGTGTTCAGCAGAACAAAGAAACTCATACAGGTTTGGAACAACTTGAGGGTGAGTAAATGATGACAGAATTTTCATTTTTGGGTGAACTATACCTTTAAGCTAGCTTCAAGCGATCTTTATCTAGCTCTTTTTAGATCAAAATTTTTGTTTTGTAATTTTACTTTAAGTTGTTATGCATTCATAGGCTCCCAGTTTGAATATGTAGGATGGATGTGCACTGAGATTAATTAAAAAAAAATAAAACTTCCTTCAAAAATGTTTCATAGGAAAAAAATAATCACATAATCATGTGGGTTTGAAACAACATAAGGGAGAGTAAATAACAGTGAATTTATTTTCTTTTAGCAAGGGAACATGTTCAGTAAGAAGGTATTATTTAGGTTTTTTCTACAATGGTTTTGGGAGGAAATTGCATTGTTTACATGAGGTGGGCATCAATACAACATTTTCATTTTCAATTCAAAAGCATTTTCCAAACAGAGGAGATGTCTGAGAAATATATGCATGTTTTATCATTACAGCGCTGCATCTCGGTGCTGTCATATACATAAATTTGATCACACAAACAATATTCATACTACATATTGAAACATGCAGTACAAACTCCTCAATGTTAAAAGATGACCAACAAATATTCTCCCTTTTTACATTAAATTCCCATTATTACATACAGATGGTATAATTACAGACGTTTTAAAATCACAACATAATTATGGGTATCAATGGAGAATAAAGATGCATTTGATTCAGATAGTGCTGATTTGATCTGAAATCACACTCTATTGTAAATGGAAGTCGTTTGTGATTTAGTAACCGTGCAAGATCATATTGCGATTTCATTTTTTTAATTTAATAAATTATGCAGCTTAAATGAAGGCCTATATCATAACACTGTCTCTGAGGTCAACATCTTCTGGTTTCCCAGTGTCGCTCTCAAAACTGACATTATGATGAGATGTCACATTGATAAAGCGATTTTTCCTCATTAATGTGAAAATGATAAACAAGAAAATAACAATAATGATAATTTATGTTATCATTATTGTTATTTTCTTGTTTATCATTTTAAACAATGTTTAAATCAATTTATGTTCTCCTCCATGAACTGCCACCTTAACGTGGTGGAGGGGTTTGAGTACCCGAATGACCCTAGGAGCTACGTTGTCCGGGGCTATATGCCCCTGGTAGGGTCTCCCAAGGCAAACAGGTCCTAGGTGACGGGTCAGACTAAGAGCAGTTCAAAAACCCTTATGATGCCAAATAAAAGGAGGACCGTGACGTCGCCCGGTATGGCGCAGCCGGGGCCCCACCCTGGAGCCAGGCCTGGGGTTGGGGCTCGTATGCGAGCGCCTGGTGGCCGGGCCTTCCCCCACGGGGTCCGGCCGGGCTCAGCCCAAAGGAGCGACGTGGGGACACCTTCCCGTGGGCCCACCACTCACGGGAGGGACCGTAAGGGGCCGGTGCAAAGCGAATCGGGCGGCAGTCGAAGGCGGGGGCCTAGACGACCCGATCCCTGGACACGGAAACTGGCTCTTGGGACATGGAATGTCACCTCGCTGGCGGGGAAAGAGCCTGAGCTTGTGCGTGAGGTTGAGAGGTTCCGACTAGAGATAGTCGGAATCACCTCCACGCACGGCTTGGGCTCTGGAACCACACTTCTCGAGAGGGGATGGACTCTTCACCACTCTGGAGTTGCCCATGGTGAGAGGCGGCGGGCTGGTGTGGATTTGCTTATAGCCCCCCAGCTCTGCCGCCATGTGTTGGAGTTTACCCCGGTGAACGAGAGGGTCGTTTCCCTGCGGCTTCGGCTCGGGGATAGGTCTCTCACTGTTGTGTGTGCCTACGGGCCAAACAGCAGTGCAGAGTACCCGACCTTCTTGGTGTCCCTGGGAGGGGTGCTGGAGAGTGCTCCGACTGGGGACTCCGTCGTTCTACTGGGGGACTTCAACGCCCACGTGGGCAATGACAGTGAAACCTGGAGGGGCGTGATTGGGAGGAACGGCCCCCCTGATCTGAACCCGAGTGGTGTTCAGTTATTGGACTTCTGTGCTAGTTACAGTTTGTCCATAACGAACACCATGTTCAAGCATAAGGGTGTCCATCAGTGCACATGGCACCAGGACACCCTAGGTCGTAGGTCAATGATCGACTTCGTGGTCGTTTCATCTGACCTGCGGCCGTATGTCTTGGACACTCGGGTGAAGAGAGGGGCGGAGCTGTCAACTGATCACCACCTGGTGGTGAGTTGGATCCGATGGCGGGGGAGGAAGCTGGATAGACTCGGTAGACCCAAACGTACTGTGAGGGTCTGCTGGGAACGTTTGGCCGAGTCTCCTGTCAGAGAGATCTTCAACTCCTGCCTCCGGCAGAGCTTCGACCGGATCCCGAGGGAGGCTGGAGATATTGAGTCCGAGTGGACCATGTTCTCCACCTCCATTGTCAAAGCGGCTGCTCGGAGCTGTGGACGCAAGGTCTCCGGTGCCTGTCGAGGCGGCAATCCCCGAACCCGGTGGTGGACACCGGAAGTAAGGGATGCCGTCAAGCTGAAGAAGGAGTCCTATCGGGCCTGGCTGGCTTGTGGGACTCCTGGGGCAGCTGACAGGTACCGGCAGGCTAAACGGACTGCAGCCCGGGTGGTTGTGGAGGCAAAAACTCGGGCCTGGGAGGAGTTCGGTGGGGCCATGGAAAAGGACTATCGGCTGGCCTCGAAGAGATTCTGGCAAACCGTCCGGCGCCTCAGGAGGGGGAAGCAGTGCCCTACCAACGCTGTTTACAGTGGCGATGGGCGACTGTTGACCTCAACTGGGGATGTTGTCGGACGGTGGAAGGAATACTTCGAGGATCTCCTCAATCCCGCCGTCACGTCTTCCATTGAGGAAGCAGAGGCTGGGGGCTCAGAGGAGGACTCGTCCATCACCCGGGCTGAAGTCACCGAGGTGGTCAAGAAACTCCTCGGTGGCAAGGCACCGGGGGTGGATGAGATCCGCCCTGAGTACCTCAAGTCTCTGGATGTTGTGGGGCTGTCTTGGCTGACACGCCTCTGCAGCATCGCGTGGCGGTCGGGGACAGTGCCTCTGGGATGGCAGACCGGGGTGGTGGTTCCTCTTTTTAAAAAGGGGGACCGGAGGGTGTGTTCCAACTATAGGGGGATCACACTTCTCAGCCTCCCCGGGAAAGTCTATGCCAGGGTACTGGAGAGGAGAATTCGGCCGATAGTTGAACCTCGGATTCAGGAGGAACAGTGTGGTTTTCGTTCTGGTCGTGGAACACTGGACCAGCTCTATACCCTCTACAGGGTGCTGGAGGGTTCATGGGAGTTTGCCCAACCAGTCCACATTTGTTTTGTGGATTTGGAGAAGGCATTCGACTGTGTCCCTCGCGGCGTCCTGTGGAGGGTGCTGGGGGAATATGGGGTCCGGGGTCCTTTGCTGAGGGCTGTCCGGTCCCTGTATGACCGAAGCAGGAGTTTGGTCCGCATTGCCGGCAGTAAGTCAGACCTGTTCCCGGTGCATGTTGGACTCCGGCAGGGCTGCCCTTTGTCGCCGGTTCTGTTCATAATTTTTATGGACAGAATTTCTAGGCGCAGCCAAGGGCCGGAGGGTGTCAGGTTTGGGGACCACACGGTTTCGTCTCTACTCTTTGCGGATGACGTTGTCGTGTTGGCCCCTTCTAACCAGGACCTTCAGCATGCACTTGGACGGTTTGCAGCCGAGTGTGAAGCGGCTGGGATGGGGATCAGCACCTCCAAATCCGAGGCCATGGTCCTCAGTCGGAAAAGGGTGGCTTGCCCACTTCAGGTTGGTGGAGAGTTCCTGCCTCAAGTGGAGGAGTTCAAGTATCTAGGGGTCTTGTTCACGAGTGAGGGGAGGATGGAACGGGAGATTGACAGACGGATCGGTGCAGCTTCTGCAGTAATGCGGTCGATGTACCGGTCTGTCGTGGTGAAGAAAGAGCTAAGCCGTAAGGCGAAGCTCTCGATTTACCGGTCAATCTACGTTCCTACTCTCACCTATGGTCATGAGCTTTGGGTCATGACCGAAAGGACAAGATCCCGGATACAGGCGGCCGAAATGAGCTTTCTCCGCAGGGTGGCTGGGCGCTCCCTTAGAGATAGGGTGAGAAGCTCAGTCACTCGGGAGGAACTCGGAGTAGAGCCGCTGCTCCTCCACATCGAGAGGGGACAGCTGAGGTGGCTCGGGCATCTGTTCCGGATGCCTCCTGAACGCCTTCCCGGGAAGGTGTTTCGGGCATGTCCAACCGGGAGGAGGCCCCGGGGAAGACCAAGGACACGCTGGAGGGACTATGTCTCCCGGCTGGCCTTGGAACGCCTCGGTGTCCCCCCGGAAGAGCTAGAGGAAGTGTCTAGGGAGAGGGAAGTCTGGGCATCTCTGCTTAGACTGCTGCCCCCGCGACCCGGCCCCGGATAAGCGGAAGAAGATGGATGGATGGATAATTTATGTTCTGTGTGTGTGATAACCTTTCTCCATTCTGTGGTGATTGTTTCTGAATTCTATTAATTTCAATTCAAACTGGCAAGGTCAAAAGGTAATGTCCATTTTTGTCACATCCATTTGTATCTAAACTAAAAATAAATAAATAAACAAAAACTTGATTAGATTATTAGTATTCTGTTGTCTGGAATATGATGGCTATACATACAAATGGTTCAATATACTGATAAATAGTGCTTTACCTTAAACAAAAAGTTATACATTTCAAGATCTGACTACATATGTGAGGTTCATAACAGTGGTTTGTCCAACAGGATTTTCACTTTTGGATGAGCTATCCTTTTAAGATATCTACAAAATGCCCATGTTCTCAGAATGTGCTGTGAATTTCCCCCCTAAAGCTATCTCTGCGTTCTTTTCAGAATTAAGTCCATGCAGCTGTATAAATACATACATTATGTCACAGTCTGCCACTGCTTAATTCACCAGATAGTGCTGCATAAACTTAAATGCTGTAACCACTGTCTCATCTAAATCCCCATTCTTTTCTTCCAGCTTCATGAACCCGTTCTCCTCCTTTGTTTGACCATTCTCTGGAGATCTCAGCAGTTGATTAGTCTCTTCTGTGTCTTTTGCTTATCTCTGATTGGAATCCAGAATCTCCAGCCTGGGGTGTCAGATTTAGCTCAGTCTTGTTCACTGGAATAGATGAAACATTTATTTTCAAACAAAACTTCTCCTCCCCAAATAAATCTGCTGGCTGTCTTTGTGAACCTGTTCTTAAATCTTTTGAATTATAGATTTGTGTGCAAGACTTGTCAAATGACAACAAAGGAATGAATACTGCTCTCATTTCCACCGTATAGGCTACATTTGTCCCATTTCCGGTGATATATTTATATCACGTTTTTAAACACATTCATGCTCATCAACTAAAATTAAAACACATTTCAAGATTCTATCCTAGCAATGTAGTGGTAATAATTATTTGGTAAAACTCTATTATGTGTATGTGTGTACAACCATTTAAACCTTATAGTATAACAAATATTTGTTTAATAAAAAAAATAAGGTCATCAATTGTTAGATCAAAAAAAATAAAGATGTATATATAAGACAACATAATCATAAACCATATGAGTAGAATTAGTCAGTAAATAAAATATAAACTTTTTTAAATGATGAATAAATAAAGGCAAATGACATGAGAAGGGCTTGATTCATTACCTTACTTTTTCCAGTAAAAAGATGAGCCGGGGGTAATAAATGAGTCTTAAAAAGGGCAAGGCTTGAGATATTAATCTTCTAAGACATCTAAACGGCAGAAAAGAGGGAGTCACTCTATTAGCGCTAAAGGAGATGTCCACTCTCCTACACTTTATGTAAGCCACCAAGGAAACATTGCTGCTACCCTGAGGCAATTATTTCATCCGTTTGTCCACACAGCTGGATGGCGGAAAATAGAGATAGGGGTTAAAACTTCCTGATTTACTGAGGCTGACTCCATACTTGGGGTCTGGAAAAGTGAGAAAAGAAAAATCGAAAAGAGTGACCTTTAAGAGGTGGTAGCATGTAGCAACAATGGCTGACAAATAGCAATGAGTATTAGCAATGGGTGTGACCTTCTGCGGTGAAGGTCAAAGCTAATCGGCTAAACTAAGAGAATGCCATGAAGTGCTTGATGATTGTCACAACTGCTGGAGAAAAATCACACAAGATGCCTTTAGATGCCAATGTGCCTAGAATGCCTGTAAATTGACAGATAAACTCACTAATATTGGTGAATAGTTCAGTTCCCTTTTGACGAAACTCACGCTGTGTTGGAAGTAGCAACGCTATGGAAACACCTGAAGCTGGGATGGTGTGACATCATTCCGTAGTGTGTGACGTCACAACCAGGAAACTATAAAGCGCTCTGTGTGATCTGTATATCTTATTTTTTGTTTGTTTCTCCCGTAGAACAGAGCATTTATGACTGTGGTTCTCAAAGTGTGGGGCATGTGGTTGGTGCTCTGCCTTTATAAAGCAGCACTGAATGCCAATTCCACTGAATCATTCTTTTTCAGACCATTCATAGTTCTACCAAAAATTCTCAAAAGGCAGGTGAACATTTACATGGTATTTATTCCATAAAGTATAAATAGATGGCAATGAGCTACAATGATTCATATTTAGTTGAATAGAAAAGTTATTTGGCATAGGCCCTGTCCTAAGTCCAAATCCTGAGGATGCAGATTCGGCTGATCCTGCCTGAGAACGAAGACAGGAGCGGAGCCTACCACCAATGGATGGACAAGGCCAACCTGGTGGTGGTGGGAAGGATGGAGGGGAACGTCGGCAGCATCAACTGCGAATGTGAAACAGAGAATTCAGTGCTTATATATTCCAGGTGTCAAGCTGTGATTGACCAGACCTATTATTATGAATGAATGATGTAGCATTGGAGTCTTCCTGGTAGAACTTACACTGATGCTTTCATTTCCATAAAAGGATGGGGGGAATCTGATTCTAGATCCGTGCCAACTGAATCGTACACTGAAAAATTTCATGTTGAAACTAATCGTGACTCAAATGAGATCTTTCCATGAATCCAGCATCCTACCCCAGCACAGGAAGTTCCTCAGGTTTGCTTTCGGGGGCAAAGCTTACCAGTATTGGGTTCTTCCTTTCGGTCTAGCATTGTCACCCCACACCTTCACGAATTGCGTGGATGCTGCTTTGGCTCGTTGCGACTCCAGGGCATCCTCAATTAAAACGATGATTGGTTGATTCTGAATGCTGGTCTCTCAACCAAAGTTGTTGAGACCATCTTTAACTCTAAAGCTCCCTCTACAAGGAAACTTTATGCCTTGAAGTGGAGAGTTTTCACTTCATGGTGCAAGAAATGTCAGTTGGATCCAGTTAACTGCCCAATTGGTACAATACAGAGTTCCTTTAGGACATATTTTCTGCAGGGATATCCCCATCCACTCTGAAGGTATACATAGCGGCCATAGCTGCTTACCATACATGTTTGAGAGGTAAGTCTTTGGCGGGAAACCCACTGGTATCTAATTTCACTTTGAGGCTGAGGACTGCAAGCCATATAATAGTTCTGGCTTGGGATTTAGCAGTGGTGCTAGATGGTCTGTCCACGGCACCCTTCAAGCTTACTGAGTCTGTCTCAGAAAAAAACCCTTTTGGCTATATCATCTCTTAAGGGAATAGGAGGTCTTCTGGATCTGTCAGTTTGCCTTTCATGTTAAGAGTTTGCTTTCAGCATGGTTAAATCCTTTCTGCACCCTAGACTGGGCTGCGTGCATAATGTTCTGACCAATGTTGCACAATCAATAATCTTGCCAGCCTTTTGTCCTCCTCCATATCAGACATCAGACCTTGAGAAGCTGTTTCTGTTGTGTTTAATCAGAGCGCTGGACGCTTATGTCAACAGAGCTGCCCTGTGGAGGAAATCTGATCAGCTGTTTGTCTGTTTTGGTTCGCCCCAAGAAAGGTTCCCCAGTGACCAAAAGGACAATGAGCAGGTTTGTCTCTTGTGTATGAATTTTGCGCTCAGCCTTCACCTATGGCTGTCAAAGAGGACTCGACTAGGAGTATGGCGGCTTCTAAAGCCTTATGATCAAGAGTTTCACTACAAGATGTATGTGATACGGTGGGCTAGTCCTCTTTTCAGACGCAGCGTGAGTTCCCTCGATAGGGATGATGTCCCGCCATGCCATTGGACTGATTTCTCTCGTGCTTCAAGACACAAACATGCTGAGGTGTTCCCATAGCATCACTACTTCTGACACAGCGTGAGTTCCCTTCTTTTAAGGGAACCATGGTTACACTCTGAACCTGAAAGTTTTCTCTGACCGTTTAGGCGTCATTCCATGCAGATCTTCAAACCCTTTGACGTTATCTAATGCTACATCTGAATTTCCCCTTTCTTCTCAAATGAGATATATCTCACATGGTGTCAGTCTCTCAGCTTGTCAGGCAGCCGCCGGCCTGCTGTGTCTGAATCTGCTCCTGAAGTCTGTGGAAGTGCAATTAGGAAGCTGCAGTCCACCCTTATTACTTTAGGATACAACCCTGTCAGTCTGCTGCTATGTTAACTAATGAGTCTGGCTCCTCTCTGCAGATTAAATGGGCAGTGTAATCTCCTGACCTTCACGTCTATCTCTGCGGTCTTTCCACACAATAATTAATTAAAGCTTCTATCTTTCAGACGGCCATGATATATGTAAACCTGACTTGAAATGTATATGCAAGAAATGGGTTTTAACCACAAAGGGGATGTTTATTCGCAGTGGAAAGCACCTTGCGTAAGTATACACTTAGGATGCAATCATAATGAATCATAATCAAAGGTGTTTGCATGTGCATATAACATGTTTGAAAGCAATAGCACATTTTGGTTTCAAAAAACAAACTCATGGATGGGTGTAAAATGAGTTAAATAGTGTCTATTATTATTTTTAGACTGTGCCTTAGAACGTGGTAAAAGCATTACCATGGGAATTAATCACCCAAGCGTCTGAGCATCTACCTGTTTAATAACAAATTTAATCACTTCCTCCAGAGGTTCATTAGCTCAAAAAGGGAAAGTGTGAGGTTTTATTAGCCAACAGGGCCTTCATTAAGAGCCAATTAAATAATGAACACAGTATACCTTCTCAGCTGTGAGTTCTCTCTCTTCATCCACCGAACAGTATATGTAGTAAACACAGTGAACAATGAGAGAAGACAAACTTAAGAGCAAAGGTTTGAAAAAGGGTTACAAAAAACAGACAGACAGATAAACAAAACAAACCTTCCCGCAATCCTATAAATTGCATGATACAAAATTGTGTCTTCAGGGGTATTGCAGGCTACATGTGTACCTTTTTGAATGTTACAGTGGGGATCCAGGACTTTCTCAGTTAAGACCTTGAGCATGTCTCAGAACTAGTTATTCCCTGGACAGATAGTGAAACAAAGTACATACCTGTTTTGACAATTTTGATGAACAAAAACATTCTGTGCACAAGGAAAACAAAAACAAAAATATGTGGGTAAAAATCTAGAGATTTCTTGTATTAGAGATAAATAAATGGACAGTTTCAAATATTTGTGTTATTCATGATCAAACATTACATAAATATATACATAATGATAATGAATACTTAACATATTAATAAGGAAAAAAAGTTTTCATAATTATATATGCATATTCCATACATAGTTTAAATATCTTATGCTTACCAAGGCTGCATTTATTTGATCAAGTAAAAGCAGTAATATTGTCAAATAAATGTTCAGCATCATTACATCAGTCTTCAGTGTCACATGATCCTTCAGAAATCATTCTAATATGATGACTTCGGCTGCGGCAATGTGGATTGATGTAATTGGCAGACGTGGTGCTCTGCAAATTCAAATGAAAACCAATCAAAAGCATCAGAATAGCATCGTTTTACTAAACGGCCTTTAAATGGCAGGAGGCATCATGCACATCAAAAACAGGCAAAGCAACAAATTAATATTATTCAACATGTCCTAGCTTTTTACAGAAAATATTCAGATGTTTTAAACATTAACATTTACAAGTAACTATAATTTAATTACACATTTTTTTCTCAGTAACTCTAACTAAATTATGTAATCTAGTTACATGTAACTAGTTACTCCCCGACACTTAATAAAAAACAAATAAATAAACCTCCTGACCTCATACTTTTGAACAGTAGTAAGCATATTGCAATTCTTTCTTACAATAAAACGAATACTAAATGTGAAATTATTTAATATATAATATAAAATGAATGACACACTGTATAACATTAAAATATGGGGTAAAATAAAATATAGTATCATATATAAAGGGAAAATCTTAATAAAAAAGCACAATTAAAAAACAAGATTTGTGCAAAAAAAAGGCGTTAGGTATAGGAAAAACTAGCATTGAGGAAGTCGAGAATGGAGTGGAGATGTTTTGCCAGAATTGACAGCTTAATGTGTTTTAAATGAGTTGTGTTGATGGCTGAGGGTGGATGCGAGGCCGCATGGAGCACAATACCCTACCTTACATCCAAACAGGATAAAGTGAATGACACCACACCTGTAATTCAGAGCAATCTTTCAGCCTGCTGTTTGTTTTTCATACACATTGGCCCACAATGTTGCCAATGCATTCAGACAGCTATTATGTGCTCAATGTTTATAAAGTGCTCTCCAACAAGGACATTAGGGACTATGAAACCCACTGTAATTACTTATCAGAACAAAAGCCCAAAGGACAGGAGAGCTACTGGCTGGCGAGGAAATACACAGACATATGGGATCTTATTCAGCGTTATTGCTGCCATCAAGGGCTCATGCTGTATCTCCATTTCTATTTCAGCACTGAGAGCTATAATCATAAAAAACCGTGCAGAGTGAAATGGCCTTTTACGTCCAGATAAACAGACTCTGGACAGGTATAGAAAAGGTGTCTGAGCTGACATTATAGAAATATCCTATATCTAAAAATAGAGCGATGGCTGAATGCAGACAAAAAGCAGGCTCATGATCAGCGATAAGTTGTTGAAGTGACAGTCACATAGGCTACGTCTAATCCGGATACATTTGAAAATGGTGTTTTCATTTCAAAATACTCTTTGTCCACACTAGAGGTTTCTATTATTCATCCACTTGGGATACACAGTTTACACAGGACAAAAACATGGTCTCAGTGTGGATGGAAGGCCAAAACGGAGAGAAAAAGCGTTTTTAAACAAAAAAATATTATTAGTGTGGACAAGGCATAGAGATTAAGAAATTTAGACAGGCGAACAGGAAGGACTGACCCCACTGAGCCAGAATCATCTATGAATCCATAATGACGTGGGTCTCATTAGTACATTTATAAATAGAATCTTTTTTTCAATTTTAAACTCGGTCTTTGGACAGCATACTAAAGAAATAAGGATGCTTGGATGGATATATTGTACATTTGCTGGGGCGCATGAACAGGGAATCAAGAGTTCTGAGGTTCAAATACTCTTAAGGGTGTTTCATCAGAGAAATCACAGATGATTATATCCTTTCGCATAATTAATTGCTGTAAAATGGAGAGTTTACTGTCATTTGATAGAAACGATACATCCACATATATACCTCGGGTGGAAATCATATAGTTAGTGCACATTAGCTTGTAATTTCCTTTAAGAAAGAGATTGAGGTTCGAGTGAATCACACTGTAATTACACTTAAGAAGACTCCTCATAGACCCTCTCCGTCACGACTCTATCTGAAGTCATTTAACCTATTATTGACTGATAGCAGGAGGGGAGACCAAATCACACCTTATGAGCTTCATCCTCACCCCTTGCTTAATTTAGCTGTGTAACTATTAGCACTCAAAGCTTTATAATTACCATGTTGAACAAGCTCTTTATGGACTGGAACTAAAGATCATCTTAGTGGAGCGATACATGCTGCCCAATGAAAAGCATATCAAAACCATATTTGTGCCTCATTTGGAATGTAAAGTATGAAACACACTGAAAATACAATAATTAGTGGTGTTTACAAAAGCAAGCATAATTTCTACTATTGCTTATGCTTAGGAGTAGGGATTTGAATATAATATAAGGAATATCTACAGTAGAGACTACAATATTACAGCCACTTCACCCAAAAATGTAAATAGTCTCAAGAGGATATTTTGAAAAACATCTCTGGTTTTGTCCGTACAATGAAAGTAAAAAAAATAAAAAAAAGTCAAAAACAACAGACATGGGGGTCAGTGGGGGAAGAGACATTTCGACATCTTGGAATTATCTGCATTCTGTGTTTTTGCATTCCATATAAGTTTTTGCATTCCATATAGCAAAAATGATATGGGAAATTCTTTTTCATACATGAAAATAACAGAGACCCAAAATGTATTTTAAATGTACAACATCAAAAATCCTCTCAAATTTGTAAATAGGGTTCCCTTTCGTTCAGTCACCACGACGTAAATTAGTGACTAACGAATGGGGGTTTCGCTTCGAAGACAATTACCTTCGAGGAGTCTAACAGCGCCCAATGGCAGTGCCAGTACCATGGGCATGCGGAATTTGCATGCATAACTCTGCCCCACAGCGTGGGTATATAAGGAAGTACGCTGGCAACATCGCATTATGTTTCTGCTTTGGAGCCAAGAGTATCTCTTCACTCCTTCAAGCCTGCAACTGAGTCTTTGTCAGCCTTTGAGACGAGCAGCTTTCCAGTGGCGTTGGTGTCTACGGCGCGTTCCAACGATCACATACTTCCTGCCTGCTGATCTGCGCAGTGGTCTGCTAGACAGCTGGTGTGTGTTTCCCTGGGCGCTTCGGTGTCACTGCGAAGCTTCCTCTTACAAAAGAGCTTACACGTGGCACGTCCTTTTCTGGATGTCTCGCCCGTGTACTTCTGGGTGTGGCCGGTTGCTTTCATCTTCCGATGGGCACAATTACTGCCTGGTATGCTTGGGCGTTCAGCATGCTCAGGCAGCGTTTGTGGATGCGTCATGTTCCCACTGCGGGAACATGACCATCGCGGTGCTGCGGTGGAGACTCGAGGATCTTCGTAAAAAAGTGAGAGTCCCCTCTGCCACACCCCAATCTACCGTCTCCACAAGAGGCGGTACTTTGGCTGGTGGCCAGGGTGACCTGAAGGTGACGGTGTGGAACAAACCCCCGACGCTCATGCCTCGGGCCACACCCCCCTCTAGCGCACCGTAACCCGCGAGTGTTCAGACGGAGATCGCGGGCCCGGCTTCGGCCCCCCCGCGCATCTCGTTTGGCGCTCCGGAGGATGATGCAATGTCGGTCACGCATCACAAGGTGGGCTAGAGTCCTCCGAGGATGATGACTCGGCTGTGCTTCCGCCTTCGGGCGTGCCAGCATTGCCCGAGTCGGACACGGAGCTGACAGCTATGCTGTCTCGGGCAGCCGCGAGTCTTGGGATAGAGTGGAACCCTCCGCCCTGTTCTGAGCACTCGCGGCTGGATGATTGGTTTTTGGGAGCGCCGCCCGCTGACACCCGTCAGTCCCCGCTCCCAATACATTTCTTCCCCGAGCTGCATGAGGAGGTTGCGCGGTCCTGGAAGTCCCCGTTGTCTTCCCGCGACCGTTCGGCGGCCTCCTCCGCCTTCTCCACTCTTGATGGGGCCACGGCCAACGGGAACACTGGGGTCCCCCCAGTCGAACGTTCTGTTGCGATGCAACTGTGTCCTCAGAGCGCTTCGACCTGGCGTGGTGATCCTAAGCACCCCTCCAAAGCCTGTCAATTCACATCAACCTTGGTGGCGAAATCGTACAGAGCTGCGGGGCAGGCTGCTGCCTCTTTGCGTGCCATGGCCATCCTTCAGGTCTACCAGGCCAGGATGCTCAGGGACATGCACGAGGGTGGAGCTGATCCAGGGCTCGTGGACGAGCTGCGTGCCGCCACCAACCTCGCTCTCCGGGCGACGAAGGTGACCGCACGCTCCCTGGGTCAGGTGATGTCCACAGCTGTGGTCCAGGAGCGACATCTGTGGCTAAACCTGGCCGATATGCGGGACAGCGAGCGAACACGTTTCCTCAATGCCCCCATATCTCAGGCTGGCCTCTTCGGCGGCGCGGTTGAAAGCTTCGCCCAACAGTTTTCAACCGCCCAGAAGCAGACTGAGGCTATCAAACATATACTGCCCCGGCGACCAGCTGCTGCCTCCACAGTCCACAGCCGCCGGCACAGTCGCTTCAGCCTGCTCGCCGCCGAGGGCGTCCTCCTAAGGCTCCCGCCCCTCCCGCCCCAGCAGCAGCCTTCACCCGGGCCGGGTCGCGGGGAACGCCGTAGGAAGGCGCCCCAGTCCGCCCAGGCCGCGCCGCGCCCCGCTAAACGCCAGGCCAAGCAGCGCTCCTGATGCGGACGGCTCAGGGATGGGAAATTCTTTCGAGGAGATGGCAGCAGGGCCACTCCTTCCCCCGGTGGAGGGCCGGGGGAGAATCTTTTGTTTAGCACCCTAATGTAGTTAAAGAAAGAATTAACATTCCCATCCCTGAGCCCCCAGAGACTGGTGACGGCAGTGTGCGTCGCCCCCGGGCCACGCCGCTCTCGTCCCTCTCTGTCACCAGCCTCCTCTCAGAGCAGACCCCAGTGGAACGTGCGTCCTTCCCCGGTCTCCTCTATCAGGACGCAGCCGTTAACCGTTCCCCCACACCGGGACGCTCTGCCTCCCACGTCCGGGCCGGTAACGCGGCCTCACTGCCCCACCCTGGGTACGTCTGTGGTCCGAATGACCCCGCTGGTGCTGTTCCTGGGAGCCTGGCTTCAGCTTCCGGGACTGTCCCGCTGGGTCACGAAGACCGTCCGGCGCGGCTACGTGATTCAGTTCGCGCAGGCTCCTCCCCGCTTCCAGGGAGTCCGCTGCACTATGGTCGGGGACAATGCCCCTGTCATGCGTGCGGAGATTGCCACACTACTGGCGAAGGGTGCGATCGAGCCTGTCCCTCGAGCCGAGATGAAGTCCGGCTTCTACAGCCCCTACTTCATTTTACCCAAGAAAAACGGTGGGTTACAACCGATCCTGGACCTGAGAAGAGCAAACTTTGCCCCGTGCAGAGAATCTCTTTTCTCGGTATGGATATCGACTCGTCGCCATGTGCGTGCAGCTTACGAGCGAGCATGCGCAGTCTGTGCTGACTTGCCCTTTGTCAAATCGAGAGCAAGAGTGCGGTTCCACTGAAACTATTTCAGAGGCTCCTGGGGCATATGGCATCTGCAGCCGCGGTGACGCTTAGATTGCTACATATGAGGCCGCTTCAGCACTGGCTTCGCTATCGAGTCCCGAGATGGGCATGGCGGTCTGGCACGCTCCGGGTCCTAGTAACTCGGGCCTGCCTTCAGACGCTCAACCTGTGGTCGAACCTCAGTTTTCTACGGGCTGGTGTGCCCTTATGTGATGGCCGACAACGTGGCCACACAGCAAGGCGGTAACTAAACCACACACACAGACATGCATCCTTCTCTTTCATTTGTTTACATGTTATTTTGGTTGTCCTTTAGTATATTTCATAATTAAACATTTTAGTTGCAGATCACCTTATATATATTTTCATAATAAAGACAGACACAGCTTTGGTTCATTTTCACCACTTGACTAGTTTGGGTGCACACTTTCTAGATATGAGTGGTATATTGTGTTTACAGTTATTTCTTTTGAGTTTAAGTTACCTACGTGTGGAAAGCGGAGGTTTGATGCTGTCTGGGCAAAGCGCTGAACTTCAGGGGAGGTCCGTTCTAATAAAGGACCGGCTGGCGCCAGAGGCCGCCATTTTGTTCCAGTGGTTGAGCCCATGTTGCAGATTAGCTGGGGGGATGTAGGGTTGTTTGTTTATTTGTTTGTTTTTGTTAATTATAATTGTTTGTGTATATAACTAATTTGTTTATGACCCATTTCTTTATTTTTTTGTGAATGAATTATGGTATTCATTCTAACTGAGTTTAATTGGTGTTTGTCGTTCCCGGTGTGCATAATGGAGTAGTCCTTTGTGTATATAAGTTTTCCCATGTGTGGCATTTGGGAGGCCATGTTTTCTTTGTTTGGTTTGTTTGTTTGATTATTGTTCAGTTTTGATTCTCTTTAGTTTACCTTTGTTTATGGGCCCAGACCTGACTTTATTTTCATTCAGTTTTCCAAGTTATTTAATTTGTCACTTTGTTTGGCATTTAATAAATGATTTTTTGGTTGGAAATCCTGTATTCTTTGCCCGTGACTGCTTGGTCCCTCACATATGGTGTCAGAAGTGGGATCAGCAGAGGGTGCAGGTTTCCTATTTTTTTTTTAGTTTTCCCCTTTCCGCCCTCCCTGTTTTTTTTTAGCTATGAGTCGGTCTTGAAGAAAAGGGGCACAAAGGATTGTGCCAATGGAAGCACAGGAAGAAGAGGTGGAGACCATAGAGGATGGTGAGGAGATTGTCACAGAGGAGTCTGGAGGTCGGGAGCCAACGCTTGCAGATCTGACAAGTTTGTTCCGAGCCCACATGACGCAAATGGATGCTCGGGAGGCCGGGAGGGCCCAAGAGCAAAAGGAACAAGAACGACGATTTAAGGCATTGCAGCATCAGTTTGGCCTGCTTCAGATGGAGGTGCAAGCTCGTACTTGTACTCCACCCACCCCTGATCCATTTTCTATGAATTCATGTCCTGGGGAAATGCAGGAAGGTGACCTTGATTCTGGCCGGCCACGTCCTAAAAGGAGTGAAAGAGAAAGTCACCACATGGACCATGATAGAGGTCAGTCCTTGATTAAAGAGCCTAGATTAGAAAAATTAAGTGACTCTGATGACATAGAACACTTTTTGATAACCTTTGAGAGGATTGCTGCAGCGTGTTGTTGGCCTAAGTCTGACTGGGCATTCCACCTGATTCCCCTACTGACTGGTAAGGCCCGGGTGGCATATGTGCTTATGGACATTGATGACTCTCTGGATTATGATTGTGTTAAATCGGCTATTCTGAGAAAGTACGACATTAATTCAGAAACTTATCGACAAAGATTCCGTTCTCTGGAGGTTGAATCATCTGAGAGTCCCAATGAGCTGTATGCCAGGCTGAAGGAGCTGTATGGGAAGTGGATTCGCCCTAAAGGTAAAACTGTTGAGGAAATTGGAGAAATAATAATTCTTGAGCAGTATCTCTGAATGCTCTCTCCTGAGCTTCAGGTATGGATCCATGAGCGGGGCCCTGATACTGCTGCTGAAGCTGCATCATTAGCGGATGTGTTCGTTGCTGCCAAACAAAGTGACAAATTAAATAACTTGGAAAACTGAATGAAAATAAAGTCAGGTCTGGGCCCATAAACAAAGGTAAACTAAAGAGAATCAAAACTGAACAATAATCAAACAAACAAACCAAACAAAGGAAGGAACCAGCCATGGAGTTGGCGGGGTGGAGGAGATTTTCGCAAGCCCCATGTCTTTCATCCGCCCCAGTACAACTCCTCTGGTAGGCCTCCGGTAGGAGGAAAATTTGACTCTGTGATGTCTTTTAAACCACCTAAGAAAGTGCCTATTTGTTACCTGTGTGGGCAAAAGGGTCATACTAAACCTGTTTGCCCGAAGAACGTTGTCAAGCTCTCTCAAGTGTGTTATGTGCCCAGAAATAATGCAGCGCCTGTAAAGCCTGGACTGTCCTTGAGGATGACCACTGTAGAAGTGAACGGTAAAGAACTCCATGCACAAGTTGACACTGGCAGCGACCAGACATTGGTACACAGACAGTTTGTTTCACTTGCCTTGATTAATCCTTCTGACAAGAGACTGATATGCTGAGTCCATGGCGATGAGAAACTGTTGCCTACCGCGGGTCTTTACATCAAAGTACAGGGACAGACTTGTCTCCTGGACGTTGGGGTGGCAGATAATTTGCCGTATCCTGTGATTCTGGGGCATGATTTACCAGTGCTTTTGGATTTACTGCAGCCGGAACAGCTTTGCAATGTTGTAGTCACCAGGGCAAAAGGGAAACGGGCAGAGGAACCAACGCAGACACTCAGTACTTTACCTTTCTTTGATGTGGATATTGAAGTGGAACCTTCAAAGTCGCGGAAGTCCCGTACTGAAAGACGGCGGGACAAACTTGCATATAATGTTTCCAAAATACCGGCTAACCCCTCATGTGACTTGTTTCAAAGTTTCCAGGTGCCCACTAACATTATCCAGCTCCAGCAGGAGGATGTCAGCCTGGCTCCGTACCTCAAGAAAGCAGAACAGGAAGCTACAGGCAATGCTGATGACACTGACTCTGCCGAAATGTATTTATTCCAAAAAGGAATTCTTTATCGCCAGTTTGAGTCGACAAACCAGCTTGTTGTGCCACAATGTGTCCGAGAGGTAATCCTCCAGTTGAGCCATTCAATTCCCTGGGCTGGCCACCTAGGAAAACACAAGACCTTAGCTCGCATCAAAAGACACTTCTACTGGCTTCTACTGGCTCTACTGGCTACTGGATTAAGGAGGGATGTGTCTCAATATGTGTCTCAAGAGAGGGGCGGAGCTGTCAACTGATCACCACCTGGTGGTGAGTTGGATCCGATGGCGGGGGAGGAAGCTGGATAGACTCGGTAGACCCAAACGTACTGTGAGGGTCTGCTGGGAACGTTTGGCCGAGTCTCCTGTCAGAGAGATCTTCAACTCCTGCCTCCGGCAGAGCTTCGACCGGATCCCGAGGGAGGCTGGAGATATTGAGTCCGAGTGGACCATGTTCTCCACCTCCATTGTCAAAGCGGCTGCTCGGAGCTGTGGACGCAAGGTCTCCGGTGCCTGTCGAGGCGGCAATCCCCGAACCCGGTGGTGGACACCGGAAGTAAGGGATGCCGTCAAGCTGAAGAAGGAGTCCTATCGGGCCTGGCTGGCTTGTGGGACTCCTGAGGCAGCTGACAGGTACCGACAGGCTAAACGGACTGCAGCCCGGGTGGTCGTGGAGGCAAAAACTCGGGCCTGGGAGGAGTTCGGTGAGGCCATGGAAAAAGACTATCGGCTGGCCTCAAAGAGATTCTGGCAAACCGTCCGGCGCCTCAGGAGGGGGAAGCAGTGCCCTACCAACGCTGTTTACAGTGGCAATGGGCGGCTGTTGACCTCGACTGGGGATGTTGTCGGACGGTGGAAGGAATACTTCGAGGATCTCCTCAATCCCGCCGTCACGTCTTCCATTGAGGAAGCAGAGGCTGGGGGCTCAGAGGAGGACTCGTCCATCACCCGGGCTGAAGTCACCGAGGTGGTCAAGAAACTCCTCGGTGGCAAGGCACCGGGGGTGGATGAGATCCGCCCTGAGTACCTCAAGTCTCTGGATGTTGTGGGGCTGTCTTGGCTGACACGCCTCTGCAGCATCGCGTGGCGGTCGGGGACAGTGCCTCTGGGATGGCAGACCGGGGTGGTGGTCCCTCTTTTTAAGAAGGGGGACCGGAGGGTGTGTTCCAACTATAGGGGGATCACACTTCTCAGCCTCCCCGGGAAAGTCTATGCCAGGGTACTGGAGAGGAGAATCCGGCCGATAGTGGAACCTCAGATTCAGGAGGAACAGTGTGGTTTTCGTCCTGGTCGCGGAACACTGGACCAGCTCTATACCCTCTACAGGGTGCTGGAGGGTTCATGGGAGTTTGCCCAACCAGTCCACATTTGTTTTGTGGATTTGGAGAAGGCATTCGACTGTGTCCCTCGCGGCATCCTGTGGAGGGTGCTGGGGGAATATGGGGTCCGGGGTCCTTTGCTGAGGGCTGTCCGGTCCCTGTATGACCGAAGCAGGAGTTTGGTCCGCATTGCCGGCAGTAAGTCAGACTTGTTCCCGGTGCATGTTGGACTCCGGCAGGGCTGCCCTTTGTCGCCGGTTCTGTTCATAATTTTTATGGACAGAATTTCTAGGCGCAGCCAAGGGCCGGAGGGTGTCAGGTTTGGGGACCACACGGTTTCGTCTCTGCTCTTTGCGGATGACGTTGTCGTGTTGGCCCCTTCTAACCAGGACCTTCAGCATGCATTGGGACGATTTGCAGCCGAGTGTGAAGCGGCTGGGATGGGGATCAGCACCTCCAAATCCGAGGCCATGGTCCTCAGTCGGAAAAGGGTGGCTTGCCCACTCCAGGTTGGTGGAGAGTTCCTGCCCCAAGTGGAGGAGTTTAAGTATCTAGGGGTCTTGTTCACGAGTGAGGGGAGGATGGAACGGGAGATTGACAGACGGATCGGTGCAGCTTCTGCAGTAATGCGGTCGATGTACCGGTCTGTCGTGGTGAAGAAAGAGCTAAGCCGTAAGGCGAAGCTCTCGATTTACCGGTCAATCTACGTTCCTACTCTCACCTATGGTCATGAGCTTTGGGTCATGACCGAAAGGACAAGATCCCGGATACAGGCGGCCGAAATGAGCTTTCTCCGCAGGGTGGCTGGGCGCTCCCTTAGAGATAGGGTGAGGAGCTCAGTCACTCGGGAGGAACTCGGAGTAGAGCCGCTGCTCCTCCACATCGAGAGGGGACAGCTGAGGTGGCTCGGGCATCTGTTCCGGATGCCTCCTGAACGCCTTCCCGGGAAGGTGTTTCGGGCATGTCCAACCGGGAGGAGGCCCCGGGGAAGACCGAGGACACGCTGGAGGGACTATGTCTCCCGGCTGGCCTTGGAACGCCTCGGTGTCCCCCCGGAAGAGCTAGAGGAAGTGTCTAGGGAGAGGGAAGTCTGGGCATCTCGGCTTGGACTGCTGCCCCCGCGACCCGGCCCCGGATAAGCGGAAGAAGATGGATGGATGGATGGTGTCTCAATATTGTAAAAGTTGTCCTGAGTGTCAGAAAGTCTCCATGAGAAGCCTTTCCAGAGCTCCATTACAACCTCTACCTGTTGTGGGTACACCATTTGAGAGACTTGGTATGGATATTGTGGGCCCTGTAGAAAGGAGTCGAGCTGGAAATAGATTCATGCTGGTCGTAACTGATTATGCAACTAGATATCCCGAGGTGTTCCCGATGAAGTCCATCAAAGCCAAGTACGTAGAAACCTGCTTGATACAACTGTTTTCCAGAGTTGGGTTCCCCTGTCAGATTCTTACTGATCAGGGCACTAACTTTATGTCGACTCTCTTAAAACAGGTGTATAAGCTTCTGGGTATCGAGAGTTTACGTACAACTCCTTATCATCCGCAAACAGATGGCCTCACCGAGCGTTTCAATAAAACACTCAAACAAATGCTTCGCAAGTTCATCAGTGAGTCGGGCAAGGATTGGGACCAGTGGTTGCCCTACCTCCTGTTTGCATATAGAGAAGTTCCCCAGGCCTCGACTGGGTTCTCTCCTTTTGAGTTATTATATGGACGGGAGGTGAGAGGCCCTTTGACCCTGCTTCGTGAGCTGTGGGAATGAACTCAGGGTAGTGGGGACTTGGTAAATGTGATTGGCGAGGCGATGGCGAGACTTGCTCAAACTCACATGGCTGAGGCACAGAGATCCCAGAAGTCATGGTATGATCGGCCCACATGTGAAAGGAGTTTTAACCCTGGCCAGAAAGTGTTGGTGATGTTACCAAGTCAGGAGAGCAAACTATTGGCGAAATGGCAGGGTCCATTTGAGATCCAGCGGAAGCTGGGACCCACCACTTATGAAATTGCCACACCAGGCCTGGACCGGCCTAGTAAAGTGTTGCACATTAATTTGCTGAAAGAGTGGATTCCTCGTCCTGAGAAAGAGTCACAAGTCCTGATGATTCAACAGGTGATGGAGGAAGAGGAACTGGAGGAGCAATGTTTGCCTCAGCCCTTGAGGGAAGAGATTGATCTGATGCTGACGTTGGGAATCATCGAGCCATCTAAGAGTGAGTGGTGCCACCCAGTGGTTTTAGTCCCCAAAAAGGATGGAACCTTACTGTTCTGTATTGATTTTAGATACCTGAACTCTGTCTCTAAGTTCGATTCCTATCCAACACCCCGTATAAGCGACCTAATTGACCGCCTAGGTCAAAGCAAGTATCTGACCACCATTGACCTCGCCAAAGGATATTGGCAAATTCCTCTCACCCTTCAATCTAGAGAGTTGACTGCCTTTAGAACCCCATGGGGGCTATTCCATGTTAGGGTCCTCCCTTTTGGCCTGCATGGGGCTCCAGCCACTTTTCAGAGGCTCATGGACCAGATATTACATGGTTTGTCTTTTACGGCCGCCTATTTAGATGACATTGTTATCTACAGTGACATGTGGGAACAGCACCTACAACATCTTCAAGAAGTTCTGCAGCGACTCCAGCAAGCTGGCCTCACCATAAATCCACTCAAATGTGCTGTAGCCCGAACGGAAATTGAATATCTGGGTTATGTCATTGGTAAAGGGGTGGTCAGACCCCAGGTAAAAAAGGTCCAAGTCATCCAACAGTGTCCTTTACCCCAGACACGGAAAGAATTGAGGTCGTTCCTTGGTATGGCAGGTTTTTATAACCAATTCATTCCCAATTTCTCTGGCAGAGCAGCAGCCTTGACAGATATGGTGGGCTTGAGATGCCCCAACCGACTTCATTGGTCAGAGGAAGCAAAGATGGCTTTTCAAGACATCCAGACTGCCCTGGGTGAGGACCCTGTGTTGCATAATCCTGACTTTAATGAACAGTTTATTGTGCAAACAGATGCTTCGGAACGAGGCATTGGAGCTGTGCTACTGCAAGGGCCAGCCGATGGACGACAACTGGTGGCTTGTATTAGCCGTAAGCTCTTCCCGCGAGAGGTCCGGTATTCTACAATCGAAAAGGAGTGCTTGGCTGTGAAATGGGCTCTGGATTCCCTAAAATATTATCTTCTGGGGAGAGAGTTTATTGTGGAAACTGACCATAAGGCTCTACAGTGGTTGAAGAGGATGAAGGACACAAATAGCAGAATTACTCGGTGGTACTTGGCCATGCAGCCCTTCCGATTCGTTGTCCAGTATGTTCCAGGGAAAGCCAATGCTAGAGCTGATTTCCTCTCTCGCTGTGTCAGCGAGGTTTCTGAAGTGGGGGGGGGGGGTGTGATGGCTGACAACGTGGCCACACAGCAAGGCGGTAACTAAACCACACACACAGAAATGCATCCTTCTCTTTCATTTGTTTACATGTTATTTTGGTTGTCCTTTAGTATATTTCATAATTAAACATTTTAGTTGCAGATCACCTTATATATATTTTCATAATAAAGACAGACACAGCTTTGGTTCATTTTCACCACTTTATTCCTAATTTACACTTTTACCATGCATGACTAGTTTGGGTGCACACTTTCTAGATATGAGTGGTATATTGTGTTAACAGTTATTTCTTTTGAGTTTAAGTTACCTACGTGTGGAAAGCGGAGGTTTGATGCTGTCTGGGCAAAGCGCTGCACTTCAGGGGAGGTCCGTTCTAATAAAGGACCGGCTGGCGCCAGTGGCCGCCATTTTGTTCCAGTGGTTGAGCCCATGTTGCAGATTAGCTGGGGGGATGTAGGGTTGTTTGTTTATTTGTTTGTTTTTGTTAATTATAATTGTTTGTGTATATAACTAATTTGTTTATGACCCATTTCTTTATTTTTTGTGAATGAATTATGGTATTCATTCTAACTGGGTTTAATTGGTGTTTGTCGTTCCCGGTGTGCATAATGGACTAGTCCTTTGTGTATATAAGTTTTCCCATGTGTGGCATTTGGGAGGCCATGTTTTCTTTGTTTGGTTTGTTTGTTTGATTATTGTTCAGTTTTGATTCTCTTTAGTTTACCTTTGTTTATGGGCCCAGACCTGACTTTATTTTCATTCAGTTTTCCAAGTTATTTAATTTGTCAATTTGTTTGGCATTTAATAAATGATTTTTTGGTTGGAAATCCTGTATTCTTTGCCCTTGACTGCTTGGTCCCTCACACCTTAGAACGAGTTTCCAGGCATGTTGTTGTGTCAACGGATGCCTCCGCCACGGGTTGGGGTGCCATGTGCCATGGACATGCTGCCGCGGGCTCCTGGACAGGACCCCAGCGCCGCCTGCATGTCAATTGCCTCAAGTTGCTGGCAGTACGGTTCACCCTGCACCGCTTCCGAGCGTTGCTGAAGGGTCAACACGTACTAGTCCGGTCAGACAACACGGTCACAGTAGCGTACATCAACCACCAGGGCGGTCTACGCTCCCGCTGTATGTCTCAACTCGCCCGCCATCTCGTTCTATGGAGTCAGAAGCACCTGAGGTCCCTTCGTGCTGTCCATATCCCGGGAGAACTGAACCGTGCAGCCGACGAGCTCTCACGGTCTCAGCCACTTCCTGGAGAATGGAGACTCCATCCCCAGACGGTCCAGCTGATTTGGGAACAGTTCGGCGACGCACAGGTAGATCTGTTTGCCTCCCACGACTCTTCCCATTGCAGCCTGTTTTATTCCCTGACCGAGGGCACGCTCGGCACAGATGCACTGGCGCACAGCTGGCTGCGGGGCCTACGCAAATATGCGTTCCCCCCCAGTGAGCCTTCTCGCACGAATACTGTGCAAGATCAGGGAGGACAAGGAGCAGGTCATGTTGGTCGCCCCATATTGGCACGGCCAGACCAGGTTCTCGGAACTCTTACTCCTTGCGACAGCCCCTCCCTGGCCTATCCCTCTGAGGAAGGACCTCCTCACTCAGAGACGGGGCACCCTCTGGCACCCGCATCCTGAACTCTGGAACGGGACGGCTCCTGGACGGGACGGGGCAGGTTTGAGTACCCTACCACCTCCGGTGGTGGCTACCATTACTTCCGCTAGGGCAGAGTCCACTCGGCATGCCTATGCGTTGAAGTGGAACCTCTTCATCACTTGGTGTTCTTCCCGCCAAGAAGACCCCTGGAAATGCCCAATCGGGTCCGTGCTCTTGTTCCTCCAAGAGGGGTTGGAGCGAAGGCTGTCTCCCTCCACCCTTAAAGTTTATGTGGCTGCAATATCTGCCCACCATGATCTCTTGGGGGACATAAAGGTAAGTTAGCACGCCCTAGTCATCAGGTTCCTGAGGGGAGCCAGGAGACTAAATCCTCCTCGCTCTCCCCTCGTACCCTCTTTGGACCTCTTAGTAGTCTTAGATGCTCTGCAGAGGCCTCCCTTTGAGCCTTTGCGGTCAGTAGATCTTAAGTTCTTGCTCCTGACCGCATTGGCCTCCATCAAGAGGGTAGGGGACCTGCAGGCATTTTCGATTGACGAAGCGTGCCTGGAGTTCGGGCCGGCTAACTCTCACGTGATCCTGAGACCCCGGCCCGGATGTGTGCCCAAGGTTCCCACCACTCCGTTCAGAGACCAGGTGGTGAACCTGCAAGCGCAGACCCAGCCTTGGCATTGCTCTGTCCAGTACGCGCTCTCCGCGCTTACGTAGACAGGACGCAGTGTTTCAGGACCTCAGACCAGCTCTTTGTCTGTTATGATGGAGAGCGGAAGGGAAGAGCTCTCTCAAAGCAGAGGTTGTCTCACTGGATAGTGGACACCATTGTTTTGGCTTACCAGCAGCAAGGTCGACCATGTCCCCTTGGGGTCAGGGCCCACTCCACCCGGAGTGTGGCCTCCTCTTGGGCTCTAGCGCATGGCGCCTCGCTAACAGACATCTGCAGAGCTGCATGCTGGGCGACACCGAACACATTTGCCAGATTCGACAATCTCCGAGTGGAGCCTGTGTCCGACTATGTACTCACCTCTATTAGTGGCCGGTAATGGACTAGGGTCAGGTGTCTTCGCTTGCTCGCCATTCCACTCCGCGGACTGGATACGTGCGATTATTCTCCTCAGGTGAGCTTCCCGAAAGCCCTGAGTTCTTCCAGCACTGTCGACGCCGACACCAGTAAGTCTGCCCTCTCAAGCCCAGACCCTCGTGTTCGGCCAGGTGCCCCATGTGCATGGTTCCCCTCCGGCGACCCCCACACGTGTATTTCCACCGTAAGCCTCCTCAGTGAGCAGGTGTCTTTCCCTTGGCAAGTCCCTGCCACCCCTGGGGTTAAAAATCCACCCTCTGGCTGGTACCCCAGAGTTTCCCATATGCAGCCCTCTGCGGGTCATATGTGTACTCTAAGTCCTCCCTACGGGTAGGCATTTTGGCATATCTCCACTGGAATATACTTCCCAGCGTACCTTGGTATTCCTGTGATAAGTGGGAGTCCTTCGTCCGTACTAGTTTTACGACAGGGAACTCACACTTACGCAGGGCACTGGAAGACAGCCGAGTGGCGTCACTGTATTGGGACCCCCATTCGTTAGTCACTAACGTTACGTCGTAGTGACTGAACGAAAGGGAACGTCTCGGTTACGTATGTAACCCTCGTTCCCTGAGGAGGGAACGGAGACGTAACATCCCGTTGCCACATCCGCTGTACTGCTGGAACGGCCGGGAGTTCAGTCTTGGCTCCGCAGCAGATAACATAATGCGATGTTGCCAGCGTACTTCCTTATATACCCACGTTGTGGGGCGGAGTTACGCATGCAAATTCCGCATGCCCATGGCATTGGCACTGCCATTGGGCGCTGTTAGACTCCTCGAAGGTAACTGGCTTCTAAGCGAAACCCCCATATGTTAGTCACTAACGTTACGTCTCCGTTCCCTCCTCAGGGAACGAGGGTTACATACGTAACCGAGACGATTTTTTGAACAGGTCAAATGCAGAACCTAAGAACATAATTCTAAAAAAAAAAAAAAAAAAAAACTTTCCGGCTTGGAATTATAAGGTTCTCAAGTCAGGTCAAGTCAAGTGTCAGTTTTATTGTCATTCCTCTATATAACATGTATACATTGGAACTGGATGGCGTTTCTTCAGGACCATGGTGCAACACATTATTCACATTATTATAACATTACACATTATTCTATCTTGCAAACCAATAATTGAAGCAATGATTTTCAAGAACACAAACTGTTGCTTATAATTTGTTTTAAAACTTAAATTTAGTGTTGTAAAAATCTGTCAACGTGTATGAGAAAGTTAAATGTAATGCTTTCTGTGACATTTGTTTCATATTTTAGGACGAATAATTATTTTCTTGTTCAAGTTCAGCATAAAAGGCAGTTCTAAATATTTTGTCCAGTGCAAATGTTAATTTTAGGTAGGAATATGGTGGGTATTTAAACGGATAGATAGATAGATAGATAGATAGATAGATAGATAGATAGATAGATAGATAGATAGATAGATAGATAGATAGATAGATAGATAGATAGATAGATAGATAGATAGATAGATAGATAGATAGATAGATAGATAGATAGATAGATAGATAGATAGATAGATTCTTAGAGACTTTTCTGTATTGTTTTTTGTTGTTGTCGTTTGTTTGTTTACATGTGTTTTACTTGTATTTTGAATGACACATTCCATTGTGTTGTGTTTTAGGGTTAACAGACATTTCCGTAAAATTATTGGATAATGTCCCGGAAGAAAATTACCAGTACATTTTCCGTTTTTATTTTTTTACAGTGTAAACACCCTGGTGGCCATCCACAACACAAGTTTTTCTTGGACCAACACTGACTTTTTTTATCAGAAAATGTAAATCTAGCTTCATCCTGCTTTTCCACAAAGCCTGCAGCGTGTAGCAAGTCAGACTGTCAAATATGTGCCAAACAGAAATACAATATTGTACAGTACCGTCTAATAAAAGATATGGGGCTTAATGTAGTTACATTCAATCTGAACACACACATTTCTTGTTATTACTTTGCTATAAAAAAACAACATGCACACACAGACACTCTACACATGCACTCTCAGTCACACACACTAAAGCAAACACACACGTGTCAGGTTTGCAGTGAGTTATTGGTTGCGCTGATTTTTCATCTCCTGTTGTTTTGTTTTCCTTTGAGTCTGGTCATCATGTCATCTCAGAGTAATATTCTCCACTAACAGCCTGGCACACAACACTCAAAGAAACTCCTACATTATCAGCATGATACAGACAGGTCTTGCCCTGCAAAGAGTTCTGAACATGGACAGTAGTAGTTATTACTTAATACTTTGTAGATAATTAAACAATACTGTAAATAGCACGCATCACTTTAGATTACACTCATTGCTATAGTAGCGTTCAAGGTTCCTATTTTTTTTTTAGAAAATAATTTCTTTACAAATAAAACATATTAGTCAGTTGGTCATAAACACTACTGTTCAGAAGTTTTCTTTTTTCTTTTTCTCTGTGTGTGTGTGTACAGGTATATATTGTTTATGATGGCACAAATATGTATAATGACATGGGTATTACAACATATATATGGTTTATGAGGGCACTATCCTCGTAACCCAAATCGCTTAAAAAATCGCTTTTTTTGAAAATCTAAAAATACAGTAAGTTTTAGGGGTTAGTGTAGGGGGATAGAATATACAGTTTGTACAGTATAAAAACTATTACACCTATGGAGAGAGAGTGTGTGTGTGGTCCAGGTAAACCCCATGTTATGAGGACAAAATGTCCCCACAAAGATGGAAATCCTTGTCCCGACATTTTTTGGTCCCATGAGGAAAACAGCTTATACATCAGACTAAATATGTTGTTTGAAAATGTAAAAATTGAGAAATTTTTGTGTTGGGTACAGAGGGGACGTTCTCGCGACCTTGCGAAACGTTCCCTAAAAGTTTTCTAAAGGTGACGAAAATCCTGAACCTTTATAGAATATTGGACGTTCCTAAAACGTCCTCTTTTGGTTATGAAAGTGCTGCAGTTCAATATTCCTTAAATGACTTTAGGGGGACATTCCATTTTGGTTATTTTATGGTCAAATAGCAACATTACAAAGAGGGCATTGGGATGTTAACAGAACATTCCAAAATGGCCCTATGTTGGTCATATAATAACATTCCCGATATGACTTTAGGGGGATGTTCCATTTTGGTTATTTTATGGTCACATTGCAACATTACAAAGAGGACATTTGGGACGTTAACAGAACATTCCCACATGGTCCTCTGTTGCTCATATAATAATGTTCCCGATATTCATTAGGGGGATGTTCCATTTTGGTTCTTTTATTGTCACATATCAACATTGCAAAGAGGACATTGGGGCCGTTAACAGAACGTTTCCATAAGGTTCCCCGCTTGTCGGATGGGGACGTTTCATTCTCGACTGCGCTGCAATGTATCTTGTTCAGTGCAGTGGTCTCTACACTACATTCCCATAACGTTTGCAGGACCTTTAGGGGACCAACCTAGAATGTTATTTTTGGTCCTATTTAGGTCCTTCTTTACTATATCAAATAAATGTAAAAAAAAAATCAGTTTGGAAAATTTGGGTTACCAAATGGTTTAATTTGGTAAACGCCTCTTTCATTGTAAATGGTTATTATTAGTCAAGCTGTACAATTTGATCAACTATCAGTTGAACATTATTGATGGTTTAAAGATATACTTCATTGAACACTCTGTGGCAGATAATTGTGAGGATGTTTCCAAATTTAAACATCTCAGGAAAACTAAAGACCTATATGTGGGCTGATGAAAGCCTGAGGTTACATGAGTTGCGTCGATGACTAATCATCTCATATATGAATTATCTAGCAAGCTTGTTTAGTACAGTGTGTCCTTCTCTACAAATAGCACAGTGCTTACAATATATGGAAGGCTGAAAACAGGAGAGCTGTATTGTATGATATTAGTCTGTGGACTAATTGTTTTCCCTTCACTGTTTATTGAAATGTAATGTTCATGTGCATTTGAAATATTCCTGACATCAGACACAGGAGTACTTTCAAATGCTGTAAACCAACCCTCTAGTATTAGTGAAAAAAAAGAAAGCGGGTAGTGAAGACTGTACAACATATCACTGGTGCCAGCCTTCTTGCCATTGAAGACCTTTATACCAGGTGTGTGAAGAACATCATACAACAGCTTTTCCAATATTAACACAGGTCCTTATTAACACAGTTTTTGCCTGATCGTAACCTTTCTTCTTCCAATCATATTCTTCTGGCCTTTTCCTCTTTGGTAATATCTCAGCTCGATCTCTCTTTCAACAGTTTTTCTACAAATGTCCTGCTTGCTCACTCATTCTCCCCATCATGAATGTATACGCCCCCAATATTGCAGATTGGCTACAAGAGTGTTTTGGTGCTCAGTGGATCGGTTTGATCCACTTTGTTTTTTCTCCTATTACTGCACCTTTAATTGTCTGTTTTTAACCTGTAATACCTTTGTCTATATTTACTTTTGTCTTTTTCTTAGTCCTCTTAAATATCGACTTTATATATTGTTTTGTTTTTAACCATTGCCACACAATGTGTTAAAAATGACAATAAAGTTGACTTTGACTTTGAAATAGGCACTCCATACAGGAATGTTACTCTGCTCAACCCAGAAAAGATGCCCAAGGTGAACAGCAATGGCAGGGCTGGATTGGTATTGGGCATAACGGGCACCTTCCCGATAGGCCGAAGCAATTTAGGGCCAATACAAGTTCTTATTGTTATTTTTATTGACAGGCCAAAGCAAGAGAGCTAATTGGAGCGCATGTGAAACTGCAAACATGCAAACTGCGAAAACCCGCACAGCGCTGCGTTTCTGTGCTGAAGCGTTAAACAGCACTTGATCCATTTAGATTTGTCTCCGAAATTTGTTCTATATAGCCATGTGATATGGGATCATTACAGGTTCTGTGGTAAATCTAGTTGAAAACATGTAAATACATGATGAGGTTTATAGTAATTTACCTTGCAGCTACTAACAGTGAAGAAATATGGTGTTTTGGCAGAAATGTATTTTTCAAAAATGTTGCTATTATTAGACTACTTGGGCCTACATTAAATATTTCGGAATATGAATCACTTTATATTCCGAGGATATTTTTTGTGTTTTTCTACATTTTTACAATATTTTTATTACAAATTCTATTGTTTATTATTATTTATTTATTTTTGAAACCATATACCACTGGTAATGAGGGGCATGGTTTTACCTGTGTCTACTATGATCTTACAGTTAAATAAAACTTCAGTTAAACTCTGGATTCTATGCAAGAACTATGGTAAATTTCATTAGGACAATTAAAGGATAATTTAACAAAACAGCTCTAAAGGCTGGATCCCATGAATTAAGGACAAAGCTTTTTTTCTCTTTAAATATGTTTTATTAACTTTGTAATAGTTCTAATGAATTTCCATTTAAGTAAATTGTTAATTCAGTGAGAGCTTCATGAAAGATAGATATCAGTGTCTTACATAAAATAAATTCTTTAAAAATTGTATTGTTATTAAAGGGGTAGTTCAACCCAAAATGTCATAATTTGAATGACAAACAAACCTGAATGACTTTATTTCTGTGGAACATAAAATAAAATCATTTGAGTCTGTTTTTGTCCATACAATAGAAGTCAAGGGAAACCAAAATCTTGTTTGTTTTCCAAAATATCTTCTTTTGTGTTTCACAGAAGAGAAAAAGTCACACAAATTTGGAACGACATGAGGGTGAGTAAATTATGACAGAATTTAATAGCAGTAAATTTACTTTACAGCAACCTAGCTCAAAAACGGTGCATTAACGTTGAGCAGCATTTCTATTACAAAAGTCCCTGTCCTAGTTTTATTGATTAATTTATTTTTATTTAAGGCCCTAAGCCCTTTGTCCAGGGCTGAAACTAACAGAATAAACTTACCTCACAATCATCAGCTGGATCCGTTGCTCTTAGAAATAAACAGCTTTTCTTCTGAGGTAAATTATTCCAGGATTATTCCTCACCACGTCTCAAAACAATGTAAAGTAGGCCTACATGCACGAATCTTGATGTATTTATTCAAGTTGATGTGGGCGTTGACTCTGCTCGCATGGATCATGTCAGTATTTGAATCTCAAAAGAATGCGCACTCCGTGGGTGTGGCCGCATTAGCGGATAATGAAGAAGCTGGCGAACTACTGACATCTCTCTCTTTTCAAACAGATGACATAAACAGAGAATATTTGTTTTCGATTTGATTTACATTATTTAAAACCTGATATTTCAACGTTTATTTAGACATATGTCTCATGTTTGTGTGACAAGTATTCACTAAGTTAGAGTTAATTTTCTCATGTTTGTGTGACAAGTATTCACTAAGTTAGAGTTAATTTTCTGAAGACTATCTGAAAGAACGTCATTGAGAGAGAGGCTGCAGAAGGAGCATCATGTTTGTTTTCTTTATTTTGCAAAAAGCACAACATTTTGTTTTTATTGTTAGTGTACACAAATAAAAGAAGAAACTTAACAGATTATAATGATGTATAACACTTGCCTGAATGATAAAAATCGACAGAGTTATTTGAGTCTCTTTGGCACTGATAAGAAACAAATTGAGGCGGTTGCGCCGTCGTGATCTTCGACCTCTAGGGTTTAAGCCCCAGTCTAGCCCTACCTGCTCAGATGGCACATGAAGAAAATGTAACAGTGAAGGTATGACTGTAAACTAACAACAATTTCAGAATTTAAATATCTCTTTTGTCAGTAAAATGCATCCTCTGCAGTTTTCCCTATATTTTTGCTCCAATAATACAACTCTGCATCAGATTCAGATCACACACACAAACACACACGAAAAAAAAAAAAAAAAAAAAAAAACCTTGACAGTTAGAACAATATTTGATATTCCAAGGACTGTTAAAAATGGCAGGCAGACCTTTTAAATGAATACAGCTGAAAAATTTGACATCTTTCTGATTTAATTAATGTTAAATATTGACCAAAATTAGTTTAGGCATTCTGTAAACTATTGCATGGTGAAATTAAATTGCTATTAAATTTAAATGATTGATTTTGTGCTATTGATAGAACCTTGAAAAATAACTGCCTTATCCTCAGTATAAAAAAAAGAGAGCCTGTTTTCTTCTCCTGGCAGTCAGGTTGCTTTCTCTCCCTGCCACTGATAAGTTGATACAGTCATACAACACTGCACCCAACTTCAGTGCTTCCACTCTGTGTGCTGACAGCCTGGTAATTAATGCCTACCTGACTCCTCCGGCAGGCATCTCCCAAGGCTGCTGATTAGGACTCTGGCTCTGCAAAGTATGACACCTGTGTCTGCGTTTTACCAGGAGCCCAAACAAAAAGAAAATAGCTGAGCACATTGCTAATTTGCAGCAATGAATTCCAGCCTGTTTGGATTTGTCTCCACAAGCATTGTTTTACCATCCAGGTCAATGAGTCAGATGAAAATTGTGTTTGCTAATGAAATGACTCCGGGTACAAGTAAATGCATGTTAAAAGGAAACATTGAAGCAGCTCACCTGTTTCTTCATCCAAATGAGAATTAGCACCAATGTTATGACAGATTTTTCCATATGTTTCGTTCTTGCCCTTCCTAGAGCACAGGGCCGTGCTCAGCCTCATCAAGAGAAATGACCAAAGAGAACAGAATCCTTTCATGTTGCCCTTTCCTCCTCTACTACACTTGTGATTACAAAATTGATTTTCTTCCTCCTCTTCTTCTCTCTGTTCACTTAAGGAGACCAGCTCTGCTGGGTTATTATTGTACCGCAGTGCTATAATAACAATTTATCTTCGCTTCTTGTACGATTACTGTACAGCTCTTCAGAAAGGAGGGCAGAGGTGCCAAGTCTTTGATTTATAGGAGCAATTTGACCGCTGCTTATTAGAATGATCCACAAAGGTGATCCAGGTGGTGGAAGGCCTCCACAGCATCTTAACACTGTTCAAGAGCAAGGGGCAAAACAATCCACGACTGTATTTTTGACCAGAATTATTATGCTAACCTCAGGGCAGGTGGATAATGTGGTTGCTCGTGCCAAGATGGTAATAAAAAGCTTGGAAAATGATCAAATGATGAAAAGTCATTTGTTCTATTGCAGTCTGATTTGGTTTAGGCACTGGGACAAGTATGTAAATGTGGCATGAGGAAACCTGCACTTCTTATGGAATCGAATAACAGGCAGCTTTAAGAGAACCGACTACGCCACTCTGACATACACAGAGAATAATTAATACCTTTATCTTAAAGGCACGCAAGTTGGTTGCATTAGGAAGGAGCAGAGACGTGAATATCATGCACAATAATTCTTTATTAACAATAAAAATCTAATTTAAAATCAACTGGCGTGCCAGGCAGGACATGCCACAACAACTGATTCATTTACTCATTTATATACTCAGGGCAGGAAACATGGTCGTTTTAACAACAAATACTCACAATGACCTACAATAACAGTACATTCAGGAGCTTTGGCTGAGGACTCCAGAATAGGTAATACCTGGCTTCACACACACACTCTGGGGCAACTCATACCACTGCACACAAAATCCGTGCGTCTCACTGCACACAAAATCCGTGCGTCTCACTGCACACCACACCCTGTGTTCAAACCATCACCAATCCACAGGAAAGGAAAAGGAGGATTCCTGACTGGAGCCCCCAGCATCTAGCAAAAGAAACACACTCTAACACACACACACACACACTCAAACACAATAAAGAAATAATTCCAGAATAAATCAGAGTAATATACACAATAAATGACTAATAAACCCAAACACTCGCCTGGGAACAATAGCTCTCACTAACAAATAATTCCCACATAAAGAAAGAAAAACAAAAGAAACAAATTATAACATCGTCATTAATCAGGGTGAACAGGCAAGAAAGAAATAGACTGTAGGACAACGGCGATTCCTCGCATTAAATAGGCCCTCTGAATCGAGAGCAAAAAGATTTGCTCAACAGATCTCAAACACCTTAAAGGGGAGAAACTCAATGGTTAGTACCCATGGAAATGCTTAATGTCTCAACCCAAACAGGAAAAGCTTACCCGGCAATGAAGTCAGTCAATCGCTCATAATGAACCACTTTTAGATGGTTTGGTTTCACTTTGATCCTGCCGCATAAACTGGTCTGTATATCTCTGAAACAAGCTGTAAGCACCTCCTTTTAAAACTAAATGCGCACACATGCAGAGCCCATCACTTCCCTCGGCCCAGACTTACCCGACGATGAAATCAGTCAAGCACCAAACCGCCCACCAGATTATTTGATCTCGCTTTGATTCTGCAGCGTCGCATAAATGAGTTCACACATGCCTGTAACAAGCTAAACGTCATACCCGCAAGTCAGATTAATAATCAACCACAATTGTCGTAAGACACTGCATTACAAGCTTACCGTAAGAAAAGCACGCGACCGCTGGCGTGATGCCCCACTCGAAATGCCCGCACGTGGGACGCGAAAAGGGAACCCCCGAGTCAACAGGAAGCAACGTATCCTAACAGGCTGAAAGAGGCTATTTATGGCCAATCGGAAATGACGTGTCCCAATACTTAAAGGGAAATGTACGGCGGAAATCTCTGGCTTAATTTATATAAGTGGGCAGCGGGGAAAGGAGAGCATTCGGTCACAATCTACCCCCGACCTTTTCATCGTCGACCCGACGATGGATACCTTATTCACCTAGGATTTTTAATGCCACGGTCGAAACAAGGCAACCACCGCACTGGATATCGGACTATCACCTGCCCCACCCTCGTGCCGTGGTCTTCCTACAGCTCGAGGGAGGCGGTGAGGATTAGGATGGCATCCTGCCATCAGCCTTCTGGTGCGCCTTACCCCCGTATCCTGCTCAAGAGGAGTAGGCTCTGGGGACCCCACTCTGGCCATCACTTCACCTGTGGTGGGTGCTATAACCCCTGCATTCTCTTCCTCCTCCGGGAGATTGTCTGTGACGGTGTGGTCCCCGCCGGAACCTCCTACTGAGACCTCAACCAGTGGCACTGACCTCTGCCCCCTTTGAGGGGCGTCGGGTACCACTACAAACCAATCGCCGACCTCCTCCTCTTCCTCAGCAGGTGTTATTGGTCCCACCAAATCGCATTCAGGAGCGTTAACCAAAGGACTCTCACCCACCCAAGGTTTTATTGCCGAACGATGCACTCGCCTCACTTTACCCAGATTGTCCACTGGAGCGATAGAATATACCTGCTCACCTGCTTTCACAATCTGGTATACTACCGAGCCCCAGAGATCATGTATTTTATGTCTACCTCTCACATTAAAAGCCCGAAGGAGCACCAACTGACCCTCCCGCAAAGGTTCCTCCCGGACGTGCCCGTCATGCCGGACCTTGCGACGTTCCGCCGCCGTTCTTAGCTGCTCTCGCACGCCTTCAAAAGCTACTTTAAGCCTATTCTGATGTTCCAGGACCCACCTCTGCACACAACCAGCCTCTGGTTCCTGGACTCTCCCTAGCAGAAAATCGACTGGTAGGCGTGGCTCCTGGCCAAACATCAAAAAATGCGGGGATTCCCCAGTACTCTGGTGAGGGGTACTATTATATGAAAATAGCACCTGAGGAAGACACGACGGCCAGTCACCCTTCTGAGAATCGGGAAGAGAACGCAACAAATCGTGCAAGGTCCTGTTAAACCGCTCGCACTGCCCGTTACCAGCCGGGTGGTACGGAGTAGTGCGAGACTTCTCAACCCCATACAAGTGGCAAAGCTGTTGGACGAGAGCGGCCTCAAAGCTCCGACCCTGGTCTGAATGAATACGACTCGGAACACCGAGTCGATAAAACCATTCCGATACCAGAACCTGTGCCACCGTTTCAGCCCGCTGATCTCTGGTAGCCACCCCCCACGTGTATTTAGAAAATACATCCGTCATGATCATAATGTTCTCGATGCCAGACCGGGAGGGTTCCAGAACTGTAAAATCGATGGCCAGAATTTCATTTGGCCGGGAAGCCAACAGGTGTCCCATAAAACTACGGTGTGCTGAGGGAAGGCCCTTTGCATGCTGGCACCTCTCACAATGCTGGCACCAACGTGCAATCTCAGAGGCCATATCCGGCCAATAACACCGTTGTCTAACCAGCTGGGTAGTCCGTTCCACACCCTGGTGCCCATGCTGCTGATGTAACTGCATCAGAACCTTGTCCTTCATAGCCATCGGCAGTATAACCTGCAAGGTTTCTTCCCCACCGTCTGAGCGTCTCACCCGACGATACATTACCCCATCCTGCTCCACCAAGCGGTCCCATTGCCGGAGCATGGTGATCACTGGCTTTACTAACTGCCTGCGTTCCCCCGATGTCGGGGGCGCTTGTCGTCGCCAGAACCGTAAAAGTTCTCCAATATGTGGATCAGCCCTCTGACCGGAACGCATATCTCCCAAAGATGGGCCTGGGAACACTGTTACCTGGCTCACCTGGACCACCGGTCCTGCCTGGGCTACTTGAGCCATCTCTTCTGGGATAGC
This sequence comes from Gobio gobio, assembly GCF_949357685.1. NCBI lineage: Eukaryota > Metazoa > Chordata > Actinopteri > Cypriniformes > Gobionidae > Gobio > Gobio gobio. Next base: position 18,096,081 of record NC_137102.1, on the reverse strand, counting down.
CAGCCCCGGAACTAGACTTTGAATGTCCTCCCTGGTGGATGGATTCTGTCTAGACAAAGCATCCGCATTCCTATTGCAGCGACCCGACCTATACCTGATCTCAAAATCGAAAACAGCCAACTGGGCTGCCCAGCGCTGTTCAGTGGCCCCCAGCTTGGCTGTAAGAACGTAGCTGAGAGGGTTGTTGTCTGTGAATACCACACATCTATGGCCTAACAGGTATTCCCTAAATTTTTCAGTCATGGCCCACTTGAGCGCCAGAAACTCCAGTTTCATAGAGCTATAATTGTCCATATGGCGCTCAGTGGGCCGAAGACCACGACTAGCATATGCTATCGGTCGTACCTTTCCTCCCTGCTCCTGGGACAGTACTGCCCCCAAACCCCCATAGCTGGCATCAACCTCCAGGACGAAAGGCAAGGAGAAATCAGCATAGGCCAGCACTGGGGCCATAGACAGTCGCTGCTTCAGCTCCTCAAAGCTCTGTTGACACTGCATAGACCAGGCATCGGCAAAGTCCTGCTCTGAACACCTCCGACGTTTTGGATTTGTCAGCCTTGCTACTAGCCCATGTAACGGGGCAGCAACTTTTGCGAACCCCTCCACGAACCGACGGTAGTAGCTGGCAAATCCCAGGAAGGAACGCACCTCACCTGCAGTAGTGGGACAACGCCACTGGGTCACTGCCTCAATCTTACTTGGGTCTGTAGCGACCCCTTCAGACGAGACCACATGACCCAAATACTTTACCTTCCTCTGAAAAAATGAACATTTCCCCAATTTAGCTTTTAATCCCTCCCGCTGCAAACGATTCAGGACCACCTCCATCCGAGAGAGATGTTGATCTACTGAGGCCGAAAACACAACTATATCATCGAGGTACAAAAGGAGAGACTGTCCCTGTTGGTCACCAAACAGTCTTTGCATCAAACGCTGGAAGGTGCTAGGAGCGTTACACAGCCCAAAGGGCATCCTGTTCCAATCAAACAAGCCAAATGGAGTACAGAAGGCCGTTTTGTATCTATCCCCCTCCGTAACAGGTACCTGGTTGTACCCACTGGCGAGGTCCATGGTAGAAAACCATTGGGCACCCGTCAGTGAGTCCAAGGTCTCCTCGATACGAGGTAACGGAAAAGCATCCTTCCTGGTGCTCGCATTCAGACGGCGGTAGTCGACGCACAAGCGCAGACTACCGTCCTTCTTTCTCACGAGCACGATAGGTGATGCATAGGGACTACTACTCTCCCTAATTATTTGTGCCTCAAGGAGCTGATTTATGTGTGCTTTCACTACCTCATACTCGGACGGAGGTATCCGCCGATGTCGCTGCCTAATGGGAGTATGATCTACAAGGGGTATGTCGTGAGACCTGTGCACCCAAGATCCCCCTCATATGTGGAAAACACAGACTCATAATTCAACAGCAAGGCCCGAACTTTCACCTGGTCTGCCATTGGCAGTACAGACAGATCAAGGGAATCAATCTGATCCCGCACCGGAGTAACTCGAGCCGCTTGTACGCTTGCTGACACTGCCACTGGCTGAACCTCGCTAACCTCAGAAGGCAAACTCACCACATCCACGCATCTTAACGCACCAATAGTAACTCGTGGATACAGAACGATATCAGTGGTACCGACATTTACTACCGGTATATATACTGTTCCTCGAACCACTCTCACCAAAGCAGGGGATGCTAACAAACCTGCCGGGAGACCTACCTCTGGTGGTTCGAATAAGACTATCCCACTGGAATACCGGGTGGAAAAGGTAGCAGCTACTAGCTTTAATGTCCCCCCGGGAATACGATTCACATGGCGACCTCGTACCCTGACTTGACCCCTGACAGTTACGACCGGCTTAATGTCTGCCTGATGACAGTGTTGCAGTGCCTGTGAAATAAATGAAGGAGCCTGCGACACGGCCGGTAGCTCGAAGAGAGCGGAGCCATGCTGGCCAAAGAGCTCCCGGTAACAACGGCCCAAAACGTTCATCCCCAAAACCCCAGGGACTCGGCCGGCCAACCCACCAGGAGGGTCCCGGACCACCAAAACCCCACACCCCGAGAGCGACCGACCACAAAGTTCAATCTCTAACTCCAGGTAACCTATATACGGAATCGACAAACCGTTCGCTGCTCGTAATTGCAACCACTGGCAGGAAAGGAGTCGTTCTGGTCCCCAAGGTTTAAAATAAGTAGTAAAACAACTTTCTGTGACAGTCGTCACCATAGAGCCAGTGTCCACCAGACAAGACACAGGAACCCCTCCCATGTGGACGACGAGCTGCGGACAAGACGACACCAGACGAGCAAGTGAGTCTGGACTAATCAGGTGACTTGAGCCCCTCCCTTCCCCAACCGAGCAGTGGCTCAACCGCTCGGTGGGTATTAGTTTTCCGGCGGCTGGCCGGATGGAGCTGGTCCCCCTCCCCGGGGAGGACCTGCCGGCATGGTAGACTGAAACCGGGTAGCTCTACGCTCCCCCTCGCACTCTCTTGCGAAATGTCCCGGTTGGTTACACCGCCTGCAAATAATATGACTAAATCGCTGTACTCCACCCCCCAGTTGAGTTCTCTGAATATGGGCTAAACTTTGAGTAAGTTGATTCAATTGTTGTTGTTGCATTTTCATCATCTCCTTTAATTCACGCAACTCGGATGACCCTCCTGGAATGTTACCGCCAGGCTGCGACTGTCCATGCACCCCATATTGTATACAGTGGGCCGTTGGAACAGAATAGCTACGTCCCCTTGCACCCCCGGGGGTCCCCTCTCGCTCCCAACGAATTGCCTCACTACGCACTTCAAGCAACGTACTATCGGGGCTACGTCGAACTAACTGTTTTAACTCACGTCTAAGTGTACTATCGCTAACATTTTCAACGAACTGATCTCGTAATAAGGCCCCAGTATTGGGCATTTCATGTGGCGCCTGTTCTTTAACCTTCTCCCATAAGCTCATCAGGGCCAGGGAGAATTCCACAAGGGTCTCCCCTTCCTGCTGTCGCCTAGAGAAAAACAGTTCCTGTAACGCTACATATGATCGCGTACAACCATACAATTCGCGCAATGCTGCGATGATTTGGTCTGGATCTCGCCGCTCTACCCCCGAACGATAACGAAGCTCTTCGCGTGCCTCGCCCTCCAAATGATCGATCAAAAAGAAGGCTTGGTCAACGGTAGACATATGACGTGCCCTCATACAAGCACGTGCCTCCTCTAACCATTCATTAATATCAATGCCGGTCCTACCATTAAATTTTGGGCACTTATGATCCCTCGGAATAAACACAAATCGCTCGAGTGGGCCGGTATCAGGAAGTAAAACACTACCTGCTGAAGTCGGTGCCGCAGTAGACGGATTACTAGCTGAAGCATTCGGGGCTGGGAGCCCGGCTGATGTCCCCTGGCGCAACTGCTCATTATCAGTCCGCAGCTGGGCCACCAGTGCCCGCAGCTCCTGCAATTCTTCCTCCATACCACAGGATTACCTGAATGGGCCGAGACCAAATCCCAAAAAAATAATGGCTACACCACCCGAGCACTACTGGCCGCACAGGGTCGCGAAAAGGGAACCCCCGAGTCAACAGGAAGCAACGTATCCTAACAGGCTGAAAGAGGCTATTTATGGCCAATCGGAAATGACGTGTCCCAATACTTAAAGGGAAATGTACGGCGGAAATCTCTGGCTTAATTTATATAAGTGGGCAGCGGGGAAAGGAGAGCATTCGGTCACATAAAGATAGCACATTGTTCTAAAACCTTTAGGTGCTATAAAATGTTATTGTTCTATCGCATTAAAAGTAATGTAGAACCTAGATAAAATATAACTGACAGTACCAAGCAAACATTTGGACGTTTGATGACCGTTGAAAAGATGTCTCTCCGACACGTCCTGTCATGGTTGAAAAATAGTTCCAAAATGAAAGTTGAATGGTCATATCTGAATGAATATTTAAGAAAATGTTCTGTGTTAAAGATTTATGCCATCCTATTGCAACTATTTTTGGCCAGGGACACGACGTTGCCGCCTGACCAATGTTTGCTGGGTAGCTACATTTACATGGATGTCTTGAGTTTCAGTCGGAATTAATTCATTCCAATTGATGAATCCAAACGTAGTGTTTACATGAACGCTATACACCGATTAGACATAACATTATGACCACTGACAGGTGAAGTGAATAACACTGATTATCTCTTCATCACGGCACCTGCCACGGCAGCAAGTGAATATTTTGTCCTCAAAGTTGATGTGTTAGAAGCAGGAAAAATGGGCAAGTGTAAGGATTTGAGCGAGTTTGACAAGGGCCAAATTGTGATGCTAGACGACTGAGTCAGAGCATGTCCAAAACTGAAGCTCTTTTGGGGTGTTCCCGGTCTACAGTGGTCAGTATCTATCTAAAGTGGTCCAAGGAATGAACAGTGGTGAACCGGCGACAGAGTCATGGGCGGCCAAGGCTCATTGATGCACATGGGCGAAGGCTGGCCTGTGTGGTCTGATCAAAAAGACGAGCTACTGTCGCTCAAATTGCTCAAGAAGTTAATGCTGGTTCTGATAAAAAGTGGAGGCCTCACCTCGCAACTTACAGGACTTGAAGGATCTGCTGCTAACATCTTGGTGCTAGGTACCACAACACACCTTCAGGGTCTAGTGGAGTCCATGCCTCGATGGGTCAGGCCAGCAAAAGGGGGCCGACACAATATTAGGTCATAATGTTATGCCTGATAAGTGTATAAAGTGATTGACAGTTGATTTTTTGACATGCGCACACTGCACAAATATAATTTCCCACTGTTTGCACATACAAACCATTATCATATATTGCTTCTTTTATTTTAAAGAGCAGACTTAATATGTATCTATTTCCTTCTCCTTATTAGATGACGAGCACATCCAACGTTGTGCCGTTCTGCTTATATTTATCAAGCAGTAAAAATGCCCCTTCACACGTCCCAAACGAAACATGAACTGGTGGGACGTTGTCCTGCTCCACTTGAAAGACGATGAGTAGAAGGAGGATTTTAGAATGACTCAACAGTCATTTATGGCACTTCATTCAACAACAACAACAGCTCATTCCACGCATTACACAATTTCTACGTCATTGCACTTGCACAGTAGTTTCCATTTTTTGGTTTCAATTCAATCAAGTATTTACATCTCGATCAAATTAGAAAATGTTTAAACGACCCCTTACAATCAGGATTAAATTTTAATCGGATTTGACCAATTCATTACGACTGACATGGTTACATGTGACTTTTTTTATTCCGACTGTGCTACTGGTCTGGTTACAATCAGATTATAAGGGTCCATTGTAAACGCAGCTAGTGTTAATAAAAGCAAACATAAGATAAAAACACATTTTCTGAAGCAAGTAAGCAACCATGCTATTTTATAACTGGCTTTTGAAATTCTTTTATTGAGTGTTTCACAGGAGCTCTGCAGTGCAACGCTGTACCAGGTGTGCTAATGAGCAAGTTTCCTACATCAAAAAAGCCATATATATGGATCTGATTATGTGATGCAATCGTCAAAATGTATTATTTTACAAATAATGCATTATAGTTTTGATGTCATAACAGTATCGTGCAATGAACCAAGCAAAAATTAGTCTTGATTAGTCTGCTCTCAGCCTCAGAACGTTGACTGAGCGTCTGATGCGTATGGCACACTTATCTGGAAACACTTCTGGAGTTTCGAAGTCATCCTTTGATTGGTTGAATTCTACAGGATGTCTGCGAGACGTGTGTCTCGTTCTTTAACTGTCTGTCTAGAAACGAATGGCGTGACGCCAAACTCCCTCTTGAAAGTAGAACGCCGTCATGCTTACAACTGTAACAATGAGCGCTTATCAACTAAAGGCTGGATTTTCAAAAGTATGTGAAGTTTACAGCTCCATTGTTGCAGTAAACATGAACAACATTCTTGAATGAATCATTTATAGATGCACGCCAGTCTGTTATTGCAGGGACATCGACTTTACATTTGCATGCTCCTAAACATGATGCAGAACAAAATTAACTGTGATTAGTTGCGTTACATATCAGTCAAATGTCCTCTTGGGCAGTCCTCGACCAATAAAAACTGCAATAGAGTCTGGACCTTCTGCTGTCAGTCTGAAGGTCTGGCTATGCGAGACTAGTCTGCCTCTGTAATTATAATTTGTGTAAAAAGGAACAAAAGTTATTGGTGTTTTACTGTCATCAATGTTAATTTCAGCTGGAAACGGCAGGTAATTGTGTGTACATTTTTGCAAAAATGTGGGTAGAAACCTTTCCAATGAGCCTATGTTCATAACATTTTTGAAAAACCATGGTAATAAGAAAGAAAATCTGCAAAAAAAAAAAAACGAAACATAGTTACACCAGTTGTATTATACTTGCTGGAAAAAAAATAATGTTTGGCTGCAGTAATTAGAAAAACATTCTGGAGGGAGTGTTGGCATGTTGCTAAGCTAACATAATAGTTAAGTATAAAAATGCACAGCATGCACAATTATTGGGTAAATTCAACAGTTTTAACTACACTGAAATGTGTCTGTCACATAGTCTGCCATATTGGATTTACAGTATATTTTCACTGATTCTGGGATTGTTTTTCTGTGAAGGATAAATGTGATACTGTCTTATTTGGCTAACACAAGCTGCCTACCCTTTGGAAAAGTGGCATTGAGAGTGTATCTATGTTTTCTTAAAATGCTGCTAGCAGCTGACTAGGATTTGGAACAGAGCAAGACTATCTGCAACCACACACTACACGATTCCAGTCTTTTCTTTCTGATTCACAAAAACTGAAAAACATCAAAAATATTTATGGAGTCATTTTACAGCTCCTCCTATCTTGTCTAGTTCCGCAGTGCTTTCTCCTGTGGCCTACGATAACATTTAACAGCTGACCTTATCTCCGGGTGCAATCGTCTTCCTCCTTCCCACACACATGTAATGACCACATTTCATGTCCTGATTAGAGATGACTATCTCATGGACATTATGTAGCTGCAGCAATGCTGATGACTCCATGGTGATCCAAAACTGCATTGAGAATTGTGTCACGGCTGCTCTAAGGTCATCAGTACATCTCAAACATCAGAAAACCTTTAAAGCTGAATTCATCTCCGGTGAGCCTTTTGTACCAGTGACATAAGCAGCGAGCTGTTTGTTTCCTGGATACTAGATAATGGGTGTCAATGAATTCACAGTTAAACTGCTGTTAATTGCCTGGAGGCCGTTATTTATTTATTTATTTTTTAAAATTTTGACATCTAGATGGTAAAGCCACTGCTTTGGTTTTACTGCCGTGTCCCATCAAACAATGTCTGTCAGAAACATGGTCAATGGACCATGAAACACAGGTCACACAGTCACACTGAGTGGGTTTTATGACAGAGCTGATGGTTGTTTAGTGCTGAGCTGGGTCACTATCCACTTCTATTATATTCGCCTACTGTACATCTTCAAATAAAAAAGCTGATTTGCCAGGAAAAGCTCACCTCAAACAATGACCATGATTCCGTCCAGGGCCTGTCCAGGGAAAAGTGACAACAACGGCGGAAAAGGTCCTTGCTGAGGCTGCACAAATACAAACAACTCAGAAATGTGCAGGACATTTTTAAACTTGCTCAAACGAGTAAGGTTCATGGCCTATTTTCCCCCAGTGGACCATGAACACATTAATTATTTTGAGTTTCAGGGCCACTGTAGCTATAATATCTCATGAGAAAAGCTTCCCACCCCCTGCTGCCTCAAACCGAAAAACTTCAGGGCAGCCAAGGCGCTATGCTTTTAGCAGAGCCAGAATACTAATAACCCACAGTGTTTTGACTTGCAGACCCTTATCAGTCCAGTGTCCCCATTACTCAAGCCACATGCCAAAAATGTACAAACGCCAAATACAGGCACCAGATTGGGTTCACCACACTTCCTCTATCTAGACACATTGAATAAAATAATATTCAGAGCTGAGAACAACTAAATTATAACTGTAAGGCATATATATGGCACTAAAAATGGGAGTTCATGGGAGTTTATATAGAAAGCTGCAGTGATGATGTATTTTTGTAGGAGAACCTAGAAATGAGCATCACTCCGGTTCCCTCAACAAAATCCCATTAGGATTTTTTCATTAGGTTTTTCGATTATTGCAAAAGCTCTGAGACCAAAAAAACTTTATGATTCTTATGCATAGTTCATCAAGATAATCTTCACAAATGAACACAACTTTTATGAATTCTGAAGCCTAAATCACCAGAAGTAAAAAGATAAAGTCATGCTATAAATGAGCTACACAGTGGTTTAATGACTAAGCTTCTGACTGACCAAACTGGTTCAATCTTGATTTAAAATGTACAAGCTGGTAAGTTTACATTAAAATAGTTTGCACGTAGAAATACAACGAGTTGTGAACGGGCTGTGAAAGTGTACTAGTGAGATGGGTTTTCCTTTTTGGCATAAAGATGTTAAATGTTCCAATCTATGCAGTGCCAAAACACAAAAGCTTAAATTACTATTGCTAAAAAAAACTATTACTAATGTGTTTTATGTTGTGGAATAAAACGTGAAAATATCTTAAGCCTGTGTTATAAACACAGACCTTATTTCAGGCCTTTAACCAAAAACTTACCGACTTCAGGACGATGAACCGAATGTGCTAAAATACTAATTTCCAGGTTTTAAGACTCATTCTTGCTATTACTTTCAGAAAAAATATATCCTCTTATGTATGTTACCGGCAATGTGTGAAATCCGGCATTGTATAGAATGCCCAGTGAATATGAATATGAAATGAAGTTTGTAGGCAAAGTTTGAAATGGTTTATATTTCACACATTTCCTAGGCATTCTATACTATCCCAAAGGGCCAGCCGGCAGAGTATAGAATACTCCTGTTACTCATGCTTGGGTCTTTATTCGGCGGTGGTGTGCCGGTAGCGAAACACGTGTTTCCACTCCCGCCACAGAGGCTTGCCCCTATTGTTCCCGGACGGTTGCTGTGTCACGATGTCGGAACAGTAAGAAAGTGTAGTGCCATTCAAAACGCAATTCTAGCTTCCTTGCTGCAACAAGTAGCTAACAGTAAGACAACAAGTAGTAAGAATGTCCTTTACTTTATGTCGTAGTTCTTTGTTCATTTTCAAAAACATGTTAGATGCCAATAAAGGTGTGTTTTGATGCCTCTAGTGTACTTTTCATTCTGTATAATACCTTGGTAATGTATAGAATGCCTAGAAAAAAGTATGCAACATCATCACCAAAACCAGACATTTCATACTTTGCCTACAAACTTCAGGCATTCTATATATTCCCAAGGCATACAATACCTGCTTTTCACACATTGCCGGTAACACATACACTATTTGATATAATAATAGGACAAATTAATGTAGAAAGAGAATGTGACAAGTACTTGTACTGTGACATGTACAAGACTAAAACTAATAGTTGGAAATTGAAAAAAGCTTATGTGTTTATGTGGATTTTCAGAGCTACAAAACAGTCATAATTAATTTAGTCTTTTATGAATGTATTTGGTTTGTGACAGGGCAGGTGAATCAACAATGAGGTCTGCTTTCGACAAAAAGATTCAAACAGACTGTGGTGACAGTCATTGAACACATCTAGACAGCAGAAGAAGAAAAAAATGCTGTGTCAATACAGCTGCTTTAATACTTTCCTGCTAGCCTTCACCCAAGACAGTCATTTAGCAGATGGCAGCCTTGATCAGTTTTTGGTGAAAACCACCTTTTCATAGTTTAAACTTAAAAATCTGATTGGACAAGACTAGCTTGAAACCATTACATAACAAAGCCCTAACCAGTCTATAGTTTACAGGCTCGCAGTGAGCTAAGATATCATAAATCCTCTGCCCCGCCTTATATGCCGGTATTGCAGTAACATAGACTTTGAGGGTAGAGGGAGACAGCCTGCAGGAAGGAAAGAACAGATGCGATCGAACATCTTCGGGGGTCTTCTCGGGGAGAAGAACACCACTCGACTTCAAAGCAAAAGCCTGTCTTGTAGACAGTGCTCGTGCCGAAGTGATGGTGTTAACTACCTCTTGGGTAAGTCACTTAGAACCTCGACGTCTCATCTAGAGACCAGACATGAAGTTTCCAGAGTTTTGGATGCGGGTGCCACAGGGTGTCCCGTCTCTGAGTCGCATTAGCTCTGGGAACCGGTTGGGCCAGTACGGCGCCACCAACAGGACCTGCTCCTCGTCATCCCTGACTTTGCACTTGGTTTGTGCAAGTAGGCTCACTAGGGGAAACGCATATTTGCGCAGGCCCCTGGGGCCAGCTGTGCGCGAGTGCATCCGTGCCGAGTGTTCCCTCGGTCAGCAAATAAAACCACCGGCAGTGGGACGTCTCGGGAGAATGGTGACTCCACCCGCTGGTGGTCCAGGTGATCTGGAGACAGTTTGGGGAGGCACAGGTTGACCTGTTTGCCTCCTCAAACTGTCTCCAGATCACCTGGGCCACCTGGGGGAGGAGTCGCCATTCTCCCGTGAGCGCAGCTCGTCGGCCACTCGGTTGAGCACAATGCAGGTGCGGGCACGTCCAAACCCCTGACACTGCATGCCCGTTGTACGTGCCCCCCCAGCCCATGGCAGATGCATCCGTGAAAACCACAGCATGCCTGGACAAACAAGGAGTTTGACCACAGGCCGAAGGTTTGGCGACAGGCCGGTGTGATACTCATCCGGTGAGTGCTGCGCTGCCACGCCCATGTCGGGACTCGGCCGTGAAGCCAATGCTGAAGTGGTCTACTTAGACCGAACGGTATTACTGCCGCCGCAGCCGCCATATGCCCCAGGAGCCTCTGAAATTGTTTCAGTGGGACCGCCGTCCTGCTCTTCAGTGCCTGGACTCCGAGATAGTCATGTTCCCGCAGTGAGAACCTGAATCATCCACCCTGGTAACCATCCCTCTGTGACAGATAAGCACTGCATTAGAATATCAGAAACACACAAATAGAATATCATCTTGAAAAAAATGCAAGCTCTATCTGTGAAGCTCTTTTAGAAGGACGCTCTCCTTGGTACTGAAGTACGCAGGGGGAACGGTTGCTGCAGCCTGACATGCGCACTCTCTCACACGAAGGCACTCTCTTACCAGGCGTAAGAACAGCTTTTTAGCACTCTCCACCTAGCACACCGAACCAGCTGTGAGAACAGCCTTTGTGTTTGCTCTTACAAACAAAACAGAGAAACAGTACAAGTACCATGCAACCCGCTGCTGTGCTGTCACACCAACACCGACCGAAGAGATCCACTTCCAAAAGGCAGGCTTAGTCAGTTCCACTGCTTTGAAGAGAGTGATTTCAGGACGAACCATCCACCACTAGGCTCTGAAGCAAAAAGCTGATTTGATGCAAGCACCTGTGCCTAATTTATACCCACGATGTGTGGCATGAACAGCTCAGGTTTTTAATAGAGAATGAAAATAATCAAAACTCAATTTTGATAATTTGCTCATTGTGACTTATTTTGCCAGCACGGGTCACATATATATTCGTCAAAAATACATAGTGGTGCATATGAAACCTATGAAGTGATCAGAATGTAATGAAATTCATTGGGACACACTTAGGACACACTTATGATGATGGACCCTGACGTGCACGAATGTAGCCTGGCAGGTGCTGTGTGTTGTCTGTGCTGTTTGTCTAAACCACCTTAGCCCAAATTTTTACTACATCACTGGATTATAGTTCCATACATCATGGCACTGTTATTGCTGTCTGTGCAACATCGCTTTAACAAAGAAAACACCTGTGTTGGCAGTAGCCAACACCTGCTGTACTCCAAAGTTAACATCAATGGATACGCAAAGATGTCTTCCACATTGCGTGAAATGCCATCTAACCCACGCCATGGGCTCGTTCAACTCACCGTATTATTACTTCTTGCTGGTGATGTAGAATGCAATCCCGGACCGCAACCAACAGCGAAAACACAAACCGGCGTCTTTCAATGCGCCCTGTTTGCAACTCTCCTCAACAATCTGCTCGTTGCTAGGCCTGGACTACCATTGCCCTACACTCCCCTGGCGCTGCAAGGGCAGCCCCTGTTCGCTATTCGATCAATGGCCTGTTTACTTACCCCCTGTGCTGCCGGTCGCTCGGTTGGGGGCCTTTGTTGGCGGCTGTTCAATGGAGTCCGCTTGGATGGCGCCGTCGGTGGCCACCGGCCCGGAGCGTCTACAGCTGAGGGCTATGTCTAACTCGACAAATTCCAGCGGCAGTGTTATGGAGGTCATATCGTTGCAAGAGCGAAATATTAACATCTCCATTGGTGAGTCCCGAAATATACCGGATCGTCATGGTGTAGGTCTAACATTGACTATGCGCTCAATTAGATCTAGGAATCCCGTGATAAAAAAATACGGCATCAAAACGTTTTTCCAAACGCTCAATCAGGCACGAACTGTTTGGGACCCTCAATGCAAAGCCGTTCGGAGTATGGCAACCAAACGCGAACAACTGGAAAACTTACTTGTAAATTCTAATATTGATTTTCTTGGACTGACAGAGACTTGGTTAACTCGTTCCTCGAGGCCCTTATTCTCATGCCAGGATATGATGTTTTAAGGAAAGACGGAGACCATGGGAGGGGAGGGGGAGTTTTATTATATGTGAAAAGTACTGTTAAATGCAAACAAATTGAATGGCATAGGGAAACTGATATTGAATGTGTTGGTGTCAACATTTCACTCTCAGCTGAAATGGAATTTAGTTTAATCTGTCAATAACGAAAACCCTCAACAAAGCTTGAGTTCTATGATCAATTAAAAAACCTCCTTCCTAGTTTGGATTTTAACAAATAGGTTATATTGATGGGGGACTTGATAAGGGGAGAGTGATAAGGGTGGAAGAAAAAAGCTTAAAAATAGAACAGACTATAAAAAAAAAAATACAGACTATTTTAATCTTACACAGTTAATTGAACAACCTACAAGGATAACTAATTGGTCTGAAACTAAAATAGATGTATTGTTCACAAATAGACCGGAAATAATTACTAATGACAGGGTGTTTGAAAGCGCTTATTGTTAATGATATCATTACAGATAATAATTTAGATGTGCTGTGTTTGACAGAAACCTGGCTAAATCCTGACGACTACATTACTTTAAATGAGTCCACCCCCCAAGATTATTGTTATAAACATGAGCCGCGTTTGAAAGGTAAAGGGGGAGGGGTTGCTGTAATTTATAATAATATCTTCAGTATTACTCAGAAGTCTAGTTTCAAATATAATTCCTTCAAAGTTTTGGTGCTTTATGTAACGTTATGTAGTGTACATGATAAACCCTGTTTAACATTTATGTTAGCTACTGTATACAGGCCACCAGGGCATAATACAGACTTTATCAAAGAATTTGCTGATTTTCTATCAGAGTTAGTACTGGCCGTAGATAAATTACTAATTGTTGGTGATTTTAATATCCATGTAGACAACGAAAAAGATGCATTGGGATTAGCATTTAAAGACATTCTAAACTCTATTGGAGTTAGGCAACACGTGTCAGGACCCACTCATCGTCATAATCATGCTTTAGACCTAATATTGTCACATGGAATAAATGTTGATACCGTTGAAATTCTGCAGCAGAGCGATGACATCTCAGATCATTACCTAGTATCATGTATACTTAATTTAGCTAAGGCTGCAAAGCCGTCCCCTCGCTTCAAAAATGGCAGGACAATCACTGCCGCCACTAAAGATTGCTTTTTAAATAATCTTCCTCATCAGTATCATCTCCTCAGCATCCCAGATAGCTTAGAAGAACTCGATGTTGCAACAGAAACTATTGACTCTCTCTTTTCTAGTACTTTAGACACAGTTGCTCCCCTGCGCTTAAAGAAGATTAAAGAAAATAGTCCAACGCCGTGGTACAACGAGCACTCTCGGGCCCTTAAAACAGCAGCCAGAAAAATGGAGCGCAGCTGGAAGAAAACAAAACTAGAGGTCTTTCGTACTTCGTGGAAAGAGCACATGATCGCATACAGAAAGGCCGTAAAAACTGCTAGATCTGCTTATTTCTCGACTCTCTTGGAAGAAAACAAACATAACCCTAGGTATTTATTCGATACAGTGGCTAAATTAACCAAAAATAAAGCTTTATCTTCTGGTGTTTGTAAACAGCACAGCAGTAATGACTTTATGAACTTCTTTTCATGTAAGATTGATAATATTAGGAAGAAAATTTTAACCATGCAGCCGTCTACTACAGTATCACATCAGACAGAGCATTGTAGTGTCACTGAGGAAAAATTACACTCATTACTGCTATAGGAGAAGACGAATTGGCTAAACTCGTTAAATCATCAAAATCAACAAAATGTATGCTCGACCCTATACCGACTAGGCTATTAAAAGAGATGCTACCAGAGGTCATAGATCCTCTTCTTAATATCATTAATTTATCTTTGTCATTAGGATATGTACCGAAAACTTTTAAGTTGGCTATTATTAAACCACTTATTAAAAAACCGCAACTTGATCCTACAGAATTAGTCAATTATAGACCAATCTCAAATCTACCCTTTCTGTCAAAAAATACTTGAAAAGGCAGTGTCTTTACAATTATGTTGCTTTTTAGAAAGAAATGGTATCTGTGAGGATTTCCAGTCAGGATTTAGACCGTATCATAGTACTGAGACAGCTCTCATCAGAGTTACAAATGATTTACTCTTATCATCCGATCGTGGCTGTATCTCTCTATTAGTGTTACTCGATCTTAGCGCTGCATTTGATACTATCGACCACAAAATTCTTTTGAATAGACTCGAAAATGATGTAGGTATTAGTGGAATTGCTTTGTCATGGTTTAAATCATACCTATGTGACCGTTATCAGTTTGTAGCAGTAAATGAAGAGATGTCACACCGATCACAAGTTCAGTATGGAGTACCGCAGGGCTCAATGCCAGGACCGCTGCTCTTCTCCCTGTACATGCTACCACTGGGAGATATCATTAGGAAGCATGGCGTTAGTTTTTATTGTTATGCTGATGATACTCAGCTTTATATTTCTTCACGCCCTGAAGAAACTTACCAATTCACAAGATTAACGGAATGCATAGCTGATATAAAACATTGGATGACCAGTAATTTCCTGCAACTCAATAAAAAAAAACTGAATTTTTAATTATTGGACAAAAAAGTTCCACAAGTAGTAACATAGAATACTGTCTAACACTTGATGGCTGCTCTGTCAAGTCCTCGGGGTCAGTGAGGAACCTGGTGTGCTCTTTGATACCAATCTTTCGTTTGAAAGCCACGTTTCTAGCATCTGTAAAACTGCATTCTACCATCTTAAAAATATATCTAAATTATGGCACATGCTCTCAATGCAAAATGCTGAACAGTTAGTTCATGCATTCATGACCTCAAGGTTAGATTATTGTAATGCTCTACTGGGTGGTTGCCCTGCTCGCTTAATAAACAAACTCCAGCTGGCCCAAAACGCAGCAGCTCGAGTTCTTACTTGAACCAGGAAGTATGACCATATTAGCCCAGTTCTGTCAACACTGCACTGGCTGCCTATTAAACATTGCATACATTTTAAAATCTTGCTTATTAAAAAAATGTATGCATTTGGCAGACGCTTTTATCCAAAGCGACTTACAGTGCCCTTATTACAGGGACAATCCCCCTGGAGCAACATGGAGTAAAGTGCCTTGCTCAAGGACACACTGGTGGTGACCGTTGGGATCGAACCAGCAGTCAGCCGGATCCGGGCCGTATCCAGATCAGATGGTGGACCTGCGCCCAGACATGACCAACGCAGGACCCTGAAGTGTCTGAGAGACCGTGTTAATTAGACTCCCCTGAAATTGCATCGTCGACACGGCATCCTCAATAAACCCGTCTCCGGCGTGTTGCCTCCGATCCTTCGAATATTCCGATCTATTATGACCTCTGACCTGTAAAGTTTCCAGAATAATAATCATACGCTGTTTGTTAATTGGCCAGAGGAGAACTGGCACCCCGACTGAGCCTGGTTTCTCCCAAGGTTTATTTTTCTCCATTAGGTCACCTGATGGGGTTTTGGTTTCCTTGCCACTGTTGCCTCTGGCTTGGCGTGCTCAGTTGATGACACTAAACGTTTCTAAATTTTTCAACTAAATATCGAAATAAATCTAATTATTAAACTAAATTAACCATATAAACTAAATTACTGCTCTAATTACTGATCTAAAGCCCACACTGTCACTGTATGATAATTGAAATGAACTGATGACATTTTTTCTCCACAATGGCTAGACGGCTGAATGAAATTATGCTGCATTATTTTCCTGTTTAACACTGTAAAGCTGCTTTGAAACAATCAGCATTGTTAAAAGCACTATATAAATAAAGTTGACTTGACTTGACAGCCATCTTATAAACGTATACATACTGGGGACTATATTCTCAGAAGGCAGGCACTGCTCTCTTCTGGGGTGTGATTTGCTCGCAGCACCTGAGAAGCCCCACGGTGAGGAGCAGAGAGTTCGCTCAGAGTTGGAGTAATAGAGTCAGCAATTACTAGATAGTTTACAATCATGGGTGTTTGCTGTATTGTAAAGAACTGAGACAATAAACAGGGGAGACCAGGTAATACCATGATATTTCATAGAATTCCAATCCAAAACACTGACCTGATGAATCGATGGCTGCTTGCTCTGGATATAGATCCAAAGACACCTGTAGCCATCAACAAGCACCATCGCGTTTGCTCTGAACATTTCACAGAGGACGACTATTTTGAAAAAATGGAATTTGCCACACGGACCATGAAATGTGTGCTGAAGGATGCGGCCATCCCATCGATAGTACAGACGGGATCACCCGCGGCTGTGGTAAGTGTTCCGTTATGTTTTTAGATGACTAGCCTACTGTAACCAACAGTACCATTAGCTAGATCTAATGTAACGTTTGTGAAACTGTTACATGAACAGGGTGGTCACTACTCTATTGCAGTTTTTCCTGTGCTCCATGTATTGTGTTGTCACGAACGTGCTCTGTCACAGTAACAAATGAGCGGTGCTAGAGGTAATTCTCTGGACTGTAGCATTTACCTCGCTAATGAATTGGAGGGGGGACGGGCAGTTTTAATTTTTGTCTGTGGGTTCATTGTGCAAAAACAGCTACCTAGTCACGCTGGTTTTGTTGACGGAAGTAACAACGCTGCTTCTCAGGTGCTGCTAGCAAATCACTCCCCAGAAGTAGAGCAGTGCTGCGCCTTCTGAGAATATAGTCCCCAGTATGTATACGTTTATAAGATGGCTGTGTCTCATGTAACCTTGTTATTTGTACACGCTGTGACTATACACATCACCACATGTAAATAGGAAAATGTTGGCGCTATTTTGTCACTTATTGAGCAGTAGGCTAGCTGGAGCCATATACGTCCTGTCTTTGTGCTAAGCTAGGCTAGCGGGGGGGTGCGTCAGACAGAGTTATGGCAGGCACGGAGATGAGAATGGTATGTATGGACTTATCTAACTCTGGGGAATACAGTTAATAAGCCAAAGTCCCAAAAAGTTGGCGTGTTTCTTTAAAACAGTGGCTTCTAGAAAACCAGACATGTACACACTTTTAATTGTCACACATTTATAACCCATACACTTTCACTGTTAAAGGAAATGTATGTAAGATTGTGGCCAAAACTGGTACTGCAATCACTTTCAAATGACTGTAAGGGTGTACTCACACTAGCCAGTTTGAACCGTGCCCGAGTGCGTTTGACCACCAAAGCGCGGTTCGTTTGACTAGTGTGAGTGATCCGAACCGTGCTCGGGCGCGGCTCGATTAGCCGGCCCTGGCCCGCTTGGAAGAGGTGGGCCAGAGCACGGTTCAGTTGGACTCGGGCGCGGTTCGCATGCAGTGTGAGCGCTAACCGTGCTGGAGCACGGAACAGCTGCGCGCTACTATCAACATTACAACAGCAAACACCAAACTATTACTACTTGGATACACTTTTCAATTAATTCAATAATATTTAGGTTTATAATGGTTCTGGTTTTCACCTTATTGATGAACATGAATTGAAGTTTGCGGGTAAAGCTGCAAATTCCTCCGTCAAAGTCAGCTGCCTCCGTAATAATCTTCTGATATGTGCAGTGCAATCAAGTGAAAATCGCTGCGCGGCATAAATTATAAATGTATTAGGCAGTCTATTAGCGAAAGCGCTTTTCTTCCTGTCTTCTTCAAAACAAAAAGTCGCATCGTGAATGACTTAAGCGTGCTCCGGCCCGGTACGTTAAGTGCAATGTGAGTGCAGGCCAGCGGGGGAGTGGGGAGGGGGGACAATCGCGCTCGAGCACGGTACAAGGCAATCGTGCCTGGTGTGAGTACACCCTAAAGGTGCATCCCCTCTCCCCCTCCCCCCTGACTCGAGGTTGCCAGATAGGCTGCAGGATCCAGCAGGAACGTAGGCTGCTACAAGGAGCTTCCAATGGCAAGTGACGAGTCCTACACAGCAAGTATTTTTTTTCATTGTCACAACGTTTTTCTGATTCATAACGAGGTCTTTTAGGTTTCGTAAAGTTTTTTTATCCAAAAAGTTTGCATCTGCAGCTGTGGTAACTAGAGCAGTGCTGGCAACCCGGATGCCGAAACACTACTGACTTTGTTACTGGTAGATAGGTGGAGGGTGGGGCTTCAGGCCAAAACACAAAATGTCAACATCAACATCAGTTGAGGGCTGCAACTTCACTTTTAAAATGACAATATCCTGGCCGGACTACTGTTGTCAGTGATATAAGTATTTGAAATTAACATGGTTTCTTAAGGTGGTGGGGAGGATGGCGGTGAATTGGAGCGTCAGCATCTGCGAACTCAGACATGAGTAAGTACCGATCTTTTATACCCAAGTATTAGAATGTGATTGGATAGATAAAAAAGTTGAAGTGACGTGACAATTAAGTCTTCCCAGCAGAACTTATGCTAAAGCTTTCATTTATTTCTACTAATTCTGGCACATTTACATGGTGTATTTTTATTCAACAATGTTCATGAATATGCATGGTCCCTATCAAATAAACCAATAAATACAAAAATGTAATAAAAAGAAATTGCTACTATCTTGGAGGAGAAAATAAAAGGTGTTGGACAAGTAGCAACAATCCTGATAAAAAAAAGTGTTACTTTGTAAAAATAGAAGCTAAGAATGTATGATCCCTTGGCACTCCGACATGTTCATGGATTCTAATGATCCGTCAGTTTCATCCTAGAAATATCGAATGCAATTATTGCCTAAGCGTTTTAATAACAGTGTTTATTTTCAGAGCGCTGATACAAGATTAAGAACTTAACCTCATCAGAAGCTGTGGATTTGCAGCTTAATGAGGATTCTTGCCCCTTGAATCAATGGCAGATGGTGTGAGCAAGGTGCAGTTGAAATGCTTAGAAGTGTGTGATAACTTCAGAGAATCTATGCAAGGGTGGCACATTATTCTGGAGCTTTGTATGTGAGTATAAGGTGCACAATGCAAAGGGCGACAATCGTTCTCCTTTCATCATCGAGTCCCAGCAATATCATCGTAGAAGAGACTTATCACAGAGCCATAAAGTTTCATAAAGCCACAATAAATTATTTCCTTCTTATTTCAGCGGCCCTTATTTCCATAAACCATGCTTTTGCTTTCCCCTCTTGCCTTCCTCTACTGCTATAATGGCAGAAAGGGAGCAGAACATATTCAGGGTTCTGTTTTCATTCAGTGTTATTAGAAATTCAATTCTGTACAAATGACTTTGGAATATCACAGCAGTCGCTTTAGCTGTTCAGTGTGACCCATTTCCATGCTGCTAGTCATGCTCTGGGTGCTGTACCTGCGGATTCAGCTCAATGGTTACAATGGTTTTATTTAAAATGATCCCTGTAATACTCTTTCCATCTCTCAAGTCCACTCAATGTATATCTTAATGGTCAAGACAAAGTCAGATATGCTTGATCAAGGCTGGTGACAATAGAAAATTCAGAGTGGCACTGTGTTATATTAGTATTATTTGTACTAATATTTATTCCCGGTTTCACAGGCTGAAGCTATACTAAAATGCATATTTGAGCTGTTTTAACTGAAAGCAACTTGACCTGACATATCTTAACATATGTCAGTCCCATTGTTTTGTCTCAAGATGCACACCAGCATGTTTTTTTTTTTTTAAGACACATTTATAAAAGCTACTTTAATGTCCTAATGAACTGAGGTCTAATCCTGCCTTAATCTAAGCCCTCTCTTTATAAGCCCAGGTCTTTATCAAATCATCTTGAATTAGCTTTTATTTCCATATGGTAATTTTTCATTTAAATGTTAGTTTGTTTAGTAATTTTATGTGCTTTTGTCTTCATTTTTGTTTACATTTTTAATGTAGCTTTATTTTTTAGCAGTTTTAGTCATTTTAGTATTTCAACTTAAACATATTTTAATTCAGCTTTATTTCAATTAACAAAAATAGTTTTAATAGCTGTAGTTTACAACATCACTGAATACAACATATCTTAAAGAAACCTAAAAATCAGTTTCCGAACAGGGGTGCATTTCCCGTACAACGGCGTAACTCACTGCTTAACTACCATAGTACGATGCATCGTTGAAGAAATCAACTAGCTACTGACGTCTGTTTCCCGAAATCGCATTGTCGCAAATTTGTCGTTCAACCACGTTGGTTAATGATGTCATGCAGGTGGTGGAGTAGACTAATAACTTTTTTTAATGAATCGGTTTAAGTTTGAATTAATGCTAGATTTTTTTGCAATAAACTATGAAAATGGCATCTGAGGACTAATTCAAATTTTTCTCAGTTATTTTGCTTTATTTCCAGAATGAATCATTGGCTCGTCCTTACGTACTAGAGCACATACAGCATGCACATGCGCACTCTTTAAAGGTCCCATGGCATTACATTTTAATTTTATGAGGTTTTTTTAAGATTAATATGAGTTCCCCTTGCCCGTATATGGTCCCCAAGTGGCTAGAAATTTCGATAGATGTAAACCGAGTTCTGGGTATCCTGTTCTGCCTTTGAGACAATGAAAGCTCAGACGAGCCGATCTGGAATCTTCCCTGTATGCTGTCATACAGGGAAACTTTACCTCCCCTTCCTCTGCTTTGCCCGTCCAGATAATTAGGAGAAAATGGATTGTTTATTTTACTCGCAATGTCAGCACAGGCTTTTACGATATGGATTCAACAGCACCGCCACAAACAGTGAGTAAGTTCACACAGACTTTCTTTCTAAATCGTTTATGCATCCGTGAATCAAGCCGGTGACTAAACGATCAACTTCACATCGTTTCTCTTAGTGGCATGAAACAAATCTGTTATTAAAATTGTGATTAGATACTAGATTAGCGATCAAAGAACTCTCTTTATAATGTTCGGATCTGTCAATCACACATCGCGAGTTTATCTGCACACTTGCCCAAACTGCCATTATAACGAATGACGCTGTTATGCTGCACAGCGAAGCACTTACAAGGAAATTACTCTCATCTGACAGTAATTTTGAGCTAATTTAAACAAAGAAAGCTTCAGTGCGTCCTCGTGCAGTTTTTTACATTTAATATTCACAGATGCTTACAGAGTAAACTTAGCCTACTTACACACAGCGGTGGAATCCGTTTCTTTCAGAAATGAACAGCTTTTCATGGAAAATTATTCCAGGATTATTAAACGCGTCTCAAAACGATGTAGTTGAAGTAGGAATACAGTACTTGATGTGTTGGTTTGAGTTGATGTGTAATGTGATGTGTGGGCGTCGACTCCGGAGCCTCAGTATTTGAATCTCAGTAGAATGCGCGCTTCGTGGGCATGGTCGCATTAGTGTATAATGAGTCGCTCAGGAACGACTAACATCTCTCTGCTTTCAACCAGATTACATAAACACAGAATTTTTGTTTTTGATTTGGTTTACAGTTTTTAAAACCTGACATTTCAGCGTTTCTTTAGACATATGTCTCGTGTTTGTGAGACAAGTATTCACTTAGCTAGAGGTCATTTTCTGAAGACTATCTGAATGAACGTTTTTGACAGAGAGG
Source organism: Gobio gobio (assembly GCF_949357685.1). Classification (NCBI taxonomy): domain Eukaryota; kingdom Metazoa; phylum Chordata; class Actinopteri; order Cypriniformes; family Gobionidae; genus Gobio; species Gobio gobio. The sequence continues at coordinate 18,074,049 of NC_137102.1, read as the reverse complement.
CTGCAGATCGCGCATCATGTGTGTTTTCTTTATTTTGCAAAAAGCATAACAATTTGTTTTTATTGTGACTGTACACAAAAAAATAGAAACTTAACAGATTATAATGATGTATAACACTTGCCTGAATGACAAGAAACAACAGTTATTTGAGTCTCTTTGGCACTGATAAGAAAAAATCAGTGCGCGACCACCGACTCGAGAGGGTTAAATCTCTTGACAAACTACAAGACGTAAATTACATTTGTATGTATTCTAAATAAAAGATATAGATTTTACTGAATGTCAGCTTGCTTATTTTGCTCAAGATAAGGATTTATTTAGTCAACATATTATGCAAGCTATGCTTCTATGCAACTATGCTTCTAACCACAGGTTGAGAGCTGTCGTTCCAACCACGCAACTTTGCGATGCTGTTTGAGAACGTTTGTTGGAACTATGGTTTCAGGAAACACAGACTCATTGAACTATGTTGATAACGACGGAACTTGCGACCATAGTTAGCTAACGACGCTTTCAGGAAAAGCACCCCAGATCAACAGAAGCGCTACGTGTAAGGTCAGTAAAAAGTAGCTCATTAGCATGGCTTCAAATGATTGAAAAAAAATTGTCAATAAATAAAGGCTGATAAAATATTTATGTATTTGCATTTATGCATTTATATTATATTATACACTATTTCTAGTCATGTCATATTTATTTATATAGCATTTTTTACAATACAGATTGTTTCAAAGCAGCTTTACAGTGATAACAGGAAAATAAAGCAACAAAGTTTGTTTTGGCTGTACAGCAGCTATAGAAGAAAATAGTGTCATTGTCCATTATTCAGTGTTGATTCATTTCCATTGTAAAAATCATTAGTTATTAATTTAGTTAATTTATCTATACAGCAGGGATGACGTCATTACGCACACCCTTTTATCAGTAAAAGGCCATTTGGATGGAAACAGGCTGGAATATTAAGTGTCTCCGACTAAGCAAGCCAGAAGTTGACATTTTATCATTTATGCATTTGCCTTGCATTGTATTTGTTTTTGTATATCTCATACATAATTCACATCAATGCTACATTAGCAGTTTAGAAAAACAATCACTTGTACACAGCTAATCATTCATTTCATTGCACATCTCACATAGTGAGCAACTTCTTCTCCCAACTACAGTGTTTACCAGTCAGACAGAGAAAAATGCTTCACTGACCACAGCCTGTGTCTTGCCTGTCCTTTTAGGGTGGATTTCCCATGCACACTATAAATGAATCATTATCCTTACCATCTAAACATGGTCTTCTCCTAAACCTAAACAGTTTAAAGAGTTTTTGTCCATGCCACAGTCTATGGTTTGCTCACTGGGCATTGTGAAAAGTGCTTTACGAATAAAATTGACTTGACTTCACATGTACGTTAATTCCAAAGCTTGATTATTTGACTTCAGTGAGCAGTGCATTTGATGTGTGGATTTTTTTTCCTGATTCCTTTCATCACCTTGAACTTCAAACATGCATTAAGCACTTGAAAAGTGCTAAACAGGTCCAGGTAACAGTAGCAATTTAAATCTTAAGCGTGAAATTGATGTGTGTGCTCTCCTGTCTTCACAAAGGCTTATTAGTGGTGACGTGCTAAATCTGCTGTCACTCCCCTTTTTAATTTCCTGCCTCGCTGCACATCCCACAACAGCAGAAACGGCCCCTAATATGCCTATACTGTTCACAAAGTGGCATCAATAGCTGCTTCCGTAAGAAATAGAGGAGGGCGAGTCGAGAAAATGAGAGACTGCAACACTGCTTGTTGAAGACTCAATTTCCTGCTTTGGCAGTAATAAGAACTGGGGTTTTATAACTGCTACTTGCCTTTGCATGAATAGTTCTCCAATTAGGGGTCTGCTTTTTCTTAGTTTCCAATATATAAAGTCCCTCAGAATCCACAGCAATACAGTAAAGAATGAGGCTGAAAAGAGGGATAAACTTCACCTCCATCATATATAACAGGTAGTCTTTCATTTTGCACCTACAGTGACACTGTCAATCAAAGCAGAACAGTCATTAGTCATTAGGATCACTCCCTACTATGCTGAAAAGGGCAGCCAAGCAGCATGTTCAAAGCTTATTAGCTCTGACCTATGTAGTGTTGGTAATTCCATTACTTTTAGCGGTAACGCGCATGTAATTAACACATTTTTTTAATCAAGTAACGCAATTACAATTACTGAAATTTAAATGAGTGCGTATTCGCGTTACTCTCTTTTGTAAAAAATGAACGCTTGCAGACAAGAACCTCATTCTCGCTGTAATATTGTTGCCGCCCGTGCCACCATGTCTACTTTGTTTGGCCTTCCAAAAGAGGGGACAATTAGAAAACAGTGGCTAAGTTTTAGTTACAACACTGTTCCAGAACAGTACAACCCAAATATTCCACTGTGTGCTGCACATTTTTCAGAGGACTGTTTCTAGCGCCTGGGAGAGCACAGACCGTTTCTACGTCTTTGTCGTTTCTACGATAATAAATGCAAACTTACCAATCTGATACTTTCTGGTCCAGTCGCGCTATCAACGTTGATCGATCAGCTTGGTCATCTGCTGTTCCAAATATGGTAAGAAGCGTGACAGTTCTGTCAGACACATTAGGTATTCGGGCCAATCACAATGCACTGGAGAGATGAAAGATGAGAGAAGAGACTTGTTAGCCCATTTTAACATTTGTTGAGAATATCATCTCTTATCTCTATTTAGCTTTGCCTTATGAGGCATGTTTGTTAAACCATTTTGTTAAGCTTTTGTTAAATCACATATTCAATTATATGCAGCACCCCAAGGCACCTTTGTTTTCTCTTAATTAGTGTTAATACTGTAGGCCAGTCACTTTTATTTCATTGGGCCTAATGTGGTAAAAAAATAAAAATAAAAATAAAAAACACGGTTAAATGACTGAGACAGTTGTTATTTTGTTTCAACTATTAAAAGGGACTTTTGTACTACTGCTTGATTTGAAGGTCTGTTGCCCTGTTGATTACAAAAAATAGGTCTAAAAATTATGTTTATTGTGTTTGACTGTTCAGTACTGTTCATATTTACATTTAAAAAGCAGAAATAAAAGTAACTTAAAAGTTACTTTCCTTGTAAATAATTACTTTTGATATACAGTAATTGGTAAAGTAATTCAATTACTTTTAAAAGAAGTAACTAGTAACTGTAACTAATTACTAATTTTCAGTAACTTGCCCAACACTGGAGCTATGTCACCCTAACACTTCATTGCATACTAGTGAAAAGCTGTCACAGGGTGTTTTGGTGTTGGTTCATGTTTCATGTTTTAAGTTTGTCATGTTCACAGTCATGTTTTGTCTTGTCATGCACTTCCTGGTCTTGTCATGTGATTCCCATGCCCTCATGTGATCTTGTCGTGTTCTGTAATTGGTTCATTGTTTAATCACTGTTCACAGGTGTCACTTGTCTAGTAATTTGTCTCAGTGTATTTAGCCCTCATGTTTGCCATGCGTCCTTGTCTGTTATTGTGAATGTGTAACCCGCTGTGTTGGTGAGTGTATGTTTAGTCAAGTCAAGTCAAGTCTTTGTTTTGATTTATGTTAAGATTTAAGTTATAATAAACTGCAGTTGGGTTCAGCAACTTGCTTTCCAGTGGACTTCGTTACAAAGCTAAAATAGCCCAAATATTTCACATGAACAAATCTCAGCTGGTCTGATAAAAAACAGTGGAGAATTATGAGATAATTACTCACCTGCTTTACTAGCCATAAAATGGCTTCACTTGTTTCAACAGGAACAATATGCTGTACAATAGCTGCTACTCAAGAACAATTGCTTTGGAGTGTGGAATGGAAGCCTATAGTATGTGGTTTCCCATTGTAAAATCCTGATGAAACCACATTAGAAGCAATGTCTTCAATAAAAATGCATCAGACAATATTTCCTCCATTGTTCTAAGGTGTTTCAGAGCAGAGCAGTTGTGCAGCTGGCATTTACTCTACAGGCAGCTGACCTTTAACCCTGGTTTCATTACTCATGTATGCGCCCTCAACCTTGCTCTATGTCCAGGCTCTTTAAAGGACATGCTTCAAAGAGTTTGTCTTATACTGTTACTCTTTGATAATCCAAACTCACAAAGGATGGCTGGATATTTCAGAGCTCAACATTATGGATGGCCTGCTGCCCCAAAGCCAGTTTGAAAGAGTTTCAAGCTGGATTGTTGACTGGATTGTCACTGGCGCTAATGGCAGATCGAGCTCCAAGTTTCGACCCTTGACTACTTAACTAATGAAAGTTTGTTAATATGTAGTACAGAGATTCTGTCACGGTTCATGAATTCACCATCTCATTCTTGTGTGTGTGTGTGTGTGTGTGTGTGTGTGTGTGTATGTGTGTTTGTATGGGGCGGAGCCGCTGGTTGGCTGATGATCATTACACCTGTCGCAGCTGATCAGCGCACCAGCTGCAGATCATCAGCGCACCTTATTTAATCTCTCTGTGTTCTCCTTGTCATTGTCAGAGCGTTGTTGGATGTGTCGTGTGTTCTCCCGCCTGTGCCCGTTGTGTTCCTGCGTTGCCTGTTTCCTGTGTTTCTTGTGCACCCTGGAGTTCCACCGTCACCGTTGTTCACCGTCGTCACCAGACTGGGTTGTCCTCAGTGTCCCTGTGCTACCCTGGACCATCTGCCAACGTATCGCTCTGATCCTTGTGTCTTCTGGTCTCTGCCTGCGATCTTCTGCTACCTCATCGCGCTGGTTCCAGTTGGCTTCTGGTTTCTACCTGCGATCTTCTGTCTAAATAAACAACCTTTTACTTGCTATTGTATCCTGCCTTGTTTATCCGTTACAGATTCAAAATAAAAGTGGGTTTGGCGTGATGGAGGGATGCCAGTAGTATAGTTGTGAATTACTTTAAAACATTTTTTTTTTTACTCTAAATGGTTTCCAGCTTGATTTATTTATTTATGATTGAATGGTTGATTGATTGATTGAAGTTTATTTAGAGCAAAAAAAAATACTAATACAATATACATAAAACATATAATATACATACATATACATATACATATATATACACTCACCTAAAGGATTATTAGGAACACCTGTTCAATTTCTCATTAATGCAATTATCTAATCAACCAATCACATTGGCAGTTGCTTCATTGCATTTAGGGGTGTGGTCCTGGTCAAGACAATCTCCTGAACTCCAAACTGAATGTCAGAATGGGAAAGAAAGGTGATTTAAGCAATTTTGAGCGTGGCATGGTTGTTGGTGCCAGACGGGCCGGTCTGAGTATTTCACAATCTTCTCAGTTACTGGGATTTTCACCATTTCTAGGGTTTACATAGAAGAGCAACTTTGACTGAAATAACCACTCGTTAAAACCGAGGTATGCAGCAAAGCATTTGTGAAGCCACAACACGCACAACCTTGAGGCGGATGGGCTACAACAGCAGAAGACCCCACCGGGTACCAATCATCTCCACTACAAATAGGAAAAAGAGGCTACAATATGCACGAGCTCACCAAAATTGCACAGTTGAAGACTGGAAAAATGTTGCCTGGTCTGATGAGACTCGATTTCTGTTGAGACATTCAGATGGTAGAGTCAGAATTTGGCGTAAACAGAATGAGAACATGGATCCATCATGCCTTGTTACCACTGTGCAGGCTGATGGTGGTGGTGTAATGGTGTGGGGGATGTTTTCTTGGCACACTTTAGGCCCCTTAGTGCCAACTGGGCATCGTTTAAATGCCACAGCCTACCTGAGCATTGTTTCTGACCATGTCCATCCCTTTATGACCACCATGTACCCATCCTCTGATGGCTACTTCCAGCAGGATAATGCACCATGTCACAAAGCTTGAATCATTTCAAATTGGTTTCTTGAACATGACAATGAGTTCACTGTACTAAAATGGCCCCCACAGTCACCAGATCTCAACCCAATAAAGCATCTTTGGGATGTGGTGGAACGGGAGTTTCGTGCCCTGGATGTGCATCCCACAAATCTCCATCAACTGCAAGATGCTATCCTATCAATATGGGCCAACATTTCTAAAGAATGCTTTCAGCCCCTTGTTGAATCAATGCCACGTAGAATTAAGGCAGTTCTGAAGGCGAAAGGGGTCAAACACAGTATTAGTATGGTGTTCCTAATAATCCTTTAGGTGAGTGTGTATATATATATATATATATATACATCAACCGTCTTAGTATTCCTCAATAAATTCATTATAAACCATATAACAAGAAAGAAATGAGACATTTATTATTAAAGAACACCTGTTTTGCAATAGATTTTTTTTTTGTAAAAAATGTATAGGGTCACTAGGGACCCGAGGTGTGCAATGTAAGTATATTTTTTCTGCTCAACAATAATTGACTCTTTGATGACTGAATAAGTGCAATTCACCTTTATTCCACAAGGTGGCAATGTCTGATACACAATGATGAAGGGATGTTTCACTCATAGGCCCTGTCCCAAATGGCACACTTCATGTGCACTTTCGGTCTTGTGGACTTACAATGGCCGCTGCGTGCACGTGTCCGTTAAGTCCACGAGACCGCAGGAAGTCCCATTTGTCATTTTAGGTCTCAGAAGGGTGCTCGTGTGGGCCCCCTTCGAGGTCGATATGCGCCCTTGATGCGCACTTCTGTCGAACCCACACTGGTGCGAGCTACGCAGCAGACTTCTTCATGGCAGTCAAAGCGGCATTACGTCGTGAAAGACTCAGAGGAAGACCATGAGGGTTTAGGGTGCCATTTGGGACAGGGCCATAGTAAGCGCAGACAGAAAACAAAAGAATAGGAAGTGTCATCAGCAAAACTTGAAATGGCTCAGCGATTTACTGCAGAGAAAGTACTGAACGCAATCAGATATTACTGTCACTGTCACTTTATGGTGGATCTGGTGAAGAGCTGTCAGCAATCCAAATATTGATTTTTTGTTTTTTTCAAATATATATATATATTTTTTTCCAAATATTGAAAATTACAGTTCCCTTTTAGTCGGTCACGTTCGACGTACCGACTAAAACGGCGTTGATGAAGCAGACTGTTGACAAACTGCATATCTGCAAGAGATGTTCCAGAGAGAGAACGAGAGAGAGGACACTGTTGGCGATAAGGCACATTTCAGAGCTACCGCATGCTCACCGCTGCACTTGAGAAAGAGCAAATAAAACTGCTGTTTTCACAGCAAACCATTTGGTTCAGTGAGGGCGTTTTGTTTCCCAATGAGTGCTCACAGAGACTGCACCTACTTCCTGTGTGTTACCGCAATCTTTCCCTGAATGCTTCAGCACTTCTGAAAGAGCGTTTCCTCACAAAAGGGCAACACAAAAGAGCGTTTCTGGATGCGGTTGTTGCTTTTCTTCCCGGAGGTGCATGAGGAGCTCACCTTTCAGTGCCAGAAACAGACCTGGTGGCTCTTCCCTCCTCACTACCCTCGACGACGGGCCAGCCAAGGGTTACGCGGCGATCCAACCAGTTGATCGGGCCGTCGCGACACAATTGTGTCTGGCGGCCGCTTCCAAATGGCGTGGTGACCCACGCCTCCCGTCCAAGGCCTGTAAGTTCTCTTCCAGTCTGACTGCGAAGGCTTACAGGTCCTGTGGACAGGCTGCATCTGCCTTGCCTCTGCCTCTACCCTGCCGCCGGCCGCAGCACCTCCGCCTGCCCGCAGCCGCCCCTGCTCCCGCCCCAGCCCAGCAACAGCCTCCACCCGGGTGTAGGCGCAGAGCCGGCTGTGGGAAGGACATCCAGCCCGCTCAGGCCGCTGTCATGCCAGGTGGCAAGCGCCGTTGTAAGAGACCCTGAGACGGGCCACCCAGAGATGGAGGAGACTGGTCTTCAGGAGATGGCTGCAGCACCACTCCTTCCCTCGAGGAGGGCCGGGGGAACATCCTTTGTTGTCCCCATTTTGTTTCTGTTCTGCCACTGGCCCCAGTGCCTCTCCAATTGCCAGCAGGGGGCGCCGGCTGTGGGGACACACAGAAGCGGTCTTCCCACACTCGTAAACCCCCTCAGGTCAGTGTTGCACAGCACACTCAGAACCCACTTTGGGCCACTACCATGCCGTCTGAGTCGGGTCCCTGCATGCCGTTTCGCTGCCCCGCTGCGGGTACGTCTGTGGTGCCATTGGTCCCACTTGCACAGTCACTGGGAGCATGGCTAATGCTCCCCAGCCCGTCTCGCTGGATCATCCGTTCCATCAGACTCGGCTATGCGATTCAGTTTGCCCAGCGTCCCCCCAAGTTCAGGGGCATCCACTTCACCTCTGTGTCTAAGGAGAACGCACCTGTGCTTCAGACAGAGATCGCAGTCCTACTGGCAAAGGACGTGATAGAGCCGGTCCCTCCAGCCGATATGAAGACCGGCTTCTACAGCCCGTACTTCATTGTACCCAAGAAAGGCGGCGGGTTACGGCCGATCTTGGATCTGCGATTCTTGAACCGGTCCCTTCACAGGCTGCCGTTCAGAATGCTAACGCAGAAACACATCTTCTGGTGCATCTGTTCCCAAGATTGGTTTGCAGCGATTGACCTGAAGGACACGTACTTGAGAGAGCATGGCGTTTGCATCCTCAACTATCTCGACGACTGGCGATCCTTGGCAGTTGCGGGAGCAGTTGAGCGAACACAGGGACATGGTGCTCCGACAACTCAGCCAGTTGGGGCTTCGGGTCAACTGGGAGAAGAGCAAACTCTGCCCAACGCAGGATCTCTTTTCTCGGGATGGAGCTTAAATTTGTTCAACTGCAGGACAGCGGCACCACTGAAACACTTTCAGAGGCTCCTGGGGCATATGGTATCCGCAGCCGCAATGACGCCGCTCGGATTGCTTCATATGAGACGCTTCAACGCTGGATACACGACCGAGTCTCGAGATGGGCGTGGCACAGCGGAACCCTCTGTGTCGCTGTGATGCCGAGGTGCCACCAAACCTTCAGCCCGTGGTCGGACCCTTCATTTCCATGGGCAGGAATGCCTCTAGAACAAGTGTCCAGGCATGCTGTTGTCTCCACGGATGCCTCATCCACCGGCTGGGGTGCCACGCACAACGGGCTTGCAGTTTCGGGTCTGTGGGCGGGGCCTCAACTGCAATGGTATATCAAATGCCTGGAGTTGTTAGCAGTTCGTCTTGCTCTCGGCCGCTTCAAAATGCCGCTACTAGGCAAGCATGTTCTGGTCCGTACGGACAGCACTGCGGCCATTGCGTACATCAACAAACAGGGTGGTCTATGCTACCGTCGCATGTCACAACTCGCCCGCCATCTCCTCCTATGGAGTCAGAAGCATCTGAGGTTGCTTCGTGCCATTCACATTCCGGGCCTGCTCAATCGTGCGGCCGACGAGCTGTCACGACAGCCAGTGCTCCCGGGAGAGTGGAGACTTCATCCCCAGGTGGTCCAGCTGATTTGGAGTCGCTTTGGGACCACATAGGTAGACCTGTTCGCCGCCCCAGACACGACCCATTGCCAGTCGAGGAGCAAGTCCTGTTGGTTGCTCCGTATTGGCCCAACAGGACTTGGTTCCCGGAAACTAGTGCTCCTCGCAACAGCACCTCCTTGGCCCATTCCTCTGAGGAAGGACCTCCTGACTCAGAGACGGGGCACCTTATGGCACCCGCGTCCGGACCTCTGGAAACTCCATGTCTGGTCCCTGGATGGGACACAGAGGTTCTAGGTGGTCTGCCACAGGCTGTGGTAGACACCATCACTTCCGCTAGAGCTCCCTCTACGAGGCGCCTCTATGCGTTGAAGTGGAACCTGTTCGTCAATTGGTGCTCTTCTCACCGAGAAGACCCCCGAAGATGTTTGATCAGTTCAGTGCTTTCCTTCCTACAAAACGAGCTGGAGCGAAGGCTGTCTCCCTCCACCCTCAAAGTTAATGTTGCTGCTATCGCCGCTAATCATGACATGGTAGATGGAAAGTCCTTAGGTAAGCACGATCTGATGGTCAGGTTCCTGAGGGGGGCGAGGAGACTAAATCCGCCTCGCCCTCCCTCTATATCCTCTTGGGACTTAACTCTGGTGCTAACCGCACTGCAGAGAGCGCCCTTTGAGCCTTTGCAGTCAGCTGAGTTAAAAGTTCTGTCTCTGAAGACAGTACTCCTGACTGCATTGACCTCCATCAAGAGGGTAGGGGACCTGCAGGCATTTTCGGTCGACGAATCGTGCCTGGAATTCGGAAAACCACTCCCTTCCGGGACCAGGTGGTGAGCCTGCAAGCGCTGCCTTCAGAGGAGGCAGACCCAGCCCCAGCCTCCATGTAGAGCCGGTATCTTTCTGTCTGCTCACTTCCCATAGTCAGTAACACCGAAGTGCCCGTTCTAAGTGTTGGCTTGCTGCACCATTCTCTTCCCCATGGAATGGATACGTGCGCTTAAATGCTCCAGTCGAGTTCCCCAGAACGGCGAACCCTGTCGAGTCCTCCACAACCTGCAGCAGTCGGACGTGGCGGAGCATCCAACGCCAGGTCTAACACTTGTATGCATTGGTGGAACTTGTGTTAGGCTGGGCTCCATATGTTGTGACCTCCACGGCGGTCCCATATGTGTATTCTTCCACGGTACGGCTCCCTGCGGCGAGCCCTGTGTCTTTCCCTCAGTACGGTGTTGTTCCCCCGCCTACAATGGGACTTCCCCTGGGACTTCCGTATGTTGTACTTGTGCGTGTATTCTCCACATGGTAACTCCCTCCAGGCAAAATGTGGCTCCCGCAGCGTCCCTCCGGGGCACGCTTTCCCAGCGTTATCCAATAGTCTGCTGAGTGGGTCTTGCGGAACAGCAGTGTGACTCTCCCTGCGTGAATTTCCCCTTCCCGGAACAGACGGGGTCTGCGGGGCTCTCGCTGGGCACTGGAAGTGGTAATAACTGTCGTGTTTTCCAAAGGGATCCAAATTCGTCGGTGGGATGGTACGTATGGTAACCCTAGTTCCCTGAAGGAGGGAACGGAGACGTACGTCCCGTCGCCACAGTTGCTGTGCCATCACTGCATGGCCGAGTCACTAGTTTGGCTCCCCAGTGAAAAACAATAGTGCACGGGGCGTGGGGCGGAGCGCGAGATGCAAATCTCGCACGCCAATGGCCCATTGGCCCGTTCTCTATATCTCGAAGCCGATAGGGGCTCTCTGAAGTGATCCCAATTCGCCGGTGACTTCTGACATACGTCTCCGTTCCCTCATTCAGGGAACGAGGGTTACCATATGTAACCGAGACGTATTGAGAATATGTTTGAGATGATGAATGTACTGGGAAATGAACTCTGATGAGGGCAGTGATGATGGTATAAAGCATCTTCTCAAACTGAACACTTCCAAGCTCCAAAAGGTAACAAAATATGCTTTATTTTATTATTCTAATTGTTACTTAAATATCAGTTGAGTTTTATATTATCGCGACAGGTAGATATCCATCCGTGTTAGATATAGATCCAGGTCACTTAGATATAGATCAAGTCACTGGGGCAGTCGTTGCCTAATGGTTAGAGACTCGGACTTGTAACCCGAAGGTTGTGGGTTCGAGTCTCAGGTCCGGCAGGAATTGTCGGTTGGGGGATTGAATAACCAGCGCTCTCCTCCACCCTCTATACCACGACTGAGGTGAGACCCTTGAGCAAGGCACCGAACCCCTAACTGCTCCCTGGGCGCCGCAATATGGCTGCCCACTGCTCCGGGTGTGTGTTCACGGTGTGTGTGTGCACTTGGATGGGTTAAATGCAGAGCACAAATTCCAAGTATGGGTCACCATACTTGGCCACATGTCACTTCACTCACTTTTCACTTTTTAAAGACCCAATTATGTAATAATGATTGGCAAACATTCATGCATTTAGTAATACAATTCTGACAATATTTCTTTGTCTGTCTGTGTGACTAATGATTTCTACACAAGGGACTACTGGTACACTGAACTACTGGACTGATCTACCAGCATAAATTGTAGGTTTGTGATATGTTTCCATGTTCAGGCTTCAACAAAAGTTGTTTTGTTTTTTTTCCTCTCCTGATATAAGGCCAGTAGATCAGATACTATCTATTTTCCTTGCCATCATTTTCATTTTTGGCCCATTATCATTATTGCTTTTTCTTCTATGGCATACAGTACAAAACATTGCTGATTGTTTTGTAGTTTCCCACACATTCTTATTGATGTATTCAAGCCTCATGCTTTGTCTACTTTGGAAAAAAAAAAAGACTTGAACGAAGACTGTGATGATGGTATAAAATATCTGCTCAAACTGAACACTTTCAAGCTCCCAAAGGGAACAAAATATGCTTTATTTTATTTGCTTTATAAAATATGCTTTAATTGTTACTTCAATATCAGTTGAGCTTTATATTATCGCGACAGACAGGTAGAGATCCATCCATATTAGATATAGATTGAGGTCGCTAAAGACCCAATTATGTAATAATGATTGGCAAACATTCATGCATTTAAGGGTTAATGAAAAACAATATAAAAAACATAATAGTAATACAATATTTATTTGTCTGTCTGTGTGTAATGATTTCTACACAAGGGACTGGTACACTGAACAATGTTAGCCTGCTATAACATTATCTTTGCTAAATTTGCAGTAGTGATGTAAAATTGATGTATTGTATAAAAATCAATATATTTGTGAAATTTTCAGTAGCAACACTGTTCCATCAACTGGCCTGAAACTCCCTCACACTGGACCTGATGTGTCATGATTTTTGTTGGTTTTCCGAGGGAAGGCTAACAGAAATAGAGATTGAGATCTATTAAAAACGTCAAGATAGTGAAGCACTAGAGTAGTGACAGAAACAGCACTACAGTTCCTTGTGGATTTTCAGCCAACACCCTGAAGAGTGCTGAAAAATGCATGAGGGATAAAAATATATCACACATTGTTCCACCTATGAAAGATTTAGTGGGTAAAAAACAAACATATTATTCCAAGCATAATATACAACTAATAAAAGATTGTTAAGTCCTCTGAACCGACTAGGGATTTAACATGTGTTTTCTTTGCTGATAAAACCAGATTGACTGATGCATTATGGAGGAGCAACATGTGGCAGTGGGGGAAATCTCTGCACAAGCTCTGTCTTTACAACAAAAAACAAAACCGCTTATCTGACAGGGAGGCAGCTGGGATTTACACTAACTAGACAGGTGCAGTATGCTTATAGGTTCTTAATACTTAACATGCACATAATAATGAAATGTCATGAAGATATTATCACAGAGATAATTGGTATAATATTTACCCAGAAAAAGAAAGACTGTTGTGTATACATGGCTATAGCCTAAATGCCTTTTTTAATGTATTTTTTTATCTTTAATTATCTTAAATTAAATCGAATCTGATTTTATAAGTTTCTAAATCTTGAAGTTTGCTATCCAACTTTTGGTTGAACTATGCCAGTGGTATTCAAATTGAGGACCCCGGCTTAAATCCAGACATAATTGCGCCATTTTACCGTTTCTACAGTTTAAAGTGAGCCGCACATCAAAACAACGGAGTGGTTCACATCACAAGAAGGGTTGTTTAAGGTAATGATCTTTCAGCGCTATCCTCTAATATTTTTTATCTAGAGCCAAACATGCATCATTCAAGCCCTTCCCACTCTGTGCACGTTGCTTCTCTCTCCAACTAAAGACGTAAAGCGCCACATTAAGAGCTGCAGATGACAAGGTTATTTAACAACAGTAGCAGAAACACGGTGAGCAGAAAATTTATTATTTTGATTATCACTGCAGAAAACGTCTCGGTTACGTATGGTAACCCTCGTTCCCTGAATCAGCGCTACAGCGGACGGCGTCACGGCTGTATCCGGGACCGCTGGCGTGAGCCATGTTTCGGACAGACAATAGATGTTGCAGTCTCTCATGTCCCGTTGAAAACTTATCCTGGCTCTAAGATCGTCCATCTTATTCTCCAAGGATTGGACATTTGCGAGCAAAATGCTCGGGAGAGGAGGACTGAATGCTCTTTTTCTCAGTCTGTTGCGGATCCCAGCGCGTTTCCCGCGGTGTTTTTTGAATCTTCGCCGTCGACTCGAGTGGCCATTGTTCAACTCGGCGTCCCGGCGAATCTCAGATGGAAGATTGGAGAAAGTGTCCTGAAACAGGTCAGTGTAGCGGTAACCAATTTCCAGAAGTGTTTTGCTGTCGTAACAGATCAAAGCAGATGATCCGTTGGAAAAAATAGAGAGTAAAAGAGAGTAGAATAATAAATAAAAGCAAAGTCTTAGCGGAGCGACCTGAACGGCGACCGAGCACGGCGGCGCCATCTTGTACCATCTAGTCTGAAGTTCTGAGTTCTGAAGACGTCAGCGAGCGAGTTCACAGAAGTGGCGCTCTGCTTTATTAACACACTGACAGAGCAAGCCACACAAACAATAACTATAACGTCCTTCCCTAATCAGAAACCGTGGGTGGACAGTTCAATTCGCACTGCAGTAAACTCGCGCACCACCGCTTACAATGCCGGTCTCCTAACGGGGGATATGAGGGAGTACAAAGCTTCATGTTACGCCCTCCGGCGCGCCGTTAAAGCCGCTTTTGGAACTAAATCCTCTGCAGAGGTGAGAGCTGATCCGTTACTGGTGAACGAGTTAAACTCTTTCTACGCTCGCTTTGATGGTAATCGCGGCAGCGCGACTCCGGCGAGTGACGCGTCAGAGAGAGTCCCTCAGAGCAGCAACGGTCACGTGATCTCTGTCTCGGAGGACGAGGTTCGGAGGGCACTCAAACGTGTGGATGTCAGGAAAGCTGCTGGGCCGGATGGTATTTCAGGTCGTGTTCTGCGCTCCTGTGCTGATCAGCTCGCAGGGCTCTTTACATCCATATTCAACGAGTCCCTTGCTACATCTGTTGTCCCCACCTCCTTCAAACGATCCTCCATCATCCCTGTACCTAAGATCAGTAAACCCTCTTGCCTAAATGACTATCGTCCAGTGGCTCTCACATCTTTAGTCATGAAGGTCTTTGAGAGACTCATTAAAAACAACATTTGCTCCTCCATTCCTGACACTTTGGACCCTCTTCAGTTTGCCTATCGTCCCAATAGATCGACTGAAGATGCCATTTCTCACGTCCTTCACTCCTGCCTCACTCACATCGACAGCAAAAGTGGGAACTATGTCAGGCTGCTATTTATTGACTATAGCTCAGCCTTTAACACCATAGTTCCCATTAAGCTAACACACAAACTCCTGGATCTAGGCCTGAATTCTTCTCTCTGCCTCTGGATTGAAGATTTCCTCACTGGCAGACCCCAGGCGGTGAGAGTAGGCCAGTTCACCTCCACCTCCATCACCCTGAGTGTTGGAGCTCCACAGGGCTGTGTGCTGAGTCCCCTGCTCTACTCTCTCTACACCCATGACTGTTTGTCCACACACAGCTCCACCTCTATCATCAAGTTTGCTGATGATACTGTTGTCCTGGGTCTCATCTCCAACAACAATGAGACGGCATACTTGGACGAAGTGGAGCAACTGACATCATGGTGCCAGGACAACTGTCTCTCTCTGAATGTTAACAAGACCAAAGAACTGATTGTGGACTTCAGGAAGAGACAGCATCGGTCATACTCCCCTCTCATGATCAGCGGGACACCGGTAGAGAGAGTGAGCAGCTTCAAATACCTGGGTGTGAACATCTCCGAGGATCTGACCTGGACTACACACATCCAGACACAGGTGAAAAAAGCCAGGCAAAGACTGTACCACCTGCGCCAGCTGAGGAAATTCAGGGTTTCACCAGCCATCCTGAAAACTTTCTATCGAGGGGCGATAGAAAGTGTCCTGACTCAGTGCATCACAGCGTGGTACGGGAACAGCACCAGTCACGACTGCAAAGCCCTGCAAAGAGTGGTGCGCTTATCCGAGCGCATCTCAGGCTCAGCTCTCCCGTCTCTGCAGGACATCTTCACCAAACGCTGCAGAGGTAGAGCTACTAAAATCATCAGAGACATTAATCACCCTGCAAACTCTCACTTCACCCTGCTGCCATCTGGTAAGCGCTTCCGTAGCCTGATGGCAAAGACTGAAAGACTCAGGAGGAGTTTCTTCCCCCAGGCCATCAGACTCCTGAACTCAGTCACGTGACTCACTTCACCCCCGCACACACATAAACATCCAGTCTTTTAACATTAACATCCACATACTGCAATTGCACTGCACTTTACGTCCCTATTGTTACTGCGTAACAACCTGTAATAAACCTTGCACATTATACTTCTTTATATATACATATTATATATTTTATGTTAACCACTTATTTTTAAGTCTACAGTTTATCTCACTTATCATATCCACATATTTTTTATATTTTTATTTTTATCTTATTTCCTATTTTTATCTTAACTTGATTTATTTATAATTCTACTTATGTTAATACTTTTTATTCTAATTTTATTCTATTTCTATTTAATTTCTTGTAACTGTTATTTGCACTGTCCATGGAGCGGACCTGTTTACATTTCACTGCCAGTTGTATATTGTGTATATAACTGTGTATGTGACAAATAAAACTCTTGAATCTTGAATCTTGAATCTTGAAGGAGGGAACGGAGACGTACGTCGGACGTACCGACGAATTGGGATCACTTCAGGGAGCCCCTATCAGCTTCGAGATATAGAGAACAGGCCAATGGGCCATTGGCGTGCGAGATTTGCATCTCGCGCTCCGCCCCGCGCCGCGGGTATAAACAGGAAGCGAGAGCGAATGCACGCTGTTTTTCACTGAGGAGCCGAACTTAGTGGCTCAACCTGCAGTGATGGTACAGCAACTGTGGCGACGGGACGTACGTCTCCGTTCCCTCCTTCAGGGAACGAGGGTTACCATACGTAACCGAGACGTTCCCATTCAGTCGGTCACGTTCGACGTACGTCGGACGTACCGACGAATTGGGATCCCCTATGGAAAACGCCACAGTTACTACCACTTCCAGCGCCCAGCGATGAGCCCCTCAGACCCCGATCTGATGCGGGCAGGAAAGTTCACGCAGGGAGAGTCCAAGCTGCTGTTCCGCAAGACCCATTCAGCTGACTGTATTGGATAACGCTGGGAAAGCGTGCCTGTGAAGGCAGCTGCGGAAGCCACATCATGCCCAGAGGGAGTTAACATGTGGAGAATACACGTATGGGCTGGCCGTGGGCAGCACAACATACGGAAGTCCCAGGGGTGGCCCTGGCCAATTCGTGGAGGGGGACAACATGTACCTGGGACGGCAGAGGAGACTCTGCCGAGGGAAAGACACGGGCTCGCCGTAGGGAGCCGTACCGTGGAAGAATACACATATGGGACCGCCGTGGGGGTCACTACATATGGAACCCAGCCTAACACAAGTTCCACCAATGCATACAAGTGTTAGACCTGGCGTCGAACGCTCCGCCACGTCCGACTGCCGCGGGTTGCGGAGGACTCAACAGGGTTCGCCGATCCGGGGAACTCGACTGGAGCAGTATAAGCGCACGCATCCGTCTACCATAGGGGAGGGAATGGCGCAGCAAGCCGACACTAGAACGGGCACTTCGATGTTACTGACTATGGGAAGTGAGCACACAGGAAGAAACCGGCTCTACACGGAGGCTATAGAATCTAGCGAACGTGTTAGGTGTCGCCCAGCCCGCAGCTCTACAAATATCTGTCAGCGAGGCGCCACGAGCCAGCGCCCAGGAAGAGGCAACACCCCTAGTGGAGTGGGCTCTTAACCCGAGCGGGCAGGGCACGTCTTGGGACTGATAAGCCAAGACGATGGCATCCACTGTCCAGTGGGCCATCCTCTGCTTGGAGACAGCCTTTCCCTTCTGCTGTCCTCCGTAACAGACGAAGAGCTGCTCTGAGGTCCTTAAGCTTTGCGTTCTATCCACGTAAGTCCGGAGAGCACGGACGGGACAGAGAAAAGCTAGGGCTGGTTCTGCCTCCTCCGAAGGCAGCGCTTGCAGGCTCACCACTTGGTCCCGGAAGGGAGTGGTGGGAACCTTGGGCACATATCCAGGCCGGGGTCTCATGATCACATGAGAGTTACCGGGCCCGAATTCCAGGCACGATTCGTCAACCGAAAATGCCTGCAGGTCCCGTACCCTCTTGATGGAGGCCAACGCAGTCAGGAGTATTGTCTTTAACGACAGAATTTTCAACTCAGCTGACTGCAGAGGCTCAAAGGGTTCTCTCTGTAGTGCAGTTAGCACCAGAGTTAAGTCCCAAGAGGGTATGGAGGGAGGACGAGGCGGATTTAACCTCCTCGCCCCCCTAAGGAACCT
Source organism: Gobio gobio (assembly GCF_949357685.1). Taxonomy (NCBI): domain Eukaryota; kingdom Metazoa; phylum Chordata; class Actinopteri; order Cypriniformes; family Gobionidae; genus Gobio; species Gobio gobio. Next base: position 18,055,817 of record NC_137102.1, on the reverse strand, counting down.
GTCGACCAGATCGTGCTTACCTAGAGATTTTCCATCTACTAGCTCATGATTAGCGGCGATAGCGGCAACATAGACTTTGAGGGTGGAGGGAGACAGCCTTTGCTCCAACCCATCTTGTAGAAAGGCAAGCACAGAACCGATCGAACATCTTCGGGGGTCTTCTCGGCGAGAAGAGCACCAATCGACGAACAGGTTCCACTTCAACGCATAGAGGCGCCTCGTAGAGGGGGCTCTAGCGGAAGTGATGGTGTCAACTACCGCTTGCGGTAGGTCACCTAGAACCTCTGTGTCCCGTCCAGGGACCAGACATGGAATTTCCAGAGGTCTGGACGCAGGTGCCATAGGGTGCCCCGTCTCTGAGTCAGGAGGTCCTTCCTCAGAGGAATGGGCCAGGGAGGTGCTGTCGCAAGGAGCACTAGTTCCGGGAACCAAGTCCGGTTGGGCCAATATAGAGCGACCAACAGGACTTGCTCCTCGTCCTCCCTGACTTTGCACAGTGTCTGCACAAGAAGGCTCACTGGAGGAAACGCATACTTGCGTTCTTCCCGGGGCCAGCTGTGGGCCAGGGCATCCGACCCGAGGGTTCCCTCGGTCAAGGAATAAAACCACTGACAGTGGGTCGTCTCTGGGGAGGCAAACAGGTCTACCTGTGCGGCCCCGAAACGACTCCAGATTAGCTGGACCGCCTGGGGATGGAGTCGCCATTCTCCCGGAAGCACCGGCTGACGTGACAGCTCGTCGGCTGCACGATTGAGCAGGCCCGGAATGTGAATGGCACGAAGTGACCTCAGATAATTCTGACTCCATAAGGGGAGATGGCGGGCGAGTTGTGATATGCGACGAGAGCGTAGACCACCCTGTTTTTTTGACGTACGCAACGGTCTGCAGTGTTGTCCGTACGGACCAGAACGTGCTTGCCTCTGAGCGGAACTTTGAAGCGGCTGAGTGCAAGACGAACTGCTAACAACTCGAGGCAGTTTATAAGCCATTGCAGTTGAGGCCCCGTCCACAGACCCGAAACTGCAAGCCCGTTGTACGTGGCACCCCAACCCGTGGATGAGGCATCCGTGGAGACAACGGTTTGGCAGCACCTCGGAGTCTCTTGGACACGGAGGGAACCGCTGTGCCACGCCCATCTCGGGACTCGATCGTGTAGCCAGCGTTGAAGCGGTCTCATATGAAGCAATCCGAGCGCCGTTACTGCGGCTGCGGATGCCATATGCCCCAGGAGCCTATGAAAATGTTTCAGTGGTACCGCTGTCCTGCCTTTGAACGAATTCAAGCAGTTCAACACTGACTGACTCGGTGAGGCGCGCTGTCATGGCGACCGAGTCTATCTCCATACCGAGAAAAGAGATCCTCTGTGTGGGACAGAGTTTGCTCTTCTCCCAGTTGACCCGAAGTCCCAACTGGCTGAGGTGACTGAGCACCTTGTCCCTGTGTTCGCACAACTGCTCTCACGACTGGGCAAGGATCAGCCAGTCGTCGAGGTAGTTGAGAATGCGAACACCATGCTCTCTCATGGGGGCAATGGCCACCTCCGCAACCTTCGTAAAGACGCGGGCGACAGGGACAGGCCGAAGGGCAAGACACGGTACTGACATGCCCGTCCCTCGAACGCGAAGCGCAGAAAGGGCCGGTCGAGGGGAAACGAGAATGAAAGTATGCGTCCTTCAGGTCGATCGCTGCAAACCAATCTTGGGGACGGACGCACCTGAAGATGTGCTTCTGCGTTAGCATTCTGAACGGCAGCCTGTGAAGGGACCGGTTCAAGAATCGCAGGTCCAAGACCGGCCATAACCCGCCGCCTTTCTTGGGTACAATGAAGTACGGGCTGTAGAACCCGGACCTCATATCGGCTGGAGGGACCGGCTCCATCGCGTCCTTCGCCAGTAGGACTGCGATCTCCGCCCGGAGCACGGGGGCGTTCTCCTTCGCTGGGAAGTGAACGCCCCCAAACTTAGGGGGACGCCTGGCGAACTGAATCGCATAGCCGAGTCTGATGGTACGGCCCCGAGACGGGCTGGGAAGCTCTAGCCAGGCTTCCAGACAACGAGCAAGGGGATTAACCACAGACGTACCCGCAGCGGGGCAGCGACGCGGAATGCAGGGATCCGACTCGGACGGCATGGAGCGGCCCGAAGTGGGATCTGAGTGTGCTGTGCAACACTTACCTGCGTCCGCGGAGGGGGCGTGCGAGTGTGGGGAGGCCGCTTGAGTGCGTTCCCACAGCCGGCGACCCCTGCTGGCGAAGGGAGAGGCGTCTGAGGGTGGCGAGGCATGGGAGCGTCGACCACCGCCAGGCGCGCTCCCAAATGAAGAAGGGGCTGAGCGTGGCAAGGCTTTGTGGCGTTGCGCACGGTCTGCCTCACCTCCTTCCTCAGCGGGGAACAAGAGTGGCGAGGCATAGCGTCGCGCACTGTTGTCCACGCACCGCTGAGAAGAGGGGAATGAGAGTGGCGAGGCTTTGTAGCGTCACACACTGCCATTCTCGCCCTCTTGTGGGGAGGGGAATGAAAGCGGCGAGGTTCATTCCTGAACTCCCGAGACCCAGAGGTATTGGAACTGCTCTTTTTTTTTTTTTTTTTGGGTACCACTGGCTGTTTTTAACATCAGTGGCGGAACAGAATTACTAATGGTTTTCCACCCGGCCCTCCTCCGGGGAAGAACAGTTCCAGACCAAATCCGGGTCAATTGTGTTTCTGGACCAGGGTGGACATCGTCTAGCCAAGGGCCAGCGCTGTTCAGCTCAACCTCAGCTCAGAACTACCCTCGTGCACTAAGCAGGGCGGAGGTGGCCTGCCAGTGGCACTGCCACCCCACCGATGAGGGTAGTGAGAGAGAGGAAAACTTTATACAGATTATGGCCCTATTGGTGTTCCATATTTTGGCACCAATAGTTCCACAATGCCAAAGCCTTCCAATGCACATCCGAAAAAAGGCAAGGCGATTTACGCGTTGCACTATGCCTCAGCCGGGAAAGCATGGCTGTCAAGTATGAATCTGATTCAGCACGAGCGCCCACTATTACGGTGGGAATCTCAGCATCATCTTCATTTTCAACACATAACAGCCCTCTCTCTGATGCAGCGATTGACATCTGTCCTCTGCTAGAGCCCCAAATGAAATCCTAGGTCCCCTTTCAAGGACCAGCAATCCCATCTGTAAGCTACCAGCAGACACGTGAGACAGTGGGCGTGGCCGTGAGACGGCACACGGCGCGCTGAACACTCAAGCCCTTATGAAAAAGGCAAGACGAACAGCGTGCCGACGTGGCTATGCTCTCATGAGAAAGCATAGACCACCCACGAACACAGTCTCAACATGCTTGCGATGCGATAGAGGAGTGAGGGGCCCACAGAGATGTACGCGGCGGGGAAGCCTCACTGTAATCCTCAGGCCACCCAGGCTTATCAGCCAAAATAGTCCCCCCTCTGGTGCACCAGAAAAGAGACTAGATCGGGGTATAAGCGAAGGGACTCAACCCCGTTTGAGGCATCATAGTCTCGACCGCGCATCGGAGGCGCCGAGTGACGCGCGCAGAGTTGCCGTGGCAATCACGGCACACGGCGCGCTGAACACTCAAACCCTCACTCGGAAGGTGAGATGACCAGCGCGTCGACGTGATCCCGTTCCCCTGAGAGAACATGGATCACCCACGACACAGTCTCAACATGTTTATGCGAGAGGGATCGTGGCCGTCAGGACAGGAAACAACCGCATCCAGAAACGCACGAGTGGAATGACGTCTTGAAAAAGACGCAGTGTCACACCCGTGTTGCTCTTTTGTGAGGAAACGCTCTTTAAACAGTGCTGAAGCACCCAGGGGAAGACCGCGGCAACACACAGGTGGTAAGTGCAGTCCTGTGGTGCACTCACTGAAACAAACGCCCTCACCAAACCGACAGTTGCTGTGGGAACAGCAGTTTGTTATGCTGATGCAGCGGTGAACATGCGGTCGCGCTGATTGTGCCTTTTCGCCAACACAGAGCGTCCTTTTCGTTCTCTGGAGCATCTCTCTTGCAGATAGGCTCTCTTTTAGAAAAGCAGTCTTGCTTCATCAACGCCGTTCGGCTCCGAAGTGAATGACAGCGTGCATTCGCTCTCGCTTCCTGTTTATACCCGCGGCGCGGGGCGGAGCGCGAGATGCAAATCTCGCACGCCAATGGCCCATTGGCCTGTTCTCTATATCTCGAAGCTGATAGGGGCTCCCTGAAGTGATCCCAATTCGTCGGTACGTCCGACGTACGTCGAACGTGACCAACTGAATGGGAACGAAAATGCAGCGAATACAATTATTTTTATCTGTCATACAGAAGTCTCCAACCGTTTAACTAAACCTGGTTTGGGACCAGTTAACCCATGGCACCTTTAGACATTTTGTTTTTTCCATACATTTAGCATTATTAATCAGCATATAAAGACCATATAATAAGCAATGTTATAATTTGGAAAATGATTTAGAGATGGCAAGGGAAGACGAAAAACTTTGAAATTACTAGTTAACTTTGTTTTTGTGCTTTAATTATTAGATTATGCACATTGTTTGTTTTTAGTAGTTTATTACTTTGTGCACATTATAAAAAATGCTCCATATTTTTCTTAAGAGGTAAAACCTGCACCCCCAGTTTTCTGTCCCAGGCTTCTATGTGCCGTATACAGGTGTCTAAATGTAAAATAAATAAATAATAATAATAATAATAATAATAATAATAATAAAAATGCCTTATAAAACATCTGATCTAACCTTTTTTATATGTATATCCAGTTGGGAGAAATATTATTATTATTTTTTTTTTTTTGGTAAATATTTAGAGTGTATAACATTTCTGAATGCACATTTCACAACGCATCAGCATGCTGAAACTTTGCATGCATGTTCATGACCCTAAATGAGAAAAAGATAAAAACTTTCAAGATAAGCAATGTAGGTTAGATAGTACTTTAGATTTTTATAGAAATTATAGCTCATTTTCACAATTTTTGGCATACAAAAAATATTTCTGTATTGAAATAAGTGGGGAAAAGCATAGGTTAGTACAAAACTAAAATAACAAAATATAACAAAGGAAAGTTATTATTTTGGGTCTCTACAGTTGCCTTATAGAAACTTAAAATATGCGGGTCAAATTGACATGACGAACATCACAAACGTAACAGTAATTGTGTGTGTATATGTCAAAACACATCAGCGTGTTGAAACTTTGCATGCATGTTCGTGACCCTAAATGAGAGAAAGTCACAAAATTTCAAGAAAAAAAAAACATAGGTTAACTGATATTTCTGACAACTTAAAAATCAAAACGGGTCAAATTGACCCGCAACATAACACAAGGGTTAAACTGTTTTGTCTTGCTTAACTCAAATTGTCTACCTAGAAGAGTTAGCCAGTCTTTAATCTTAAATACCATAAGACACTGAAGCATTTTTTTTTAAAGTGCAAATAGCCATGGATGCTATTTACACCAAGTGTTAATAGCAACTAGATTCTATTTACACTCAGTGAAAATAGCATATTTTCTTAATGATAATTGCCATTTACACTAAGTGCAAATAGCAATAGATGCTATTCACACCAAGTGCAAATAGCATAGATGCTATTTACACCGTGTTAATAGCAACTAGATTATATTTACACTAAGTGAAAATAACATATTTTCTTAGCAATAGATGATATTTACACTAAATGTGAATAGCTGTAGATGCTATTTACTAAGTGAAATAGCATACTAAGTTGATATATTCTATTTACACCATATAAAATAAGCAGTTCTTTGTGTAAATAGTAATTACACATAATTTATCATTTATTTTGACAGATACATACTATTTGCACCTCAGTATTGTTGTACATTAACAATAATAACAGAGAGTGTAAAGATTATATTTATTAACATTATTAAATAAATATATTAAAATTATTAAATGGATGCCGCCTTAATGGGACAATAAAAGCCCTCCCTACACCTACACCCTACCCAATAAATGCTTTTATTATTATTAAACATTTCTTTAGGCACTTTATTTCCACGTTTAGAAAATTTTCTTAATTTTTATTGAAAGTAAATGCATTTCTGGTGTGATTTGTGATGAGAACAAACTCTGCAAAAGTCGGATTCGAACCCATATAAATCGCAGCAAAATCAAGATCCATTAGCCATACACTTTACTGATTGCACCAATGAAGACATTGAAATCCAAGCGCTTTTTTAAATCTTGTTAGTCCCAAACAGGAATTGTTAGGCGGATTTAGTGCGAATAGCACTTGCCAACAAGGCACGCTATTTGCACTTGAATAGACACTCCATTAACTTTTTTTTTTTTTTTTTTTTTTTATGATATCAACAATATTTGTGTTTTCATATCCTGTGGTTTCATTCCTGTTAGCCTTTGTTTCCATAGCTATCTTGTTTGTTCCCATGACAATTCATTACTTACACCTGTTCCTTGTTATCCTCTTTTTAGCCTGTGCATATACTGTATACACTCATGTGTTTCAGTCTTTGTTAGTCTGTGTTTGCTGATGGTGTTTTATTGTTCTATGGTATCATGCATCATAGCCTACGATTCAATAGGTGTCATCATCGTACACATACCCAAGTTTATTAGATCCATGATGTACAGTGTGATTTGTAATGATCATATAGGACAAAATCTTATTGAGATTTTACCCAAAGATACAGGACTTAACCACCAAGCTGATTAGTTAACATACAGCCGATTTTCCAAAAAACAAACAAACAAAAACATACATTAATAAATAAATAATTAAGGATCTACAGCAGCATCAACCATGTTTTCATTTCAGCATGGCACACTGTGAGCAGGCAATCCACTGTACACAAACAGCTTCGAGCAACGTTACCTTCATGCCCCCAATAAAACAAACCAACAGCCATTCAGCCTGCCAGCAGGAAGTAAATGCCTGAATGTGTAGGCTGATGATGGTACTACAGCTGATGCCCATAGAGACCTGTGCTGAACTGTTTAGAGATTTGTTATGGCATGTATGGGTCAATGTGGTCTTTTTCATTAAACACAGAAAATATCAACATTTTCAAAAGGTTTCTTGTAACTTACCAGTGGCTGAAGTGGAGGGAAAAAAAGGTGCTGGTAGCCACTTGTGAACTGAATGGCATATGTAAATTAGCATCATAAAAGAGAACTTCCGATAGGGTAGACCGACTCAATTCTTGCAATTTGTGATTTGTCGAGATGAGAAGTAATTCACGTAGTGCCCTCTGGTTAGAGTGTCGTCATTAGTAGGGATGGGAGAAACTGAGCTTTTGGAAACTCTGAATCAACTGAACCAATTTCTTTGCAAAATGATTCACTGTTTCGAAGCGCTCAAAACACCACATGATGGTGATACCTGCTGGTCGAAACTGTGTAAATACAACAAAAACATGCACAAAAACACCCTTTACAAACAAATTTCACATGTTTTCCTGAAAATGTTTCCTCACTTCAACCACTGTTTGTAACAATTCTAATTCAAAAATTAAAATTCTATTTACACAACTTCATGTCAAGTTCAAAAAATCGTCCTGTTTTGTTCCACAGAAGAAAGAAAGGGGAATGACAGTAAATGATGGTGACAGAATTGTCATTTTTGATGAAACTGTCCCTTTAAGAAGACAAGTTTGAAGCACCATGTGTATAGTATCATATTTATGCATTAACACAGGGGTGCTCAGTGCTGCGCCTGGAGAGCCACTGTCCTGCAGATTTTAGGTCCCAATTAAATAGAATTGAAACCAGCTAATCAAGGTCTTACTAGGCATACCAGAAATTGTGGCTTTGTCCGAAATCGCCCATTATACCCTTAAATAGGGCACTATTTGAGGGGACAGCCATTTGTAGTGGTGTCCAAAACCATAGTAGACGTTATTGAGTGCACGTCATTCAATCCCACAATGCACCCCAATAACGGGTGCACAGCTGATGTACGCTCAGCGGCTAGAGAACCAATGCTTTTGCTACGCTTCAAAAGCAGAAACTATGCATAAGCGGCAGCCCTTCTGGCGTACTCAGTGTTCGAGTTCACTCATTCATTTTCATTCACTCCTTCAAGTGGACTATATTAGTGGAGTAATGTAGGGAATAGTGAATGAGGGTAGAGGGGTAAATTCAAACACAGCATGTGATGAGGCAAGCTGGATCTAAACCCTGCATGACAGTTTCCCTCCAGGACCTAGTTTGGACACCCCGCGTATAACATTTACACTGCAAAGCCATTAAAATAATCCATGTACAAGAGTCATATACTTGTACAGTACAGTACTTAATACATTTATGTATAAGGGAGGGGAATATTTAGATTAACTTAAGCTTCTTAACCTTAGCCTTAGTAGAAGTTAACTTCATTTTTTTCTTAATGCATATCTTGTTTAATGCATACTTCAACCCCCTCCAAAAAAACCTGTTGATGAAATACAATCAAGCATACATACAATCTGCCAAATGGACCTAAAAAATGTTACAGTACATGATGAAAATTGCCATAACTTAATTCTAAATGAACTAATTAAGGCATTAATACTGATAACAAGGCTTTATCAAGCCTAATCTGACAGATGCGTACTGGACTCCTGACAGATGCATAAGAGCAGACTGATCTCTCACTGCTCATTCTCACTGTAAGAAATAATGTCTAGACCTCTGCTGCCTCCCGGTTTGAGATCCATCAGAGTGTACGGAGCATTGATAAAATGAGGTCAATTGGCTAAATCTCGCATGTAGAATGGGTCAAATCCTGCTGTCCTTCATTTTATCTTACATATCTTCACATTCTGTGTAGCTCTCACCACCATCAATATCCATGAGCACTTCAAAAGAAATTCCATCCGCTGGTCTGACTCTATAAATACACAGTGTGCCACCAGTGGGGCATCACGCTTGGTTAGTCCTGCCATCTGTCAGGAAGGAGCAGGCAGTGCAGAGCGCCGGCCAGGCAGACCACCAGGAGCAGTAGGGCCTGCTCACTGGAGAGCCGCATGGCTTGGCCTTGTCCCTCAGCCCTGCTTTTGGGTTGTTCAAACTCACAGGCATAAGGACAGAGATGCCGTGTTTAGACCATCAGTGATAACCGGACTTGGTTGTTAGCCTCTGAGGTCTTTGGTCCCTTAAAACTAGCCTGCTATTAATATGGGGGACAGATGAGAGTGGTGTAGTAATGGGCTGCCATCCTTTTAGGAATAGAGGGATAATGGGTCCACCATGGGCCATGGTATTTATGTAACTATGTAGGGCAGTTTCATTTCCCTTTACTTCGAAATTTTGAGATACTGTAGGTGGATTGCTAGAAAAATGGTTGCACCTTATTTCACAGTACATGCACTTACGTGTATTTGTACATATAAGAAATGACTGGGTAATATAAGGTAACTACATGAGTTAAGGTCAAGTTTAGAGGTACGTTCAGGGTTAGTACCTATTTATTACTCAGTTATTGTAATAATAAGTACATATTGCGCTCTATTTTAACGATCTGAACGCATGGTCTGAAGCGCATGGCGCAGGTGCACTCAGGGCGTGTCCGAATCAACTTTTGCTAGTTTAACGATGAAAAAAAAAATGGTCCGCATGCCAGGCGCATACAAAAGGGTTGTACCTAGTCTCTTAATGAGTCATGGGTGTGTTTTGGGCGTAACGTGCACTCAAAAAAATGTTTGCATAAAACAACCCAATTGCTGGGTTTGTCTATTTTCAACCCAACTTGAGTTGTTTTTAAACCAGCATTTTTTAGAGTGTGCAATAAACCAAACAGAGTCTCATCTCCCATTCCCTTTAAAAGCCTGTTGTGCTTGCACCATGGCGGATTCGCTATTTTCATGGCGGAATTTGCGAGCGGAAAGATTGAATGCTTCTCCAGAGAGGAATCCTTTTATTTTTAATATTTAAAAATGTTTGTATGCTGCTGTGTGTATGCGCTTTGTGTACCCTAATGCATATTACTAATGTGCCCTTTAAATAACACAAAAAATACTGCGCTATTGACTTTAGACCATGTTTTTGTTGGTCAATGGCTCATTCGTTTTCAGTTGCCTTAAAATAGCAACACACCAACAATGCGGCTGAACACACCTTGTTTTCAGACCAGCATGCCCATGGCCAAACAGATGGGCATGAGTGCATTTGCTATTTAAATAACGTAGCTGTATTGTATGATAGGGCCCAGTATGTATCATACAAGTGCTACCGGTAAAATAATGCAAATGCGATCTCATTACTACTAATGTTTAACATTAATGTTAACTGTTCCCATTCAGTCGGTCACGTTCGACGTACGTCGGACGTACCGACGAATTGGGATCACTTCTGGGAGCCCCTATCAGCTTCGAGCTATCTAGAACCGGCCAATGAACAATTGGCGTGCGAGATTTGCATCTCGCGCTCCGCCCCGCGCCGCGGGTATAAACAGGAAGCGAGAGCGAATGCACGCTGTCATTCACTTCGGAGCCACACAGGCGTATGAAGGACTCACTCTCTTCATTCAAGACGAGTATTTTTCGCTGCTATCAGCAAGACTGTCTACAGACACCGGAAAGCCAGAGGAGGACGCGTGTTGGAGAAACGGCACCTTTCAGTGGGATCGCGCTGAACTCATCGAGCTGCCTCTGAGTGCAGAAAAACTGCTGTTATCACAGCAACCTGTTGGTCTGGGTAGAGCGTTTTCCTGCTGAGTACAGGCACGGGCTGCACTAACAATCCCGTGCGCTGTCGCGTTTCCCCCTGAGTGCTTCAGCACAGAGCGTTTTCCTCACAAAAGAGCTTCACGGGTGACGTGCCGTCTTTTTCAAGATGTCTTACCACTCGTGCGTTTCTGGATGCGGTTGTTTCCTGTCCTGACGGCCACGATCCATCTCGCATAAACATGTTGAGACTGTGTCGTGGGTGATCCATGTTCTCCCAGGGGAACGGGATCACGTCGACGCGCTGGTCATCTCACCTTCCGCGTGAGGGTTTGAGTGTTCAGCGCGCCGTGTGCCGTCAGGCTGCCGGGTGACAGCGCGGGTTGCCACGGCAACTCTGCGCGCGTCACTCGGCGCCTCCGATGCGCGGTCGAGACTATGATGCCTCAAACGGGGTTGAGTCCCTTCGCTTGTACCCCGATCTAGTCTCTTTTCTGGTGCACCAGAGGGGGGACTATTTTGGCTGATAAGCCTGGGTGGCCTGAGGATTACAGTGAGGCTTCCCCGCCGCGTACATCTCTGTGGGCCCCTCACTCCTCTATCGCATCGCAAGCATGTTGAGACTGTGTTCGTGGGTGGTCTATGCTCTCTCACGAGAGCATGGCCACGTCGGCGCGCTGTTCGTCTTGCCTTTTTCATAAGGGCTTGAGTGTTCAGCGCGCCGTGTGCCGTCTCACGGCCACGCCCACTGTCTCACGTGTCTGCTGGTAGCTTACAGATGGGATTGCTGGTCCTTGAAAGGGGACCTAGCATTTCATTTGGGGCTCTAGCAGAGGACAGATGTCAATCGCTGCATCGGAGAGAGGGCTGTTATGTGTTGAAAATGAAGATGATGCTGAGATTCCCACCGTAATAGTGGGCGCTCGTGCTGAATCAGATTCATACTTGACAGCCATGCTTTCCCGGATGGCTGAGGCATAGTGCAACGCGTAAATCGCCTTGCCTGCCCCTTGCCTTTTTTCGGATGTGCATTGGAAGGCTTTGGCATTGTGGAACTATTGGTGCCAAAATATGGAACACCAATAGGGCCATAATCTGTATAAAGTTTTCCTCTCTCTCACTACCCTCATCGGTGGGGTGGCAGTGCCACTGGCAGGCCACCTCCGCCCTGCTTAGTGCACAAGGGTAGTTCTGAGCTGAGGTTGAGCTGCGCACAACGCTGGCCCTTGGCTAGACGATGTCCACCCTGGTCCAGAAGCACAATTGACCCGGATTTGGTCTGGAACTGTTCTTCCCCGGAGGAGGGCCGGGTGGAAAACCATTAGTAATTCTGTTCCGCCACTGATGTTAAAAACAGCCAGTGGTACCAAAAAAAAAAAAAAAAAAAGAGCAGTTCCAATACCTCTGGGTCTCAGGAGTTCAGGAATGGCAGCGTGTGACGCTACAGAGCCTCGCCGCTTTCATTCCCCTCCCCACAAGAGGGCGAGAATGGCAGTGTGTGTGACGCTACAAAGCCTCGCCACTCTCATTCCCCTCTTCTCAGCGGTGCGTGGACAACAGTGCGTGACGCTATGCCTCGCCACTCTTGTTCCCCGCTGAGGAAGGAGGTGAGGCAGACCGTGTGCAACGCCACAAAGCCTTGCCACGCTCAGCCCCTCCTTCATTTGGGAGCGCGCTTGGCGGTGGTCGACGCTCCCATGCCTCGCCACCCTCAGACGCCTCTCCCTTCGCCAGCAGGGGGCGCCGGCTGTGGGAACGCACTCAAGCGGCCTCCCCACACTCGCACGCCCCCTCCGCGGACGCAGGTAAGTGTTGCACAGCACACTCAGATCCCACTTCGGGCCGCTCCATGCCGTCCGAGTCGGATCCCTGCATTCCGCGTCGCTGCCCCGCTGCGGGTACGTCTGTGGTTAATCCCCTTGCTCGGTGTCTGGAAGCCTGGCTAGAGCTTCCCAGCCCGTCTCGGGGCCGTACCATCAGACTCGGCTATGCGATTCAGTTCGCCAGGCGTCCCCCTAAGTTTGGGGGCGTTCACTTTCCAGTAGCGAAGGAGAACGCCCCCGTGCTCCGGGCGGAGATCGCAGTCCTACTGGCGAAGGACGCGATGGAGCCGGTCCCTCCAGCCGATATGAGGTCCGGGTTCTACAGCCCGTACTTCATTGTACCCAAGAAAGGCGGCGGGTTATGGCCGGTCTTGGACCTGCGGTTCTTGAACCGGTCCCTTCACAGGCTGCCGTTCAGAATGCTAACGCAGAAGCACATCTTCAGGTGCGTCCGTCCCCAAGATTGGTTTGCAGCGATCGACCTGAAGGACGCGTACTTTCATTCTCGTTTCCCCTCGACCGGCCCTTTCTGCGCTTCGCGTTCGAGGGACGGGTATGTCAGTACCGCGTCTTACCCTTCGGCCTGTCCCTCTCGCCCCGCGTCTTTACGAAGGTTGCGGAGGCGGCCATTGCTCCCATGAGAGAGCATGGTGTTCGCATCCTCAACTACCTCGACGACTGGCTGATTCTTGCCCAGTCGCGAGAGCAGTTGTGCGAACACAGGGACAAGGTGCTCAGTCACCTCAGCCAGTTGGGACTTCGGGTCAACTGGGAGAAGAGCAAACTCTGCCCCACGCAGAGGATCTCTTTTCTCGGTATGGAGATAGACTCGGTCGCCATGACTGCGCGCCTCACCGAGGAGCGCGTCCAGTCGGTGTTGAACTGCCTGAATTCGTTCAAAGGCAGGACAGCGGTTCCACTGAAACATTTTCAGAGGCTCCTGGGGCATATGGCATCCGCAGCTGCAGTAACGCCGCTCGGATTGCTTCATATGAGACCGCTTCAACGCTGGCTACTCGATCGAGTCCCGAGATGGGCGTGGCACAGCGGTTCCCTCCGCGTCCAAGTGACTCCGAGGTGCCGCCAAACCTTCGGCCCGTGGTCGGACCCCTTGTTTCTCCAGGCGGGAATCCCCCTAGAACAAGTGTCCAGGCACTCCGTTGTCTCCACGGATGCCTCATCCACGGGTTGGGGTGCCACGTACAACGGGCTTGCAGCTTCGGGCCTGTGGACGGGGCCTCAGCTGCAATGGCATATCAATTGCCTCGAGTTGTTAGCAGTTCGTCTTGCACTCAGCCGCTTCAAAGTGCCGCTCAGAGGCAAGCGCGTTCTGGTCCGGACGGACAACACTGCGGCCGTAGCGTACATCAACAAACAGGGTGGTCTACGCTCCCGTCGCATGTCGCAACTCGCCCGCCATCTCCTCTTATGGAGTCAGAAGCATCTGAGGTCGCTTCGTGCTATTCACATTCCGGGCCTGCTCAATCGTGCGGCCGACGAGCTGTCACGTCAGCAGGTACTTCCGCGAGAATGGCGACTCCATCCCCAGGCGGTCCAGCTAATCTGGAGTCGTTTCGGGGCCGCACAGGTAGACCTGTTTGCCTCCCCAGAGACGACCCACTGTCAGTGGTTTTATTCCTTGACCGAGGGGACTCTCTGGTCGGATGCCCTGGCCCACAGCTGGCCCCGGGAAGAACGCAAGTATGCGTTTCCCCCAGTGAGCCTTCTTGCGCAGACACTGTGCAAAGTCAGGGAGGACGAGGAGCAGGTCCTGTTGGTCGCTCCGTATTGGCCCAACCGGTCTTGGTTCCTGGAACTAGTGCTCCTTGCGACAGCACCTCCCTGGCCCATTCCTCTGAGGCAGGACCTCCTGACTCAGAGACGGGGCACCCTGGCACCCGCGTCCAGACCTCTGGAAACTCCATGTCTGGTCCCTGGACGGGACGCGGAGGTTCTAGGTGACCTACCGCAAGCGGTAGTTGACACCATCACTTCCGCTAGAGCCCGCTCTACGAGGCGCCTCTATGCGTTGAAGTGGAACCTGTTCGTCGATTGGTGCTCTTCTCGCCGAGAAGACCCCCGAAGATGTTCGATCGCATCTGTGCTTACCTTTCTACAGGATGGGTTGGAGCGAAGGCTGTCTCCCTCCACCCTCAAGGTCTATGTCGCCGCTATCGCCGCTAATCATGAGCTCGTAGATGGGAAATCTCTAGGTAAGCACGATCTGATCGTCAGGTTCCTTAGGGGAGCGAGGAGATTAAATCCGCCTCGTCCTCCCTCTATACCCTCTTGGGACTTAGCTCTGGTGCTTACTGCACTACAGAGAGAACCCTTTTGAGCCTCTGCAGTCAGCTGAGTTAAAAATCCTGTCGTTAAAGACTATACTCCTGATTGCGTTGGCCTCCATCAAGAGGGTAGGGGACCTGCAGGCATTTTCGGTCGACGAATCGTGCCTGGAATTCGGGCCCGGTAACTCTCATGTGATCATGAGACCCCGGCCTGGATACGTGCCCAAGGTTCCCGCTACTCCCTTCCGGGACCAAGTGGTGAGCCTGCAAGCGCTGCCTTCGGAGGAGGCAGACCCAGCCCTAGCTTTTCTCTGTCCCGTCCGTGCTCTCCGGACTTACGTGGACAGAACGCAAAGCTTCAGGACCTCAGAGCAGCTCTTCGTCTGTTACGGAGGACAGCAGAAGGGAAAGGCTGTCTCCAAGCAGAGGATGGCCCACTGGATAGTGGATGCCATCGTCTTGGCTTATCAGTCCCAAGACGTGCCCTGCCCGCTCGGGTTAAGAGCCCACTCCACTAGGGGTGTTGCCTCTTCCTGGGCGCTGGCTCGTGGCGCCTCGCTGACAGATATTGTAGAGCTGCGGGCTGGGCGACACCTAACACGTTCGCTAGATTCTATAGCCTCCGTGTAGAGCCGGTTTCTTCCTGTGTGCTCACTTCCCATAGTCAGTAACACCGAAGTGCCCGTTCTAGTGTCGGCTTGCTGCGCCATTCCCTCCCCTATGGTAGACGGATGCGTGCGCTTATTCTGCTCCAGTCGAGTTCCCCGGATCGGCGAACCCTGTTGAGTCCTCCGCAACCCGCGGCAGTCAGACGTGGCGGAGCGTTCGACGCCAGGTCTAACACTCGTATGCATTAGTGGAACTTGTGTTAGGCTGGGTTCCGTATGTAGTGACCCCCACGGCGGTCCCATATGTGTATTCTTCCACGGTACGGCTCCCTACGGCGAGCCCGTGTCTTTCCCTCGGCAGAGTTCCTCTGCCGTCCCAGGTACGTGTTGTTCCCCCTCCACGAATTGGCCGGGGCCACCCCTGGGACTTCCGTATGTTGTGCTGCCCACGGCCAGCCCATACGTGTATTCTCCACATGTTAACTCCCTCTGGGCATGATGTGGCTTCCGCAGCTGCCTTCACAGGCACGCTTTCCCAGCGTTATCCAATACAGTCAGCTGAGTGGGTCTTGCGGAACAGCAGCTTTGACTCTCCCTGCGTGAACCTACCCGCCCGCATCAGATCGGGGTCTGTGGGGCTCATCGCTGGGCGCTGGAAGTGGTAGTAACTATGGCGTTTTCCATAGGGGATCCCAATTCGTCGGTACGTCCGACGTACGTCGAACGTGACCGACTGAATGGGAACGTCTCGGTTACGTATGGTAACCCTCGTTCCCTGAAGGAGGGAACGGAGACGTACGTCCCGTCGCCACAGTTGCTGTACCATCACTGCAGGTCGAGCCACTACGTGTGGCTCCTCAGTGAAAAACAGCGTGCATTCGCTCTCGCTTCCTGTTTATACCCGCGGCGCGGGGCGGAGCGCGAGATGCAAATCTCGCACGCCAATTGTTCATTGGCCGGTTCTAGATAGCTCGAAGCTGATAGGGGCTCCCAGAAGTGATCCCAATTCGTCGGTACGTCCGACGTACGTCTCCGTTCCCTCCTTCAGGGAACGAGGGTTACCATACGTAACCGAGACGTTTCTGCTAGTCAGCAATGAGATTAAATGGAGGGGCTTTTGCTTAAAGGAATCAATGTTTGAGCAATGTCTAGATCCAAACATGATCCAACAAAAAAAAAATTGTTCCACAGAAGACGTTTTTTCCACACAAAAAAAGAGTCATATAACTTTAAAACAACTTGAGGGTCAGTAAATGGCAAATTTTTGGGCTCATTCTCCAACTTTATAAAAAATTTCTCAGAGGAAAAAGATCCTACTAACAAAATTCCAGAAAGCCTTCTAAATTTTGTTAGAAGATAAGCAAATTGTGACAGATTATTATTAGTAGAAAATTTGTATATGTCATGGATTGAAATCGCTTGATTCACTTATGTCGTTATATTGACATTATTATATTTAAACAATGTTTTATGTTGCTTTTATTTAGAGAGACACAACAGTTGGCTGGTAACTATATTGTATTTACCTTCAAAAGCCAGTTAGCGCCTGGATTTTGGACCCTGCATGTGTTTCCTCTAGAGTGCCAAAAAATATCTCATTAATGTCTTTATTTGGAAGTCAATCAAAAGTAAAAAAAATAAATATAAATGTAATAAAATAAAAAATAACATTAAGATTTCTCATCACATTCTTCCAGGCTGAATTATCTGAGCTACTGAATGTGACCTGTCTTATTTGTATAGCTGTATACTCATACAGTAATTCTCTTTTATTTCTCCCAAATAATTTTCAAAGAAACATCGAGACAAAGTTGATACTTCCATGAAGCATAAAATTAAGAAAGAAATAAAATATTAATAAAAATAAAAATCTTCATAACCATTGAAATCAAATGTTTAAATTTCCATTTGAGTTTAACAGACATTGAATTCCAAATGAAACATCTCACATATTCAATTCAGAAAGAATAAGTTGACCAATTTCTCCATTCGACAGCTCTCTGAACAACAACATCAGCCACTGACTCCACCCCAAATTAACTCAAAATAAATATGCAAATGTCATGGCTTATTTTGGTCTCGCATGCTTAATTACTTCTCCTGTTAATATTGAGTAAGATCATAGCCACAGCAAATTTACTGATAACTCAGGCATTAGGAGCAGGCAGAGCAAGAGTGGCCTAAAACAGCTTAATGAAGTGCTCTTGCCAAAGGGCCCCATCGCACCCTGTTTATCTCCCCCCGACCTCATCGCTCACACTTCTGTTATCAGGAGTGTTTACACTGGCGCTCCGCTCACAGGCTGATTAATTAACCACCGCCTCTGCCCCGCCACACAAGTCACATTGGGAAGAGTTTCACAGTGTGAAAGTGCAGCCCAACTCCTCCCTCCCTTTAAATGGCAAATTGATGGATGCAGTCTGTCCTTTTGCTGACTCCATTTCTTAAGTCACCAGCACTTTTTTCTCCATGCTATAATGCAAGACAATCTTTCCTGATGACATCTAAATTGCAAGCATGGTTGAATAAACGGTGCCACATGTCAGCGTTACCCTTGCCCGCATGAAAGAGGAATGTCGCTTTTGCAGATCATTCTCATCAATATTCCACTGTTTTTCTATCTTTTATATAGAGTTATCTGAACATTTTTAGCAGAACCTTTCTTTTCTATCAAATTTGCTATGAATAATGTTTAGCATTTGCTATATTTTGAGCCCATCCACTGCTGAATGGCAAGGTGTTATGTAAGCCCGTAAAATCTATCTATTGACACGCTGATAGTGAGTGATTTATACACTACCATTCAAAAGTTTGGGCTCAGTAAGAGTTTCTTTTTTAAAAATAAATCAATATTTTTATTTAGCAAGAATGTATTAAATTGATCAAATATGACCGTAAAGACATTTATAATGTCAAAAAAAATTTTTATAATATATGCTGTCTAAGAATTCTAGAAAAAAAGGTTTTGATTTTAACCAGATTTCAACATTGATTATTTCTTGATTATCTTCTTGTTTTTACTGTAGCCTACCTTTGATCAAAATAAATGCAGCCATACCAAGCCCAAACCTTTGAACAGTAGTGTGTAAATTCACTCACCTAAAGGATTTTAGGAACACCTGTTCAATTTCTCATTAATGCAATTATCTAATCAACCAATAACATGGCAGTTGCTTCAATGCATTTAGGGGTGTGGTCCTTGTCAAAACAATCTCCTGAACTCCAAACTTAATGTCAGAATGGGAAAGAAAGGTGATTTAAGCAATTTTGAGCGTGGCATGGTTGTTGGTGCCAGACGGACCGGTCTGAGTATTTCACAATCTGCTCAGTTACTGGGATTTTCACGCACAACCATTTCTAGGGTTTTCAAAGAATGGTGTGAAAAGGGAAAAAAATCCAGTATGCGGTAGTCTTGTGGGCAAAAATGCCTTGTTGATGCTAGAGGTCAGAGGAGAATGGGCCGACTGTTTCAAGCTGATAGAAGAGCAACTTTGACTGAAATAACCACTCGTTACAACTGAGGTATGCAGCAAAGCATTTGTGAAGCCACAACACGCACAACCTTGAGGCGGATGGGCTACAACAGCAGAAGACCCCACCGGGTACCACTCATCTCCACTAAAAATAGGAAAAAGAGGCTACAATATGCACGAGCTCACCAAAATTGCACAGTTGAAGACTGGAAAAATGTTGCCTGGTCTGATGAGACTCGATTTCTGTTGAGACATTCAGATGGTAGAGTCAGAATTTGGCGTAAACAGAATGAGAACATGGATCCATCATGCCTTGTTACCACTGTGCAGGCTGGTGGTGGTGGTGTAATGGTGTGGGGGATGTTTTCTTGGCACACTTTAGGCCCCTTAGTGCCAATTGAGCATTGTTTAAATTCCACAGCCTACCTGAGCATTGTTTCTGACCATGTCCATCCCTTTATGACCACCATGTACCCATCCTCTGATGGCTACTTCCAGCAGGATAATGCACCATGTCACAAAGCTCCAATCATTTAAAATTGGTTTGTTGAACATGACAATGAGTTCACTGGACTAAAATGGCCCCCACAGTCACCAGATCTCAACCCAATAGAGCATCTTTGGGATGTGGTAGAACGGGAGCTTTGTGCCCTGGATGTGCATCCCACAAATCTCCATCAACTGCAAGATGCTATCCTATCAATATGGGCCAACATTTCTAAAGAATGCTTTCAGCACCTTGTTGAATCAATGCCACGTAGAATTAAGGCAGTTCTGAAGGCGAAAGGGGGTCAAACACAGTATTAGTATGGTGTTCCTAATAATCCTTTAGGTGAGTGTATACAAAATCAGACCACTTTTCCTCGAAATCTGATCACAAGTGATCACATGAAACATAAATGAGACGTATATTATTCTCAACTGACCATTTGTCATCAAATAACACAAAATGGATTCCATGGGCAAACAGTATTAAGACAGGGTATGTTTACACAACACCGCTTTCAACTGAAAACAGAAAACTTTATGCATTTTGGCCGTTCATTTACACAACAGCGTTTTAGTAGCCTGAAAATGCAAACCTTTGAAAACGGGTTTTAAAGTGCAAGGTTTTGAAAACTGTGCCTTTACTGACTCCATGTAACCAACAAAAAAACGTGCATTTGTGAAAACTCTGACGTCATGCGCATGCGTATTACATGTTCACGCATGCATATTATGTTTTCGTGGGTTGTAACTTGACAAAGTGACATCGCCAACTATTAGCCTAGCATGCATAATACAGCCTTTTTAGTCACTTTCGCAGGTCCATGTAAACAGGGATTGTTTTGACAAAGTTGTCACCAATTTTTAGTGCATCATTGTCATGTAAAAATCGTTGTCATGTTAACAGATTCAAACGCTGCACCTGAAATCGAATTTTTTATAGTATGCGAAAAATAGTACCCCAACAGAGTAGTGTGTCTGAATTCATAGTATTAAAATAAAACAGTAGGTGAAAGTCCTCGGATGAAGTACTACTTCCGGCGAGATTCTGAAGTGCACGTTCGATGGACACTTTACTATCCCATGAGGTCACAGGAGAGGATTTATAAATGGCAGTGAAGTGCCGCAAATGAAGCTGGTAAGTCACATGACATAGATTTCGGATTGAACACTGAATTTCATTCATACTACCCATATTCATACTATATATAATAGAACATGTTTTTAAATGGTCGCAAAGTAAATTCAAATTCATTTGTAATACCTACTTAGGTATCTGCTGTTTTGGGAGCTTGAAACCGCTATTTTATGAAACTGGGTCCCAGAGTGGATAAATCTGAAAACGATTTAATGTGTAAAGCCAATCTGTAAATAGTTGTGCTATATAGTATATATAGTATTCTGATTAATTATTTTTTCATTTTGCATTGTAATTATTTATTTTAAAATTTAACGCCAGTACGCCATTTTAAGTTAATGTATCCTGTCTATACGGGTATATACGGTAATTTCTCTACTGCGTGACAGAGAGTCGTGTGGTTATGATGCAATCGTTAGCCTATTTTTACAAAAACGGCTTCTACAGGGCGATAGTGTAAGATACAAGGCAATGGAGCCTTTTAGATTGTCGTGTTTCTTTAGAAATAAACAATGGACAAATGGAGTCTTTAAACACCTCAGAT